>NC_056725.1:1878085313-1878430313 GCF_019279795.1 Protopterus annectens | reverse complement strand
CATGTTGATTTAAATTGTTTTACTACAACAACAGTATTTGACAATTGAAATACAAAAGCCTACTTGGTAGCTACTCCTGAGACATGCTTGCTGTCCCTGAAACAGTAGCAGCAACTTCAAGGGAATGCTGTTCTGCACTTTCCTGGGAGCTGTCTGGATCCATGAGAGTGGAAAGGAACTGTTCATTTGCTGTTAGTGGTGGCTCTGTAGCAGAACCCTCGGGACTCATCCAGTCATGACCCACTACAGCTGCTCTACTCCATGCAGATGAGATCATGTCAGTGTCCTTATGGCACACCTGATCATATGTCCTGCTATGACCACCCACTGCATTAACATTTGTGGTGATCTCCTGCCGAATCTTCATTCTGCCTGACATATCTCCACATTCCCTCTCAAGCAGGAATGCACCATGTTGCCTAAAACATTAACAATGATCTGATTCCCAGGGTCAGTGAAGAGTGGTTTTTTGGGGATTGAGATGCCTGGGTGGCATAGTCCTAGGTGTCCTAAAAGACAACAGAAGGATAATTCATGTAAGAAATACACAACTACAAAATAACTGTTTCCAGATAAAAGAGAAAAGGTAGGATTTTAGTACTACCCACTGGAGAAAGAAAAAACAGTCTAGAGATATGAAATACGAGCAGAGGAGAGTAACAATAGCAACATATCCTTGTTTGTGCCATAACAGAAATGTAGCTTTGCTCCACCACCCCAACAGAGCAGGCAAATACCATATTTTGCTAACAAACCATCTTTGAAATGTTAAATGTGCTATCAAATGAACCGTCCCTGAAACAAGTCTACAGATATAACACAGAACATTCCATGTTAAGGTATTGACAATCATCTATACCTATGAAATGCCCTGACAAACACGCCCATGCCATCAGTACACTTTTAACTAATGCATACAGATAAAAGTGTAAAAGCTTTTGCTAATCAATATATATACATATGGGTTCACTTTGGAATCTTGAAATACTGAAATATTGAATTTCAGTATCTCGAGACCAAAGTGTCGAATCTGCAGTTGTGTGAATCTTCAGAATGTTGACTACGGAAAACTCGAACCTGCAGTGGTGATCGCATATTTGTTAAGTGTAATGTTTTTTAAGGGTTTTAGGGAGGGATTGTGTGCGTGAGTGTGTTGGGGAGTTTTAGGTGTGGGTTAGGGTAGGTAGGTAAGAGTGTGAGTATGTAAGTGTTGAGGGTGGTCGTGTTTGTATGTATGTGATGTGTGTTTGTGTAAGGGGATATAGAATGTGTGGTAGTGGGTTTGCTGTCTTTTGGTTTTTAGTGCAACCTTGGAGTTAGTATATATAAGTAAGGATGTGTGTGGGTGGCACAGCTCCCCATATGGGGGTGCAGAGGGGCTTGCCCCCTTTCTTATAGCAAGGGTGTGTGTGAGTGTGTGTGTGTGTGTGTGTGTGTGTGTGTGTGTGTGTGTGTGTGTGTGTGTGTTAGTTTTGTTGTGTTTGTATGTGTTGGTTTTGTTTGTTGTAGTGTTGGGAGGTAGGTGTATTTGTGTTTGTTTGTGTGGTGTATTGTTTTTGTGACATTCGTGGTTTTAGATTTTGCTGTATTGAGGTTTTGGGTTTGTGCATTTTCCGCTTTATAGTCTGGAGATACTGAAATTCGATATTTCAGTATTTCAGGATTATGAAGTGAATATATATATATATATATATATATATATATATATATATATATATATATATTAACTATTATAAAGATGTTTTCTTAATTACATTTCAGCATATGCAACATGTAACTGACAAAATGCAAACATACCTTCTCAAGTTCATTAATCCTATGTGCAGATATATCCCAAAGTAATAGCCTATTTTCTGTTTTCCACATAAACAAGTCTCCTGGCCTTCAGTTTCCCTAGCTACACAATTACATTTTTATGGTGTAGATTCAGGGCTAAGTCAAAATCCAACCAGCAGACAGTTGCCGCAACCTATTATTTATTTATGTATATACTTATACATACATAATATGTTAAGCAAGAACAAGCTAAACAGACCAGTTTCGGCTAGTATAGCACATAGCCTTCATCAGTGTAATGAAATACAATAAGCTCATCCCTTATATACTCTAAATCATGCTATTATGTGACTAATTAGAGATGCTCATTTAATCCAGGTGCAAATAAACCACCTAATTTAATTAGCCATTTCCTTTCTTTTGTATTTAATAACTCATAACAACCTGATTTATTAGAGTTGATACCTAGGATACGATCAATTATGATGAAATTAAATGAAGCATTTTTATGTAACATAATGTGTTTATATAGGGCATTGCTGTTTCTTTGATGTTTAATATCACTCAGGTGTTCTGATATCCTATATTTCACTGGTCTTGAAGTCTGACCTATATAGACGGCAGGGCATTTACAGACAGCAAGATATATAACCCAGTCTGAGTTACAGTTAGCAAAAAAGGAAATGTCGTATACCTGACTTGTATTCTTACTGTTGAAACTTTTCATTTTCATTATTCTGGGACAATATATACAATGACCACAAACCCCGCCTTAGAATTGCTGAATCCCAGGCACTCCCTCAGTGTTTGATTTTAATGGAGTGCTGCTGTGAATGATTACTGATTGGTATAAGGAAAACACAACAGCAATGCAGGCTGCCCTACATTCAGTGGGTGTGTTATGTTACAAAGTGTTAGATGTAATTTTGTCAAGGTTGGAAATGTAAGTATGCAGCACACAATTCACAGCTTCTGTTCATTAACATCCAACTTCTGCTTCATTTATTGGCAACTACATATTATATCATTGCCATTTAATATCCTCACACATTTTAAAGACAATGATATTGAATAGCTTACAGACTGCGTGTCTATGATTACTGGTCAAATAAGAGAAGAATGACCAACAAATACAGAGAAGTAAGACAGAGCTGCATATTTGCAAACAATACTTATAATTGGTTGTTTGATCACTTAGTGCAATGCATCCAGAAATAATAAATGTACAAATAACAGTTGTATGTTTCATATTACTGTAGATGATGCTGCAGTTGGTTGCATGCAGAATGATTTCACTTTCCCCTTTATCTTTTTCTTCTTGTTTTTTTTTTTTTTTTTTTTTGCACGATGTGTGGCTTAGTGCAAGCAAAGGAAAATGGAGAAATGAATGTCAGGTTTGGCTGTGCTTATCTTGTTTGTACAAAGCACTGGACTGCGCAAACTGGACTAGTTGTCCACCCAGGAACCAAACAGAACACCTGCAGAACATCTGCAAATGAGGGCAAATTCTGTATTTTATCACACAACTGCACTTAGCTACATTGCTCGATGGTTAGCAAAGTTCCTCAGCAGCTGCAACCATCGAACACCTGCAGACAAGACTCAGAGAGCCAATAACTGAAACCAGATGCGTTTAATTAATTCTGTTGGGCACTGTGCAAACACATTAAGTGGTGTTGTGTGGCAGTTAACACAGAGACCTTAGGAATGATTAGGAAATTATGTAATGTTGTGTAATTAGTCCTGTGGCAGCACTTGTAAATGTAGGGCGAGAATACAGATGGTACTGGGTTCTAGTACAGGTTGTGGAACCTTTTGTTACTGTTGTGACAGTGCAGTTTATAGCAATAAACTGAAAGACAGACAAGTGTTATTTCAACATTCTTGTGACAACAAGTATAAGTGTAGGACTGCCATACACATGGTCCTGCATTCTAATACAGGTTATTCCATACACTTTTACCGTTATTCCACTTCCCATTATATTCACTCTGACTTATAACATTTTAGATAGCGGAGCTGATATGAATTATATGTATGAGGGATGAGACACCATTATTGCATTTTCAGATGTATAACTGAGGTTATACTGTCTACTATATTTCTGTAAGTATAATTTTGCTATCTGGACTTGCATGGCCTTCACAATTTACCTAAGACATTTACACAACTAGATCTGTATCCAATAACCTTGTCAGGTCACACACATACATGTGTAACAGCTCAAACTGTCACCTGTATTTACGTCTGAACAGCACTTCTTCTGTGACAAAGCTGGAAAATCAACTCTGTAGAAGTTAGAGCTTTGCCCTTTATGCCTAGGTTGGAATCCCATAGTGTAAAAATCAATGTTCCTTAGTGTATAAAGTCAAAAAATGTGTCAGATAATTACATTTATACCTCCAGTAAATGTCTGCAAACTTAACTCACCTAACAGTTACTGTCCAATTTCCAATATATATTTTCAGCCTACATCAGTAGACACCCTTCAAACTAAGACCAAGTGTCAGATTAACCTTCCAGTTTCAATTATTTTCCTCCCTGCTTGGTGCTGCTGCTCTCTGCTTAACATTGCCCAAATGTGGTTGGCATCATTGCTCTGGTTTGCACACTACCAGTAAATGTGATAACTGGAATTGCTGGGAAGATGTCAGTTTCCATCTGTTAGACTTGGCTGGCACTGGAGAGGAAGGTGTCAGGTTTAGGGCAAAGAGGTGGGGTGTCCAGGTATCCAGGATATTTACTGGACTCCTGGTAAAGCACCACAGTCAAAGGCTTCTGCAGGGGGATTATTATGGTTCCCAGTTCAAGTCTGAGGCATGGAATAGTTTGGCTCAGGCTGTATCCAGTGCTACTAGTATCACACACACTGGAGACAATGTAGGCATCATTTCAATGACCTACATAAGAGAAAAAGGGATACTTTCAACAGCTGGTTGCATGAGTTTGAGACTGCAGACATCCCACAGTTGTGTAAGTATGACAATAAAAGAGTACTTGTAAGACATAGAAAGCTAAATATAGGCAAGACTGGTATGCTTAATGTTCTTCTGTTCTTTTCTGTTCTTTCCCCAACTCCCAATGAACCTGATTTCAACTGGCAGGCTCACGTTGCTCAATTGGAGAGACTAAGGGAAGCAAGTGGTATCTATGCAGCAGAGGAGAAGTGTTATTGTAGCTTTAAAAGATAGCTTTTTGGTCTTTTATACAGTTTTATCATATTGAGCATGCATATTCCAACTGTAAAAGCAAGTATGCATGCATTAGTCTCTAGCACAAACTGATTGTAAAAGTCCTATATTAGAATCTATTCAGAGGTTGTTGGTTCAAATATCACAATTCCCATCTATACAGTACTGATAGTTCTTCAATAATATATACATTAAATTAAAAACTCTATATGAGTGGTACAAATATCCTGCTGTAAACTGTAATCTGTATAATTGAAACACACCTATGTGCAATATATGCACACTTCAAGGATTACTTTCAGCAATTTGTAGTATAGTGTGTATCTGTTAGGATTTATACTTAAATGTAATACTTCAGATAAAACAGTTGTACAATTGGGTTAATGCATTGTACGTGACATATGATGGTATTAACTTTATCTCTTTTTTTCTCTCACCCCAACCCTTATCTCTCTCTTTTTTATTTTCTATTATGTGTCATGAAAATGTCTCAGTGTTATCCATGTGTACCACATCACTAAATGCTACACAGCACAGCGAGGTAGGTCAGCCCCAGTGGGTCAGCCTGCCTCTGCTCCACTGCTCCAGCATCAATGCCCAGCACATCTGAGAGCCAACTTGGCAGCACTGCCTTTGCTGCCCCTGCACTACCTGTGCCCTCAAGTAGTACTGCGCTAGAAGCTGGTGCAATGGTACCCTTCAGAAGCAGTGGCATAGGTGGTGATTTCATCACCCACAGGGAGATGCCAGGGATGGTGCTAGGGTTGTGCATTGGTTGTGTATGCCTACACCAGATGGAGAGGCTGCTCTCCCTCATGGTCTGTAGAAGGAGAAGATGTTAAGCACTCCAGCCACCAGCAGAGTAAGGGGACAGTGATGACAGTCTAGTGGGTAAGGATTAAATTTTCACTGTGTCCAAGCCTGATGGCCATGAGCCTGCATTGTCCCCTCCATCACGCAAATCATGGTGTCCCCAAACTTTTGTGTCTGTCATTGTCCCTGTCTCTTGTCCTGTTTGTCTACATTTGCTTCCTCACCACCCAACCTACCTAACCCAGACATACCTACGTCCCTTACCCAGAAGTCCTCTCTTATGGAATTAAAAAAAAATGGACACCTGCCAAACAAAAATTAATCATCCCATATATAGCTATCCATTTTCCACACATGTCTGTTTGACACACTTGATTTGGTCCAATTGGCTATACAAAATGATTACATTGTTGTCTCCCTTCTCTCTGGAGGTAACCATCCAAATTCAGCTAATATTCTGCACATATGATCAGTTTTCACTGTTGAAAAAATGGATAGCTATGGTTCATTCCCACCTCCCACCTGCACATTCCTCTATTGCTTTCCCTTTGTTCTCCCCCCCCTGCTTGATCCCCATTTCACTACTTTCTTATGTACACCATTTTAACACTTATAATCTGGTCAAAAAATAGAATTGCATACAACACACATAAGTAGCAGAAAAAGCAATGGATCCCTTCAGTTTTTGGCCTCTGTGTTTGCACAGAGTTTGGCATCATGCAGCAATGCCAAGCGATGGTGAGCACTAGTACAATGCTGCTGTTATCTCTGTGCAATGCTGCTTAACCTCACCGTGTTATGCAAGCACACAGCAACACATATACAATAAAGAATTCATGTCATTGCATTATCACTGTTTATTTAAAAGTATTTAAAAGTATTAGATACACCTGGACTCAAACCCAATATCATCTGGGCTCAAAAAGAAATGTGTCAATGCATTTACACCTGCTGCCACAGAGTCACTTAAGCATCATGTGTGTTTCATAGACTGAATACTAACTCAGACTTTAGCAATGTGGCTTGCATTTGCGTACTGTGCAACTATGGGCAAACATGGAAAGTACTGAAAATTTGCATCTCTCATGCGCAAACATTTTTCCAAATGTCACTCTAACTCTCTGCTCACCGTGCTATCACAAAGTAAATATTATTATAAATTACTTCTGTTTGCTGTCCATTTCCTCTCTATGACATGAAATTACATGCGGAAAATAATAAACTGAAGGCCTTATCTAACAATATGTCACATATTTACAATACAGCCATGTGTTGCCTCCCCCAAGCACTGCCACCCTGGTGTGTCAGTAATATTTTCACACACATGAATCACCTATACTACAGACATTAATGTCAAATGTTGTGAAACATGCCACGCACATCAATCTATTAACATGCAGAACTAGAACTATTGACCCATAAGCCTAAAAAGCCTTATCTGCAAGGCTAGGGAAGGTATCAGCATGGACCTTATTCACAGGGACATAGGTGACCTTCAAGACACTTGACCTGACTCATTTTGGTTCTGTCAAGGATAGATATTGCTTATTAAACCTAGTGGACTTCTTTGATAATGACCCCAAAGACCTGCATGAGGGATAACAGGATAAAAAGGAGGTCATTGTCCCACTGTACTCATCCCTCATTAGACCCATTATAGAATACAACACCCTGTTTGGTATGTACCTCTCAAGACATCTGCAATAACTGGAAAGGCCGCAGAAATGCCTCACTAAAAGAATCACAGGCCTAAAGCAGATGCCCTATGCTGACCATATAAACAAACTCCAGCTATACTCTGTCACATATCGTGTACTCAGAAGCAATCTCTGCTTAACATACAAGGCCATGTCAAACCCAGATCTGTTGGGCATGCTACACTTAAAGTAATCCTAATCCCTCAAAGCCTCATGCTCCAGGGATCTAAACTTTGTCATCACAATGAACAAAACATGCTGGAGGGATAGGTTCCTGACCCAGAGACTCCTCAGACTCTGGAATAGACTGCCCATACATGTCAAGCAGAGTGCCTCTTTGGCCCTCTTCAAAAGGAACCTTGATGATTGGATGGGAGATAGGAAATTTACCCTGGGGATCACATCAGTCACCCTGCTAGACAGGGGTCCAGGGAAGTAAATATTGTAGAAAGAAATAGCCAGGGAATTGTTATGGCTAGGCTTGTATAGGCCCTAGGGCCGATAGCCTAGTACCAACCTATGAACAGGACATACCATTATGTTGATTTATCCAAGGCTTTTGACAATATTCCCCATTCATGTATCACAGAGAAACACTCCCATCTGGGGATTAACCCATACATTACTAGATGGATAGCCAACTGGCTCACTGACATAAAGCACACTGTCAAAGTAGGGGACTGCACCTCCATCACTAGACCATTTACCAGTGGAATACCAAAAGGATCTGTGCTGGGCCCTCAACTGTTTGGAAACTATTTCTCTGAAGTCCAGCCAAAGGTAGATGGCCAGTGGCTTACCAAGTTTTCAGTTGACTGTCAGCTGGATGCAGTCATATAGAGTCTTCCAACTATGTTAACATATTACAGAAGGGGCTGGCACAGACAAATGACTGGTGCCAAACTCACTGACTGAACCTTAAAGCAAAAAACACTTCCTTGTCCCCTTTGGCAGTGAGGTACCCCTGATATTTATGATATACACCCCTCAAAGCTCAAAAACAGTGTTGCAAGACTTGGAAACACATACGGATAGCAATCTACACTTCAATCACTATGGGTCCATAACGGTGAGACACACATTCTACATTGCACACCTCATAAATAAGGCCATAACATCCAAAACCAGAGAGGTCATAGCTCTGTTGTACTCTGCCCTTGTCAGACCACTGATTAAGTTCATTGCTCCCTTCTGTCTACTTCACCAGACACCTGCAGCAACTGGAGAAAACACAGAGGTTTGTGACTTGGAGAATCCAGGGCCTCCAAAACATGACAAACATGGAAAGACTGAAAGACCCACCACTGTGCTAAGTATCATGCAGGCTGCTGATAGGTGACCTATGCCAGGCTTGGAGAGCAGTCTCAGACCCTGCCCTACTGAAAGTGCTGGACATCAGAAAATCAAGTGGGACAAGAATAACTTGCTCCAGGGATCTCATCCTTGCCTGTGACATAAACAGAACATGCTTAGGAGACAGATATATCTCCCAACAATTGCCACTCCTCTGTAATAGGCTCTCAATGCATGTGAAGCAGTGCTCCTCGATGACACTATTTAAGTGCAACCTTGACAACTGGATGGATGATTGTAAATTCACCCCTGGGGTGGCACCTATACCCCTCATGAACAGGGCCAATCAGTGATGATCACAAAATTGTTCTGCTAACAATGACCATAGCATCATAGAGTCATAGGAAGTTACTAGGTTATTGGTTCTGAGGCCCTTACAAGCCTAGCCAAAACTTTAGCCCATGTTCCAACAAGTGATCACCCTATGCCACTGTCCAGCTGGAACACAGATGGAATCCCAGGGGTGTATTTTCTGTTCCCCATCCAGTTATCCAGGTTGCACTTAAAAAGAGTTAATGAGGTACTCTGCTTGATGTGGAGAGGGAGTCTATTCCACTAAAGGGGGAGTCTCTGGGACACAGATCTGTCCCACCAACAAGTCCTTTTGATGTCACAGACCAGTTTGAAGTCACATGTGTGGGTTACTCGAGTAGAGCTTGACTTGTGGATATGCAGTAGTCCCATCAAGGAGGTTTTGAGATTGCTTTGTATGCTAGACAGAAGTCACCTGTGAGGAGTCTGTAGGAGACTGAGTAGAGGGACAGGGCCTTTAGCCTATCTGTGTAGGGTAAATGTTTGAGGCCCTAGATTCTCCTGGTGAGGAATCTGTGTGGTCTCTCCAGCTGATGCATGTGCTTTGCAAGGTACATCCCGAAAGGGGCATTGCACTCAATAATGGGTCTTATAAGGGAAGAATACAGGAATGTTATAACCACCTTGTCCCCGGTTGAGATACCCTTACTAATGAGGTGGGCTATGTAGAAAGCTTTCTATACGATGAAGGCAATATGGTGGTCAAAAGTTAGTTTGCTATCAACCTGGGTACCCAAGTCCCTCATGATTGCATGCTTAGGACCTTATTAATAATGTGATAATTTGTGGGACATCACTCTCCCCAAAGGCGATGATTATGGATTTTTTGGCATTCAGTTTGAGGCCATGTTTCTGGCATCCGTCATTTGTTTGGGTGAGACCTTCTTGGAGGATGTCCACATCACTAGAGGAATTGATAACAGCACCCATCTTGCAGTCATCTGCAAACTTGGTCAGCCATAGCTCCCAGCTTTTGGCCTGCACCTCAGAAAAGTGTATCCCGAACAGCAAAGGCCTCAAGACCGATCCCTGGGGTACACCGCTCATTATCTGATAACATATGGATTGATACCTAGTTGAGAGAGTTTATCAAGTATACCTGAGTTGGGAATAGTATCGAAGGCTTTGGCCAGGTCAAGGTAGATGGTGAGCACTGTCTTCCCCGTGTTCATGGCTTTGGTGACTGTCTCAAAGAAGTCAACCAAATTTAACAGGCATTACCTCCCCATGATGAAACCAAACTGTGGTGGATCGAGTGTTTGGAGGTTCCCAGTGTCCTTGTTGATGAGGTTCTTGATAATTCACTCCAAGGCCTTGCAGATCAGGCTAGTTAGGCTGATGGGTCTATAATTTCCTGGCTCGGTGGACGCTCCATCTTTGTGCAAAGGGATGGCAGTGGCTGTCCTCCACTCATCTGGGATGAATCTGGTACACAGGCTTTGATTGAATAAGGTGCCTAATGGTGCTGCAAGTTACTGCCTGAGTTCATGTAGGATGTGGCATAGGATGTTATCCAGTCCCATGGAGGCTGTATTTTTTGCCTTTGAGAGGGCAGTGATGACTTGCTCCCTAGAGATAACGGGAGAGGGTCAGATACTGGGGATGTCCTGATTTACTGATGGGGGGACAGAGGAGTGACATTTTCACTGATCCTGTCTGCCAGCAGGTTGGCTATATCTACAGTATTTGTGTATGTGGTGTTCTTGACCACCAGTTCTGAGCGGATCAGGGTGCTTCCTTTGAGATTGTGGGCATATATGAAGAAGACCTTAAGATTGCCTTTAGTAGATGTGGTCAGTTTGGACTTGACATTTGCTTTGGAGGATTTCGGTAGTGCTCTTATTTGCTTGTTCAGGCCAAGGAGAGATTGCTTCCAATTAGGCACCTTCTCCTTCTTGGTCCTGGACAGCAATTTTTTTTCCTTTTATTATAGAGTTTATTTATTGCAGATGTCCACCAGACAGGTTTACTCTTCCTTGAG
This sequence comes from Protopterus annectens, assembly GCF_019279795.1. Lineage (NCBI taxonomy): Eukaryota > Metazoa > Chordata > Ceratodontiformes > Protopteridae > Protopterus > Protopterus annectens. The sequence goes on along the minus strand of NC_056725.1, from coordinate 1,878,419,190 downwards.
GAGGATGATTTCATTCTATTGGCTATTCCTGATTCAATAGTACTTTGTTGTAGGTTTGGATATATATGCCAATTCATATGGAGAGGAGGCTGTGAAGCTGTTTATACATTCTCTCAGGAGTTTGTAATCAGCTTTGGAGAAGTTTTTTTTTTGTTAGACCATAGCTGGGGTGGGGGAGATGGTGACTTTGAAAGTGACCTCTATGTGGTTGTTTCTTACCAGGGATGATAACACTATAGGGATCCTGCAGATTATTCATATTTTCACCTCTTTTGGGGGTGCCGACCAACTGGTCCAAGGAACTGACAAAATCAAGGAATCTCTGGGCATTTGTGTTTTGGCATGAGTATTTCTTCCAATCTGTGGTTGAATAGTTAAAGTCACCCAAGATAAGGGTAAAGGTTTGATTCTTGATAGATTTGAAGAGGTCCAGATAGGTGGAGTGGGCATCTTGAGTCAACGATGGAGGCCTATAGCTAGCTATGATTTGAATTGGGCTCTTGTCAATTGTTAACTGCAGCTGGAGTGTTTTCTGTGCATCATACTGTTTGACCAGCCAGGAGGTATGTATGTTTTATATATATATATATATATATATATATATATATATATATATATATATATATATTAATGAGACAATTAAGCAATTTTCTGCGATGTTGAATTTTCAAATTATGCAATTGTTTTGTGGGTTTGATAAATATAAGGATGTTTCTTATAATTTAACCAAGTCTGAATGGATGTCTCTGATTGGTTTAAGTCAAAGAAAGGACATTATAGTTAAACCCTCAGACAAAGGGAATAAAATAGTTATCCTATAGCATACACAATTCAACATTGTGTTATGAACACCTTAGGAACAATGAGGTTTATAGAAAATGTGATATTGCTGTTTACAATGATGCTATAATGCAGTATAAGATGTTATTACAGAAGGGTATAAGGTTACGTTATTTAACTAAAGGAGATGTTGACAAAAATTTTTGTGTAGAGGTGTGTAAAATACCTGCTTTTTATTGTTTGTCGAAATTGCATAAAAGTGTGGATAGTCCCCCAGGATGCCCGATTGTAGGAGCATAAAAGTATTTTCTGAATAACATACGTTTGCTTAAACATGAATATTTAAAACCATATGTTATGAAGTTACAATCCTACATTAGGGATTAATTTGATTTTCTGAATAAAATACAGAATATAAATTGGAATAAAGACATGTATTGTTTGGTTATGGATGTCAAAAGTCTTTATACCATCATCAAACACCAGGATGGCATTAAAGCTTTGAATTATTTCCTGGGAGACTCACCCTTGTTTAGCTACATTGTGGAGCTTATGCATTTTTGTTTGTTGAAAAACGATTTGTGTTTGATGGGTTTATATATCATCAGTTACAAGGAACAGCCATGGGGGCATCATTTGCCTCCATGTATGCCAATCTGTTTATGATACTTTTTGAGTTGGAATATTTGTATAAGCATCAGTTTGTTAAACATCATGTTATTGCATACTATAGGTACATTGATGATTTAATTTTTATATGTGAAGGGGAAGAAATAAGATTGGGGACTTTAGTCTTGACTTGGAACAGAATATTTATGGTTTAAGTTTTGATGATATACAAAGTGGCACTAAGGTTAGTTTTTTGGATTTAGTGTTGGAGGGGGTGAACTGTGAAGGCATTAAAATGTCTGTCCACAGGAAGTTTATGGATAATACCCACTTTTTACATGGGGCCAGTTTTCACCCCTCACCATCTATTGGAATCCCTGCCATATGGAGAATTTCTTCGTATGCATAGAATCTGTAGTGAATGGGACGATTTTGTGAAAGAAAGTAAGCATACATTTCAGATGTTTATTAATAGAGGGTATGATTCTGGTATAGTTAAAAAATCTTTGTGTGACGTTGTTGCATATAGATTGAGGGTAAATTTGTCCAATAGCAGAGTAAGTAGTGGGCTGGTAAGTGTTGAACAAAAAGAACAGGTGTATTTTGTTTCAGTGTACAATAATTTTAGTAAGAGAATAAGTAAGATAACGCACAACTGGAAGTTTCTGATTCAGGATGTTGAGTTAAAAACTATTATATCAGATTATCATTCTATTTCATATAAAAGGAAAAAAACGTAAAAGAATTGTTAACCTCTATTTATTTTATTTCGCCTAGTGATGAGTTATATGTGAGTCCTTCTCTGAAGGTCCCACATCCCTGTGGGGGTTGTACTATATGTACTCATATTGTTACAAGTTTTAATAAAATAAATGGGGTTCATATTTCACCTAGTGGCACTTTTTCTTGCAACAGTGACGGCGTCATATATGCTTTAAAATGTCCCTGTGATTTATTTTACATAGGGGGAAGTAAAATAAAATTTAAGGCAGGAATGCAAGAACATATTGGGGATATAAAAAGAATAAGGTTGAAAGTAATATTGCTATGCATTTCAGAACAAAGCATAACAGTGATCATTCTTTATTGCAGGTTGTGTTTTAGAACAGGTTTTTATACAAGTTGGGGAAATGCATAATATTAAGGCTAAACTTCTTTATAAAGAATCTGTTTATATTTTAAAATTTAAATCGGTGGTACCTGTGGGTTTAAATTTGGAGATTAATTGGAAGCAATTATTGTGTAATTGAATAATTGACTTGATTTATTCATTGAATGGATTATATAAGCTGTGTAAATTTTGTGGTGTGTATTAATTCTGGAGGGCTGAGAGCTGAAGCGTTAGAGTGTCCAAGGTGCTGTTTCATTAAATTGGATTTTTTCATCTCTACTGTGGCTATTTGTGGATTTTTTGCTGCTGTTTTTCATAGAGTTGTTTCATATATGGTTTTTATATATATTGCAATTCCACCTCCTTTTACTTTGCTGCCCATGGTTTGGGGGTCTGAATGTATGATAGGATGAGCAACCTGGTATGGCTGGGGTGTTTCCGCAGCTTTGAACCAGGTTTCTGTGACTGCACAAATGTCAACATCTTCCAGGGTTAAGAATGCATGCAGTGAGTGCAGTTTCATGTTTAGACTCCTAGCATTTAGCAGCATGACCTTTGGTTTAAATTTTAATTAAATTTTCATGTTGGTAGTTTTGACCTCATGGCATTGCCTAAAAAGGCACTATGGGGGAGGCAAGAGCCTTTGCCAGGAGCCTGAATCCAAAGGGAAACAAATGTAAGCCATCTCTGGCAAAGCATCATGATTTGTCAATCATGTCATCCCAGGCTGTCAGGTACTGGATCCCATTGGAATGACACCAGAAACAAAGCCAACTGTTAAAGTTAATCATTTTCTGTTTGTATTGAGGCATTATTCTTGGTGATGGTAGAATGCTGTTTAAGGCTAGGAACATACCTGCCTGGGACACATATTCAGCGAGCTCGATCATGTCTCTCTTCATATAGTCCAGGGAGGTACATCTCAAGTCATTCATGCCAACATGGATTATGACAGAGTCATAATAGTACCTGTTGAGAGACTTGAGTGCATAGGTTATATAGTGGATTCAGGTCTACTACACATGATCGAAATTTCATATGACTGAAATTCATTTGACTGAGACCAAAACATCAAAAGTTCAAAACACTGAAAACCCATTTGACTGAAAGTCATAACACTGACACATTAAAGTAAAAGGTATATGCCCTTTTCCCCACTGTAGTGCAATCCTGGAGTTAATATATATAGTTAGGGGGAGTGTGGGGGGCACAGCTTCTATGTGTAAATTGATGTTAAAGCAATATATTTAATATCAGCAACTTAAAAACACCTTCTAACTTAATATCTTATTATGTCAGTAGCCGCTGTCTTTTTCATAAGTCATCGCTTTACTATGATCCAGACATTACTGCAGACTAACACAATTATAAATGACTACTTTTTGCTTTTCTTCTCTGGATTTAAATAATCTTTCTGCACATTTCATTTTGCTGTGATTTTGTTTGAGTTGTTGACTTAAGCTGTTTTCTTCTCTGTTAAATTAACAATGACACTGTTGTGATGTGCAAGGAGAATGTTTAGTTTTACAGAAGTTCATAACTTGGTCTTCAAAGTTTTAGGCTCACAGAGTTGCACACATCCATCCACATACACACGTAATATCTGGTCATGAGGTATAGTTGTCATACTCACCACAAATCTCACAACCACTTAAAATGTGTTTTAGCTATTCTAGAAATATAAGATACTACACAGACATCATAGGCAAGCATTGGAATATCTTGACATCTGATAAACAAGTTAGCAACCTGATAGGAACACATCCACAGTTTACTTTTAGAAATAAGAAGTCGCTAAGGCGACTACTTTGCAATCCCAGAGACCAAATCAGGACTGAGGATGCACCAGGGACTAAACCGTGCACTAGGTGCCAGTTCTGTAAATTTATAAATCAAGATATGGAGTTTCTACATCCAGACACTGGTGTAATTTATACACTAAGAACCAATGCAAGGTGTGATACTTCACATGTGGTTTACCTTGCTACTTGCAAAGTATGCAGTAAATTCTATGTGGGAAAGACCGATAGACTATTAAGGGATAGGATCAGGGAACACCTATACCATATTAAGAAGGGTAGTGTGTTCAATGCTTTAGCAAAGCACATTAAAGAAATGGATGATCAACACACCTTTACATTTATGGTATTAGGTAAATGTTATGAGAACTTGAGGGGTGGTGACACCAGAGTTCAAACTGAGAACATGGAGGCTAAATGGATTGTGAGATTAAGAGCTAACACAGGACATGGTCTTAATGACCATGTACCATTGAGACCCATCCTGAAAAATAGACCATTATGTAGGTAGAATCTGTTACATTTATGTGGTTTACATGTATTTGTAATATGCATTGTTTGTAATATTGCTTTTATGAAATGTGGTTTTTGTAATGAAGCTTTTATATATTTTACTATTCATTTTACTGTGGGCGGAATACAATTGTTCTTTGTGCCTTTAAGAGTTTTCTCTTTTTAATCATGTGACTAGCTAATGCTTAGTATAAGAATGGGTGTGTTGAGTGCTGCTTTTTATACACCTGAAGAAGCCTTGTGGTGAAAGTGCTTGTGTGTCTTGTAATAAATCATCTGAAGAAACTGGAGCCTTGCCTCTGCCTGCTTTTATTCTTTGGATTTGTTTTGTGTTTTTGCAGAGGTACCTGGTTACTGTTGGAATTATATTTTGCTTTGCTTACTAAAGATAATAATTTGTTTGAGAAATACATTCAAGAAACTCACCTCAAGACCAAACATTTCATACTGCTACATGAGGAGCAACCAGAAGCAAAGTTCATCAGTTAGATTCAATACACTCCACGTAGGCTTTGCACAATGCCTATACAGAGTTTAATTGTGTGCACAGTAAAGTGCGATGTGCAGCAGTGCTCATTGCATATTCATGATGCATACCTCATTTAAACATAAACAAGCGAGGTTTTGTGGCAGGCAACAGTGTTGCCAGCCAAGAAACCATATAAGCAAACAAGGATAGAAATCCTGTTTAAGTCAGAGCACTGAAGGTCCGTGGTTTTATGTGGAATGCCTCAGAGATCACCATGGCTTAACAGATATCTCTATTTTCTTTGTGCAAGACATCTGCACAAAAGTCAACATAATGGGGGACAATGGCACAGAAATAAGAACATATTTGACATATTTGTTCTTTAGAAATTTGTTAGCATAACCAAGGGTTTCTTTTAAGATACATGTTCAGAAGGATTTGAAGTCCGAATCTCAAATGTATGTAATTATTGAGACACATCAGTCATGAGATCATTCCAGTGATATGGCAGAAAACCACAAATTTGATAAGGAACATACCAAAATATATAAATGCAAAATTATGGGCATTCTGTGAAAATCTGGACAGTTGATAGGTATGATTGTTAAGTATATGGTCCAAACACAGTACAGGACAGTGTATCTGCAGTGCAGATTATTGAGAAATCCCATTCCTGGCATTTGTACTGAAGTTGTATAAATGATCTGTAAGTGTACATGGACGGCAATGTAAAATAAACACTCAGAGGAAGTGTGTGTATTGAATAGGGACACATAGATGAATTGCAGGAATGAACATAAGGGAAGAGGACATGTGAAACAACCTAATGTACAGCAGATGAGAGCATGTCAATGGAAGACGGTTGTAACAGCAACATCAGTTGCATATCAGTATGGTACAGTAGGGGAATGCACAGTGAAAATGTGTATTATATGACTGTTACACAAGGTAACATAACAATGGGGATTATGTTGGTGTGAGATATGCATCCTTACATGAACTATGCAGAGGACATCTGTCAGGGATGTTATATACAATTGGGGCAGGGTGCATTTTGTGAAGTTGTGCAAACTGATTCACCTAAATATGAGTGTAATCTCATCAGAGGTCTCCAGCAAGTGGGACACAGGTAAAGGCTCATGGACAACATAAGAAGAAGCATGTACAATCATGGACAATATCAGAATAATACCACCAGTAATCCACATCTCTGACATAACATATGTGATTTAGAGTGATCAGAGAGGGTTCTGCTCAAACACACTTGTACAACTATTCTGCAATGTCTGCAGTCTATGAGGGTAATCGTGCACATCATCCTGACACTGTAACATCCTCTGGAGGTGTTAGGAGGGACACTGCTATACTGTATGTGACATTATGATCAATGCAGGCTAGTTTACTAGTGTGCATGGCATATATTTATATATACAAAATAAAACTTTCTATCCATTTAGTAAAAAACACTTCAATAACCACACTACAAACAGGTGTTTAAGCACTTTTGTTCCTTTATTGGTTGTAATGAACATGAATTTGTTTTTCCACATAATGATAAGAAAATTAAGTTTGTCAGACATTATGATTGTAACAGTTGTTTTGTGGTTTATGTGGCAGTTTTCAAGTCTTGTCCTTGCTTCTACATGGATAAAACTACCAGTAAGCGTTCCAGCCTCATTAAGGAGCATAATGCAGCTATTAGGAAACAGGATGATAAAAATGCACTAGGCAGATACAACAAGATTTGTCATGGCTTCACGGGGGTTCAATTTTTAGTACTAAATCATTTAGAATCATTCTGTGGTGACAGAGAGGGATTACTTAATTTTAAGGAACTTAAATGGCAAATAGAACTGAATGCTGAGTCCCTCCCAGGACTTAATGAGACCAGCAACCTTAAAAGTGCCTTAAATGGTTTAAATATTAATTTGTATGTTTATCTCCACATTTTAGTATGTAGTCTCACTCATGCACAAACTGTTTCTACTGCTAAACTTACTGCTTATTATTTTGTCTATTGCATATTTATTTAGTCTTATTGGCTAGCTATCTCCAAGGATACTTCTTCCTTATTGGTGGACTTTAACTCATTTTAGTTTTGAAATATTGTGTTATATTGGCGTTTGAAATTCACTGAACTATTTATCTTACAGTATTGAATTAGTACTGTACATTTTCTGAAGAAGTTCCATACAACCAATAAAGGAACGAAAGCGCTTAAACACCTGTTCATGGTGTGGTTATTGAAGTGGTAATTTTTACTAAATGGATGGAAAGTTTTATTTTTTATATACTCAAGTTCTTTTCTAGTTAATAGCAGTTTTTTGGTTTGTTTTTTATATATATATATATATATATATATATATATATATATATATATATATATATATATATATATATAGATATATATGGCACAGTCCACTGTCATAAATGTTACCCATGCCATTAATGTTGTCAAACAGCTATGTATGTATTGTGTTCATCACTGGAACAGGTATCACACCTGTATCTGGTGTAACACCTTGATGGGGTTTCTGCACCATCAGACAATAATGTTTATGCCACAAAAAGAATACGTAGGTATGGCCAATAAGATATGTGGCAGCTCACTGTGGCAAAGATGGCACACTTCAGTTACAGATCAATGGAAAATGTGTAGTGAGCTACATGAAGAAGAGTGCATTATACTCAGTTACTGGTATGATGAAGGCTGTAAACTATGGAGGCATTATGGCCTGTGATACGGATGTCCTTCACATACTTAGTAGTTGTGTCACACACAAGGGAGTACTCAGTACTATGGCCACATGCTGGTGTACCATTCACATACCGTCTACCCCAGGACACAAGTTACATACCTATTGGTCTGATTATAGGGTGTGATGTCTACATTATACTTACTGCGGTGGTGGTGCTGCGGTAGCGTTGTCGTCTCACAGTTAGACGTTGCCCATTCGATTCTCAGATAGAGCGTCTTCTGTGTAGCAACATGCGTGAATGGATGTTCCTTCGTTGAAGATTGTGCATTAGGCCCGGCAAAAATCTACTGCCAATCATTAGCGGACCAGAGTTCCACTGTGGTGACCCCTAACCGGGAAAAGCCGAAAGACACCAACATGTCTACATTATACTTGGTTGTGTGTTTGTTTTGCTGACTTAAAAAATTTCCTCATCTTTTTATGTCATTGCAGGTGTTGTTATGGCTGTGGCAGCAATCTTTGATGTGTGTTGATGCTGTCTGTATTGTACTAATATCACAGCTGGAGTGACAGATTGTTCACAAACTGTAGTCCTTCAGACAGTTGTTTGGACACAGGATGTGTATGTCATTTATGATGTCTGTGACTTAAATAATGGACAGAAAAAGGCCTAGCAGGGAGCCCTGATGCATTGACCTGATCACTGAACCTGAGGTATAGTTTACTTTACACATTTCAACATATTTTCATGCCATGTATCTAATACAGTGGTCTCCCCACTTGGTGATATAAGTGTTTATGGCCACATCTGATAGTGTTGAGTGAATATCTCAGTACGGATTTCTGTCACATGCCTTGGGCTTGTCAAGTTAAAAAAGATGATAGTGTTTTCATCATGCATGCCCTTGATGACCTCTTTGAGGACATCTAACAGATGTAACAGACATGATTTAGCATTAGCAACTCACACAGGTCTGTTGCACACAGCTGGGCTATTACTAGTGTCCATTTAGTAAAAGGTCCATGATGACATGTTGGATTACCTCACAGATGAGGAGAGTCAGTATGTGTCTATACATGCATGCATGCAACTGACATGGATACAAGTTGATCTACACCCTTCCACAGAAACATAGTCTCTGTGGAGGGTGTGTTGAAGTGTGTATTCAACCATGTCGGGAAGGTGTATGTGCTGAGTCACACAGTAGGTGATCTGTGATGTTGTCACAGCCCATTGATTCTGTGTGATAGGCCTGGATGAAGGTAAAACAGTGCATACCAGCTATCCTGATTTGGCCTAGGGTTTGGACACAATCCCCCATACAGGTATCATTGAGAAACTCACCCAGCTGGGGATTAACACTTATGCCACTATATGGGTAACCGATTGGCTCACTGGCAGAACACATACTGTGAAAGTTGGTGAATCAACCTGTACCAGTACAGTTATCATTTTGATGTACCCCAAGGATCTCTGCTTGGCCCTTTCCGGTTTGGATTCTATTTCTTGACAATCCAGGCTACAGTATATGGCCTTTGGCTTACCACTTTTGCTGATTCTTGCATACTGGGTATAATCATTGAGTCCATCTATGATGGTAACATACTACAGGAGGGGCTAACAAAGACAAATGATTGGTGACAAAGTCACACTGTCTACAGATAAATGCAGAAATGTGTCTTTATTTTGTCCTCCTGAAAAGTGAAATTCCATGCTAATTACAGCATTGACAACAGTCCTGCTATGCTAAAACCTAGTAATGTAAGCACTGGAAACACATATAGATAGCAATCTGAACTTCAATCACCAAGTATCCCCACACTGTTATTGAAAGCCTATGTTGTGCACATCATAAGTCATGCCATAGTGTTCAGATCTGAGGATTGTATTACAGCACTATACTCAAACCTCATCAGAACACTAATAGAGTATATTCCTGTCTTATGCATGTACCTCACCAGTCACATGCAGCAGCTGGAGACACCACAGGTTTTTCTCATCAAAAAACACAGGGCCTCTAAACTATGCCACAATGTATATTGGTAGACTAAAAGCCATGTCACTGTAATCTGAATCATATAGGATGAGATGTGAGTAAAATGTGGTAATAACAGTGTCCCACATGATGGTGTAAAAGGCTCTCTGTAATGTCAGGCAAGAACACAAACACACAACCCCTGGTCAACTGCAGTGAGAATAGAACTCCCAACTAAGTACAAAGACTACAAGACTCTGCATTCAAAGCAAGCATCACAGCTGAAGTCTGACTTGCATTGTCTCAGACAACACTTTATATCTGATGACATCAGCAGTGTCTGGTGAGGAGACTGTTGTAATAGCAGTGTCCCACATGCTGGTGTAAAAGGCTCTTGGTAATGTCAAGTAAGAGCACAAACACACACCTAACCCCATCTTGACTGCAGTGAGAATAGAACACCTACCTAAGTACACAGACTACAGAATTCTGTACTGAAGGCAAGTGCTACAGCTCAAGTCTGACTTGGAGTGTCTCAGGCAACACTTTATAACTGATGATATCAGCAGTGTCTGTTGAGGAAAATGTGGTAATAACAGTGTACCACATGCTGGTGTAAAATACTATCTGTAATGTCAAGCAAGAGCACAACCCCTGCCCCAGTTGATTGCAGTGAGAATAGAGCTCCTACCTATCTAAGGTACACAGACTGCAGAACTCAGTATTTTATGCAGGTGTCACATCACAAATCTGACTTTTTTACAAGGCTGCAGGTCAATTTATAATGGATGACATCAGCAGGGCATGTTGGAGAGAAGATGTAGGGAGGTCTGCATGAATTGGATATGTAGGCATATGTAACTATCAAAACACTGTCAATCCATGAGATTGGAGTGGTAACTGCAGGATACAAATTTCTGCTCTTCAGGCTAGACACATAGTTGACTACAGTGAGAACAGAACCCCTACCTAAGTTCACAGACTACAGAACTCAGTACTTTATGCAAACACTACAGCACAAGTCTGACTTTTACAAGACTGCAGGTCAACTTATAGTGGATGACATCAGTGGGGCATGCTGGAGAGAAAATGTTGTGAGGCCTGCATTGGTTCATAGCTTCATAGGCTCATAGGAGGTTACTAGCCTATGAATGCTACACATAGAAAGGGAAGTACATAATTTCTTTCTCATTGGCTAAAAATATTTTTTTTAAAATTCAGTGTGGTGAGAAGAAAAGTAAAAAGTAGTCATTTATAATTGTGTTAGTCTACAGTAATGTCTGGATCATAGTAAAGTGATGACTTATTTAAAAGACAGTGGCTACTGACATAATAAGATATTAAGTTAGAAGGTGTGGATATTGTTTGTGGTTAATATGGTGTACAGCATGTGGTTTAACAGAAAGAGAGAAGAAAAATGTGTTGACATGTCAGTCTGAGGTTCTGACAGCTTTTTCTGAAGAGCAGCGTTATTAGACAAAAGGCTGGCTTCATTAATGCCTACACTAAGTTGACACCATTCTGAGTGAATAGACAACAAAAGCATAACTCCCACCTTCTTCCTAATTTTAGTTTTTCAACTGATTTTCTTGCATCCTTGAATACTGAGGGGGTTCATAAAAGTTACCACAATGTGTAGACTATGTCTACACTCAGTGTAATCTTTCTAAGTGAATAGACAGCTCAAGAAATGTGGTGGGGATATTCTTGATTACAGATTATGTACACTTAGTGTACACTTGGTGTAAGCATTCATGAATCTGGCCCATAGTTTTGTTACACTGTTATTTTTTTCCTGAATAGTAAGACCTTCCTGAATTTTAAGTGTATGGTTACTAATGTCTACACTAAAATGTTACCTTGTAGTATAATAACTGGCCTCTTTCAAAAAAAAAAAAAAAAAACAAGAATTACATAAGCCCCAATAATCTTTTAACTTTCTGAGATAGTCATCATTTTGGATTTAGGGTAAAATCATCATAAAATAATGAATTATTTATTTATTTATTGACATTTGTTAACCGGGTTAGTCCAGCTGAGTTTGTGGCCCATTTTCAGTGGAGACCCGAGGAGAAAAGCTCCAATTTAACAACACAGTATACAGAAAAAGATATAAACTTGACAATCTAAGATAAATCTGCTTGATTAATAAAAGTAAGTGGAACAGTAAGACAGGTGGTATGTAGGGTAGATAAGGGAGGGGTATTGAAAGTTTAGGTTGGGGGTTGGCAGGGACAGATCTTAGTGTTAAGTAGATGAATTTTAAGTTTTTCTTTAAAGTGGGATGGGTGGATGATGGCATGTAATTAATTAATTAACTTAATAGCAAACATTTGTTGCCCTTCAGTACACCTCATTTATCTTTGCTGTTACTTGCTCAGAGGGTAAAATTCTTATGTGCTAATGCCTCATAAAACTAAGTTTCAGTTTCAGACTACTGTCAGACTAAACATCCAGGTTAGCTTAATCTGCACTATTCTTCTTTCCCAAGAAGTTTGGAAATGTCCTTGAAGAACCATAATTGATATGTCTGATGCAGACTGATCAGACTGGGAAATATGCTGCCAATGGCTTAGCAGTAATTTTGTATGTAACTGGCTATCTCTGGGGAATCATCCTAGTTGCTTCATGTCTGGCCTGTCTTTCCTATATAATCTGTCTATGGATGTTCCCTGCATTTCATTAGGAAAACCACATTCTCAGACCTGCAGGTACATTAACTCTGTAATTTGAAACTCCTCTTCTATAATGCTGTTATATGAAAAGCACTACAAGTCATTTGACATGTTTTTGTATCTTATGTTGTTGTTATTGTTGTTGTAGGCCCTTTTGGACTGTGTTTGCTCATCACAAGATGGTTGTTTACATTTGGTTATTTTACTGTTCCATTCATTTAAGGTTATAGTCAACAGTGGGATGGAAGTCTAAGGACTGCTATAATTTCTATAACTTTTTCTGCTCATAATATTCCAGAAATTGAGACAACTTGTGTGTGTGTGTGGGGGGGGGGGGTAGAATTATAGCATCTATCCTGCATTCAGATCATCAGTTTTATGAAATCATCCAAGGTTTAGTGATCAAAAGCCATGGGTGCTGAAACCATAGAGCCTGAGGGAGGGGGAGCCCCCCCCCTTTACAGCTGCAAGACCTGCTGGGAAAAATTAATGAAGTGGAGTTTTCACAGTAATGTGGACTCGCACGCAGAAGTTTAACTAAATAGCTGTTCTTGTTCTCTTATTACTCTGTGTTGCAGGAGTTATGCTGTAAGGAGAGTTTTGTTATTTTACTTGCAGGAGTTATGCTGCTCCCGTGTGTCTGTGTGTGTGTGTGTGTGTGTGTGTGTGTGTGTGTGTGTGTGTGTGTGTGTGTGTGTGTGTGTGTGTGTGTGTGTGTGTGTGTGTGTAAAATGCCCCAGTTGGGTATACTTGGAGGTTAGTGTTAGGCTCAATCAAGAGCTTGAATTCTCTACCCATACCACCACTTGTGATTCAGGGAGTTGAGTCCATAGTTCTCCACTGTCCAGATTTTCACAGAATATTTTGCTCATACGTTTGGTCTGTTCCTCTTAAAATTTGTGTTTTTCTGGCAAATCAGTGAGAACTGAATAATAATAGCTCTTTAAGTTTTAGTCTTCCCATCTTTCAGGAAACACATAGTAACACAAAACACTTTATTTTAGTTACTTTCTAAGATTATACAAGCAATATTTAAAATGTGTCCCTGGTTTTTGTCCTTTACCCCCCCCCCAAATAAATTTTGACTTTTTCCAGATTTCTTGTGCTGCAAAGTTGAGAGATTTAGTTGATTGTCAAATTTTACAAGGAGCTGAGAGCTTCAGGGAAGAGATTAAGTGCTACTTATGCTTAGTCATTTGCATTGTTAGTAGCACAGCAGGCAGTATACTTGCTTTTGATGCAGAAGGCTGTGGGTGCTACTCCCACAGTATGCAGTGGATCGCTGATACTGCACTGTGTTGTACTTTAATGGGAGTGGATGCTGCAGTTCTATGAATGTCCTCCTTTGGAGGAGTTACCTAAGCAGTTCTATGAATGTCCTCCTTTGGAGGAGTTACCTAGTAACTATGAACCCATTATTAGTTTGCCATCCATTCCCCATTACAAAATTACTAGCTTACCATTTTTTAATGTAGCATAGGCAATTTATTCTTCAAGGGCAGCAGGCACTTTATTTGTAGATGAAACAATGAAATATAATGTGTTTTGCTAGCAGCAACCTCTTCATTAGTTACAGATCCCTTTAATGTGGAATTAGATGACTTGCTCCTGCAGACATTTTGCAGTCCTCCTCGTGGCTGGGTAGCATTCGAAAGACATGCGTGCGTAAATGGGCGTGCCTTTGTTGAAGGTTGGGCATCGAGCTGGCACCTCAGCGTTTCATAAAAATCTACTGCCAATCATTAGCAGACCGGAGTTCCGCTGTGGCGACCCCTTACCGGGAAAAAGCCGAAAAGACAAACAACTGATATTGGTGGTTTGTAATGGCAGAAGTTTCAGTGGCCTTTTATGGTGGAATCTGAAATGGGTAGTTTTGTCATTATTGGTTCATACATTTTGTGTCGTTGCTTACTAGAAGACTGTTCCAAACTACACATTTAAAACACATTCTAACAAATGGTGTTATATTATACAAGGAGTATAATTTAATACAATCAGGTTAATACAATCAGGAAGGTGAATCAAATAACGTATATGTGTATGCTTGCTCACAGGATGCAGGAGATCAAAATAGGGAAAGAGACCAGTCACCAATGGAATCCCCCAGGGTTCGGTGTTGAGACTTTTTCTGTTTGGCATATACATCTCAAAAGTAAAAGGAAATATCAAAGGGCTTTGACCAACAGAGTCTGAGATGACTACAAGCTAAAAAAAATGCAAGTTCTCTGAAATAAGCTTTTCTAAGAAAGTTTTTTTAATTCTTTGAATGTATTTTACAGTCTGTAACACTGTGGTCCTCAATGAGTTGTTCAGGGATCCCGGGTTCTATTTTTATCCTACTATAATTGTGTTAGATGAACTTATGGTTTGAATGAATTTAGTTTAATTGTAAGGTTCTTGTAGCTGTCTCTCTAGATTTAGT
Organism: Protopterus annectens; assembly: GCF_019279795.1. Lineage (NCBI taxonomy): Eukaryota > Metazoa > Chordata > Ceratodontiformes > Protopteridae > Protopterus > Protopterus annectens. Next base: position 1,878,404,137 of record NC_056725.1, on the reverse strand, counting down.
TTGTTTACTAAAATTTTGTTGTTTGTATTTCAGACTAACCACAACTGAAAAGCAGTTTACTTAAGAAATGGATAAACATAAGATAATTTTTTTGTGAAAAACAGGCTATACCAGCTGGAATAGCTATTTGCATGCCTATGCAGCCTGGAATCAGACACTAAGCAAATATAAGTAATTGTGCAAATATATAGAAATGTTTGGTTGCTTATTCCTCAGCACCAGGTTAATGGCTAATGTTAATATGCTAAACAGGATTTCCATGAGCACTGAATAGTGCAGATCTCCATAGTCACCATCTTAACATGAACACGTCTGTATTACTACCTAATATCAAACTGATTCTCAGCCTCAGTTCTGAATTCCAAACGGTTTTAATTATGATTAGAAGGCTGTGATCAGCCTGGATTCTGATCATGGATGAATAGGGTCTCTAGACCAGTCAGTCCATCTACTTGGTTACTAAATAGTAAATAAATAAGTAAATAAATAAACATGGGTTGCACTGTGGTGCAGCATTGGGGAAGGATGTACTGCATCCTTTGGATGAGATGTCAAACCAGTGTTCTATGCACCTGAGCTGGTACTAGTTCAGATAAATGTAAACATTACTGTGAGACTTATTAAAGCAAATTCCAACATCTGCTGATGTCATTGTAGTGTGTGGTGTTGCTGTAGTTCCTACAGGCAGTAATTGTTTTGCTAGAGACTTTTTACAGCAATACTTTTGGGCATGTCTACATGATATCCCAGAAGGTTTGTCATTCTGATTGATATATTTGCTGTATCATTGTTTTTTTTCTGCCATATTTATTAAACTTGACATTTTTTAAGTGACATAGGTATGCTTACAGTAAGAGAAAAATAACATTCTCATTGTTATTTCCATGCAGTATAGATATATGTTTTCTATATAACAATTTTCATTTACTCCTAACATTACATAAATTGTTCAGTTCCTGAAATCACTTAAATTTAATTTATTTCTATGTTATTTGCTCTTTCAGTTTTCTAGAGGTTCCACTTCTACTTTGTTATCTCCTCTACAATATTCAATACTTCAGTTATGGTTGTTTAGATTTTATTTCCATTTTGTAGTAACTGCTTTTTTGGCAGCCAATAGTATTAAACTTAGTACAGTCTTACTATGTTTAGTCAATCCAGATCCTAGTTCCTAGCTCAAAAAAAAAAAAAAAATTCCTTAGTTGCAGCCATTTGCTTGCTGAATATTTTTGCAAAGTACTCTGCGGTGGTGGTGCTGCGGTAGCATTGTTGTCTCACAGTAAGACGTTGTCCTGTTTGATTCTCAGCTAGAGCGTCTTCTGTGTGGAGACATGTGTGAATGGGCGTACCTTTGTTGAAGGTTGTGCGTCAGGGCTGGCAACTCGGCACGTAAAAATCTACTGCCACTCATTAGCGGACCAGAGTTACGCTGTGGCGACCCCTAACAGGGAAAAGCCAAAAGACCCAACAACTCTAGGGAATTTTTAGAATCTGCCATCTCATTATAGTCCTGGAAACATGTCCACACTTACCCTCTGTCTTCCCCATCACACCTCTGCATTTGCAAGCAAACTTCAGAGTATTTTTCCTTATGTAGACAACAAATGCAAATACTGACTATACAAACTTTATATATGTACACAAATACATGCACTTCTGGCACTATATACATATACAACACAAGGGGAGTTTGATACAACCCAGTCTCAAACAACTTCAACAAACTGCGTTGGTAATTTAATGCTGATATATTTTCTGTATCTTTTATATGAGGATGTGCAGCAGGTACTAAAGCAGGCGAGAAAAACTGCTACTAGGAAATCTTGTATTGACAAGTGGAAAAGATCGCCTAGTTAGTGCCTAGCCAATAGACAGATCCCCGTCAAGGATTATGCAACACTGCTTCTTAAATATTTGTGCGACTTACTTTCCCCTGACCTTTCTTATTCCTCTGTCAAGGTTAATTTTGCAGTCATTTCAGCCTTTCCTCCCCTTTCATCTCCGTTTTGGGTAAAACAGTTTCTGGATGCAGCTTGGCATCTTAGGCCTCCTAGAAAACAGATGCTGCCTTCCTGGGATCTTACGTCTGTGCTACAAATATTCATTATATTGCACTTTGAATCTGCTCATTAGACAAATTTAAGGTTCATTTCATGGAAAACTGTACTCCTTATTGCTCTGACATCTGCAAGAAGAGTATGTGAGATGCAGGCTCTCATGGTGGTTGAACCCTATCTGGTTTTCCATAGAGACAGGTTCACATTAAGAACAACTCATTCGTTTATGCCCAGAGCTGTTTCAGAGTTTACTTTGAGTCAAACCATCAATCTCCCAGTGTTTTATCCATTGCTAAGTTCCATGATTGTTCCTCTTCAGCTAGGTATAACAAAAGACAAAGGTACACAGTGTAATTTAAAGTAACTGAGTAAAACAGACCTGTTGCATATTTCCCTTTTGTATCTTGTTGAAGCCCTAGGACTCATAGGTTCATAGGTTGGTACTAGGCTATCGGCCCTAAGGCCTATGCAAGCCTAGCCATAACAATTTCCTGGAAATTTTTTCCCACAATATTTACTTCTCTGGGCCCCTGTCTAGCAGGGCGACTGACATGATCCCCGGGGTGAATTTCCTATCTCCCATCCAATCATCAAGGTTCTTTTTGAAGAGGGCCAATGAGGTGCTCTGCTTGACATGTATGGGCAGTCTCTTCCAGAGTATGGGGAGTCTCTGGGTCAGGAACCTATCCCTCCAGCATGTTTTGTTCATTGTGATGATAAGGTTTAGATCCCTGGAGTGTGTGGCTCTGAGGGATTGGGATTTCTTTAAGTGGAGCATGTCCAACAGCTCAGGGTTTGACATGGCCTTGTATGTTAAGCAGAGATCACCTCTGAGTAGACGATATGCCACAGAGTATAGTTGGAGTTTTTTTAGACAGACAGCATATGGCATCTGCTTTAGGCCTGTGATTTTTTTAGTGAGGTATTTCTGTGACCTTTCCAGCTGTTGCAGATGTCTTGTGAGGTACATAACAAATGGGGCATTATGCTCTATAATGGGTCTAATGAGGGATGAGTACAGTGGGACAATGACCTCCTATTTTCCGGATGAAAAGCCCTTAGTGATGAGGTGTGCCGCGTAGAAGGATTTCCTGACTGGTGTGGCGATGTGGTTATCGAAAGTGAGACCACTGTCCACTTGTGTCCCTAAGTCTCTCATCACACTTTCGATGTTTAATGTCCTGCCACCTATGTGGTAGTTCATGGGTACATGTTTTTTTCCCAAAGGAGATGACTATACATTTCTTGGCATTAAGCTTGAGCCCATGGCTCTGGCACCAGGCATCTGTTTCTGTAAGGCCCTTTTGTAGAATATCCACATCATTTGGGGATTCAGTAATGGCTCCCAGTTTGCAGTCATCTGCAAACTTTTTTAGCCAGAGTCCCTTAGTGTTGGCCTGTATTTCAGAGAAGTAGGTGCCAAACAAGAGTGGTCCCAGGACTGAACCCTGAGGTACTCCACTTGTCACTTGTCTGGAGCTGGTTTTGGAATCAGCTACTTTTACAGTCTGGGTTCTGTCAGTAAGCCAGTTGGCAACCCATTGAGTGATGTAGGGATTTATGCCCAGCTTAGTAAGTTTATCTATGATTCCAGAGTAGGGGATAGTGTCCAAGGCCTTGGCGAGGTCCAGATAGGCTGTGTGGACCTCCTTACCCTCGTCCACAGCTTTGGAGACCAATTCAAAGAAGTTAATCAGATTCAGGAGACAAGATCGGCCCTTCACAAACCCAAACTGGGTGGGGTCCAGTGTCTGGAGGTTGCCAATGTCTTTGTTTATAAGTTCCATGATAATGCGTTCCATGCCCTTGCAGATCAGGCTTGTCAGACTGATGGGCCAGTAGTTCCCGGGATCCAAGGTGGATACTCCCTTGTGGATCGGGATAACTGTAGCTGTGCGCCACTCAGTGGGCACGAAGCCTGAGGTGATTCTATGATTAAACATGACACTTAGGTGGGGTGTCAGTTCATTTTGTAGTTCATGTAGTACACAGCCTGGGATGTCATCTGGTCCCATGCATGCTGTATTCTTAGCTTTGGAGAGTGCTGTTTCTACCTGTGTGGCTGTGATTATCGGAATTTGGCAATCTTTTGGTATTGAGATGGGCCCTTTAGGGGGTGAGAGGGGAGTGAAGTTAGCACTAAATCGATCTGCCAGGATATTGGCAATATCCTTGGGATCAGTATATTTAATGCCATTCTGTTGTAGCTCAGAGCAGATCTGAGCATTGCCATTTAGATTCTTGACATAACTATAGAATTCCTTGTGGTTGTCTTTGGAATCTTTGGCAATTTTATTTTCGTAACTAGCTTTTGAGGATTTTATGAGGGATCTCAGCTTCTTACTAAGGCTGGCGAGGGAGTTTTTTGCATCCTGGGATTTTCCTCTTTTCTGCAACAGTTTCTTCCTTCTGTTGTATAGTTTGTTTATAGCAGGGGACCACCAGATTGGCTTCCTTTTTTTGGAGAAGTGCATCTTGGTTCTATTTGGGATGGCACGATTCATGCACGAGTGAATGTGCTCATACAGTGCCTTAGTGTAGGATTCTGCAGTCGAACTTCCAGATCCCGTCTGCGTGGGTGTTGTGAAGTTTGTCACTTCTGACTTCAGTAGCATGAACTTGGCTTTGGAGAAGTTTTTTAAGGAGGTTTCCTTGCTGGGGGTTGGGGGTGGAATGTGGATGTTAAGGGTGAATTGCTTATGGTCAGAACTGACCAATGAGGGGGTGACCACTGGTGTGGAGCATCTATCTCCCATGTTGGTAATGACCAGGTCTAGGATATTGGATCCCCTGGTGGGACAATGGATTAGTTGATCCAGGGTGTTGGAATTTATGAATTCCAAGAACCGTTGGGAAAAGGAGTTGGTACCCGAGTAGTTTTCCCAATTAATGGCAGGGTAGTTGAAATCACCTAGTATTAGGGTGTTTGGTTGTATCTTAATATTTTCCAGTATGTTTAGGAAGGTGTAGTGAGAATCCTGGGGTATGGTGGGGAATCTGTAGCAAGCTACAGTTTAGATTGCAGTCTTACCTAGTGTTAGTTGCACCTGGAGAATTTCAGATGCATTGTGTTGGGCAACTAGCCTGGAGGTGTGAATATCCTTGGTGAATATGGACACTCCTCCACCTTTAGTGTTTCGGTCTTGGTTTTGTGGATGAAAAGTGTGGTAAGAATTGTAGCCTGGTATTGCAGGGGTGCTCTCTGGACCCTTGAACCAGATCTCAGTCACTGCACAGATATCGATGTTCTCCATTTTTAGGAGTGCCTCGAGAGAGTGCATTTTGAGGTTTAGACTTCTAGCATTGAGTAGCATTACCTTCAGATTTTGCATGCTTGTATCTGTTACGGTGGTGGTTTTATCCTTTGAACCTTGCCTAAAAAAGGCACTATAGGGCTGGCAAGAGCTTTAGCCAGTAACTTGAATCCCAGGGGTGACAGGTGCAGACCATCTCTGGAAAAGCATCGTGGTTTGTCGATCATGTCTTCCCAGGCAGACAAATACTGGATCCCCTTTGAATGACACCAGAAGCTTAGCCAATTGTTGAAGTCAATCATTTTGTCCTTATACTGTGGTATCATTCTGGGTGAAGGCAGGATGCTATTCAGGGCTAGAGTCATACCTGCCTGGTTCACATGATCCAAGAGCTCTTCCATGTAGTCCAGGGAGGTACGTCTCAAGTCATTTACTCCAGCATGGACAATGGCAGAGTCATGTTTGTTCTTGTGGAGTGACTTGAGTGCATGCGTTATGTGGTGGATCCTGGCACCCGACAGGCAGCTGACTGTAATTTTCTCCTTGTTCAGCCTGGTGAGTGGGACATCAGTGTGCCTGACTATAGAGTCACCTATGACTAAAGTGTTGGGTACATTGTCTTGCCTTAGGGGCTGTTATTGGGTGGCACACTGGTGTTGTGAGCTATGTGTCACTTTGGTTGTGACTGGTGTTTGTTTGCGTTTCGGCTTCGGAGGTCCTTGTTGCTTGGACAGGTTAATGTTAAGGGCCTCCGCATATGTGGGTTTAGTGTTGCGATGTGTGGGAGTTGATGGTGTGGGTTTTGAAGGGCTATGAGTTGATAGAGGTGTAATGCAGGTGTTAGCCATCTCCTCTTGACTGTCTAGCCCAGTCTTGACCGAAGAGAGCTTTACTTCCAGTTTGGCTATGTAAGTGCATCTCTCGCAGGTTGTAGTGTTGGGTCGTAGGAGGAGAGGATTGTCTGTGTACATGAGGCAGTTGCCGCATTGCCCCAGTATGCCCAGATTCACCAGGTGGACAGGAGAAACCACCGGAAGCTGACCCTTGGACATGCCTGTTTAAGTGCTTTTTTGTAAGGTTTAAGAGCTGTTTTCCCTTACCTTTGCAAGGTACTTTGCAATCGTAGGCTGTTTAGTGCCTATGATTAATTTCTCCTTATTGACAAGGAGAGCTGAGTGCTTGTATCAGTTTCAGGCTTCCTAGTGCTTTACAGCAGATTCTAGAGAAAGTGCTAGTCACAGGGGTTCAGATTTTAGTGCTACTACTGAGAAACCAGCTAGTTTTAAGGGAAAATTTGAAGAGCAGACTTTCTGGCACCTGGAATAGTTTAACTGTAGCCTCGCAGTGCTGCACGATGTGAAAAATGTGCAAACACATGCGTTTTTAAGCCAGAAAGTTCAAAGGGATAGAAATCAGCCAAAAAAGGCTAATAAAATTACAATTTCAGAGCTGGAAACCACTCCTCTAGCGTTAGATAGGCAGTACAATGCTCACCAGTCCCACTGGTAGGCAGTAGGACTTCACTCTGCCACAGCAAAGTCTGGATAGTTCTGAGCACAGACAATAAAGTCCTGAGACAAGCAAAGCCTGGGATATGGACTGGCTAGAAAAGGTGGGAAACGAGCAAACAAGGTAGTGTATATATATATATATATATATATATATATATATATATATATATATATATATTTTTTTTTTTTTTTGTTGAAACAGGCTAAACAATGCAATAATACAGTAAATAAGCACAGAAAAGTCTAACACACTTGAGTGTGTAGCCCTAAACAGTAAATGCAATTAAAACTCTACAAAATTAGCAATTTAAAACTTTTTAAATGAAGCAAGGCAAATGCACAACTGAAAAATGATTTAAGTGGCAGTAATACAGCAGAATAAGTAGCTAGTCTACTTATACAGAGAAGTCTATATATACAGAAAAGCAGCTAAAACACACAAACACTTTAGATGCAGTGCAACCTAGAGCACTTGAGTTGTAGCAATATTAAGGCAATTACAGTTATAATAAATGCTCTAAAATATACTCTATATTTCCAAAATGTTTGAGAAGCACAGTCAGAACATAAGGAAATTCAGGCAAAAATTTTTTTTAAGGGAAAAAGGAGAAACAGAAGGCCTTATCAAATGTTCTCTCTGCACAAACATGTTTTGCAGACAAGCAGTATGTTTTATAGTTAAGGTAGAACTTCCAGTCTCTGTAGCAAAATTCATTTATGCTTTATTTCTGTATTTAATTTTGTTAAATTCTTCCATGTTTGCTAGTTTCTCCATTGCCTTAGTGTGCACTCTGTCTCTGATTATTCTGTTCAGAATTACACACGCACATGATATAACTGAAAATGAGACCAATCAGATCATAAAATGTCCTTTTAGCTCTAGGTATAATTAATAAAAATATTTTATTGTAGTTGTGTTCTAGTTGTAGCCTATGTATAAGACGTGCTGTTGTAGCTTCTCAGCTATCTCTGATTTTACAGAATGAAGCATATTAATTCATCTAAATAAATTTCTGTAAATATGAAGAAACAGTTAATCATTCCCCCTGATTCACGAACACTCCGTGTAAGACTAAATAAGTCAGAGGCTGCAGTTGAACGGTATGATGCCAGTGTGCCATGAATATTCATGAGGGCACGCTGACTCAACTGCAAGTCTAACACGGACTGTGCAGGAAAGCAGCAGGCTTGTCCGACTGCCGAGCAGTCTAAATGTCCATGCCCCTGCAAGTGCCCGAAATGCAAAATGTAAACACTCAAGAGTGAGTCCGCTCAAATGTCCATGTACCCAACACCACACTCCCTAACATTGTAAACCCCCAGCACAGTTATAAAAAGTAAAACATTAATTTTTTTTTTAATTCCTGAAATAGCTGCCCGTATTTGCGCGTGTGTGCACGGGTGTGCCCATTGCTTAGCTGCAGTTAGCAATCCCGACATGGAAGAGCATAAGAAAGAATGTTTATGCAAATTATGCCAAATAGCAATAGCGTAATGGTAGAGCGTTCACACAAAGAGGAGGCATTCACAGTTCGAGTCACACCACTCCCCTTCCTATTTATGTTTTAAATTAGTATATGAAATAATACCCAACATATATGATTAAAATTTTATTAAAAAGCAGTGAAATGGTCTATGTATCAGTGAACAAAATATATATTTATAAAGGATCCTGATATATAATTGCCCACAGTTAAGCAGCGCTTTACCCAGCACAATATAGGTGCCCGTAGTTCAGCAGTGCTTTACCCAGCGCAATAGAGTTGCCCATAGCTAAATAGCACTTTACCCAGCACAATGTAGTTCCCAAAGCTAAATAATACTTTACCCAGTGCAATCGGTTTGCGCGGAGGTGCGCATCCCGCCAGCCAGCATACCGTAGGGCAACGTGGAGCAACATAGAGCAAAGTTACCTAAACACAGCCACACCCTCTAGCCTGTATGGACAGTAGTAAAATAAAATGCAATGACAAGGTTCGAACCCAGGACTCTGTGCACCATAATCAAAGTACTGAACCACTAAGCCATGACAGCTTAGGATAAACAGCCACTGTTAACATACATATACTTATAAATGGTAGATTAACCATTACTAAGCAGGTCTGCAGTCAGTCGAGAATTTTCAAAAATGGCCAATCACAAAAAAGTGCGGGAAATGCTGCATATTTAAGCCCCATAGGCGGGAATACTCGCCATAACTGATTGTAGCTCCCATCTGCAGTTAGAATGGCTGGTGCTGGAGAGGGTGCATGCTTCTGAGCGCAACGTTGGGCATCGAGGAGTCGAAATACATGGTTTGGCTCCTTGTCCACCATCATGAGTCAAGACTCCTGCAGGGCCAGTTCCAAGGGATGGAGTACAAGGCAGAGGCTTGGATCCGGTTAGCTCATGACCTCACCAGTGTCACAGGCATTCCTCGGACTGGTGAGCAGGTCCGTCACCACCATGCAGACCCAAAGAAACGGAAGCAGGACCTACTGAACCAATGGATACAGGTGGCCCGTAGGATGCAAGATGCCCCAATACTGAGTAGGTAGCCATGGAATGCAGTATGTAAGAAATGCTAATTGATTCTGTATAATGGATAGGTATGTCTCAATATCCCTCCATTTACTTCACAGCTGCAGGTGTCCGTGCTGTGAATCAGCAAGCCTATGCAGATAGGCTGCTAAGGCTGCGCCACCAGGCAGATTAGTGATTATTCTGCATGTATTGTTATATAAAATAGGTGAGAGAGCCTGAAAGAAAGTGCTGTAGCCCAATAATACAGCCATAAAATGCCCTGAATAAGTCCTCTGCATGTACTGTTATATAAAATAAGTCAGAGAGTCAGAAAAAGAGTGTATTAACCTATTAAGAAAGGTAAAATATGTCTGGAATAATATCTCTGCAGGTACTGTCATATAAAATAAGTGAGTGAGCCTGAAAAAGAGTGTTCTAACCTATTAATAAAGGTATAATATGTCTTGAATATGTCTTCCATATGCACCGTAATATCAAATAAAGGAGAGAGCCTGTGGAAAAGTAATGTAATTAATAAAGGTATAAAACCTGGACTGTGTCTGTGTCACTTACTTTGAAATGTTGTTGTACCCTTGCATTATACAAATAGTACTGTTTCAATAAGTGCTGGCAACCCACAGTTGGGCAGTCCCATCTAAAGTGGTTGATGGAAGTGCTAGTAGCTGTGAAGCATATATACAGTCCTCAACAGTCAGTTACTGGCTGGCATGCATAAGTAAATCTGTCACACGAGTAGCCTGCTAATTATATCCCTAGAAATGTGAGTGTGGTATACGACATGTAGGGTTCTGTAAAATCTAACTGAAAATGTCATGTGAACACATCCAGATATGTAGATAAAGAAATATAAATACAACAATAAATATGTAGCAGTAACATCTGCATCCTGGACAGTTAGTATGTCAGATATAGGTCAGGTATATAATGAACTAGCCAAACCCATTACACAACCTAATGCATGTTGCCAAGTGTAATAATACATGTAGGGGATATACACCTGCAGTCAATAGGAATGTAGTGTAGACTAAAAGTACTTATAAGATATTAATTGAGGTTTCTTTCTACATCCTACTGTATGTGCATAAACAATGCAATTCCACAACTCAATGGGTATGTGTAATCTCAAAACATTTTTTGGGACATATGTCCTATTGTTCTATAAATATCTGCATTCACTTTGATGCATGTGCCCTGTTCAAACACCACAGTCATGGTGGCCTGTTGCCACCAATCATCCCTGCATGCTGTTGGAATGTCCACTGTCATTCAATTTATACATATGTTATGCTTGCTGTTCAGCTGTTGGAACCTTGGTGTGTTGGGTTAATGGGAATATTACTGCATGCTGTTACAACTAATTTGGAATGCTGTTGTTTATGTTGTAATTAAACACACCTAATCACAGAACGTATGGGAAGGCCGGTCCCAGGAGACCGAACTGTCCCTCCTCAGCTGGCGAGTGCACCTGGCACCAGCAGGTCCGGTGCCCAGCCCAGGCTCCCCTCCTCCATTGGTCCTGTGCCACCTAAGGGGGGAAGCGCTGCAAGGGATGGAGCTCATCCCTCCCGTGCAAGCGTGGGCGGAGAAGGGCCACCTGCCACCCTTCGAAGGGTCTGGGTTGTGGTGCATAGGGAGATCCAGCGTTCAGTCGCTGATCCCCTACGCCAGCTCAAGGTGAGAGTGGCGCATCTCATGGGTGAGCCTGCCCATCCTACGCAGCCCCCAGCACAGCCACCCTCGGGGCTGTGAAGGTGAAATGGTGACTACCCATGGGTGGGGAACTCAGTTCCACTGTTACCATCTGTGGGCTCATGGGCTTGCGATTTCCAGACATCCGTCCCTGTCAATTGTGTTCACCCACCCCATGTGTCATACACCGCCCCTGTATGTGTCTTGTCTGTCTTGTCTGTTTACCTCCCCAACCTACCTCCCCAAATATACCTACTTCCTCAACCTCACTTTCCACTCTCACCTGAAAAAAAAAAAAAAGAAAAGAAAAGGGCAATCTGTACCCACAAAAAAATTATGCCCCATACATAGCTGCCCATTTTGCACACATGTCCGCTGGACATGTAAACTGATAATTCTAATTGGCAGTACAACATGCTTTGTTGTCCTCACCCCCCTCCCAGGGGTGGAAGGTTTCAAATTTCACTCCAAATTTATTGCATATTCACAGCTGTTGCTGGTAAAGAAATGGACAGCTATGGACCTTCCCTACACCCATCCTGCACATCCCGAGCTTGTTTTCCTACTGTCTTTTCCTCTTTGTGCCCCCTTTTTCACCACTTTCCTATCTCCCCATTTTCTTTTCTTTCAAAGAAATTAGCGCAGGGGTTAGCGGGAGTAAGCACTTTTAAGCAATAGTAAGTGGGTTTAAGCGAGTGTGCTCATGAGTGCGCTTAGCTAAGCATCGTTAAGCGTCACGCCAACCCGCGCAAACCCACTTACAACTGCTTAAAAGTGCCTTAGTCACTCTATGTCAGGGCCCTTGTTCTGCTCAGTAGCAAAATAAAATACCTCTGCCAGTCTTGAACCCCAGACCATTGACACAATAGACTGCATAAATTACCACTAAGCCACAGCAGATATACAATAACCTAGTGCTCAAATAAATATATCATGCATTTCAATGACTGAATGTAAAGGAAAAATAGAAAGGCCATAACACAAAGCTTGTTTTGTGGATCTTTACCAGCAAAATTGTTGTGAAATGCATTACATGAGTGTGATATGAGAAGCAGCCATTCTAGCCGCAAATAAAGTTACAAAGGCACTTTACAACCCACACACAGTATCATAGCAAGACAAACAGTGTTAAATCTGATTAGGGCAGAGGCCATACTACCCAACTGTGACTACTTAACAGGGATGTCCCTGACTGTGAAACATATTTAAGCTGTGTCCCTCTGAATCCCTCTGAAAAGTACGATGTCAGTCAGAAAGGTGGGGTATTACAGAATGAATACTGACAATGATAACAGTAGACACCGCTTGTACTTCATAAAAGGAGTACGTATCCATATGCACTGCTTCAAACAAGTCTAGACTTTTACTGCCTCTATTATGTGTAAGGTGTACTTCACATTTAACTACCTATCCCTGACTCCATGCAAAGATGTATCTGAGTGTTTCATAGGCCTGGCAGAGGCACAAACACACAGGCATAGCAGCTATCCTGCTGTTACACACACAAACCCTGCAGAAGTGACTACATTAATATTCACAGTATAACAGTTCACAAACAGTTCATGTGCCAAAAGAATACTTCTCAATAACTACGTTTGTATGGCAGTTAATTATATGAGTAGAAAAGAAACTACATAGTCACATAAATGTTGTGTAAGCATTTGTAGGGGTGAGTTAAACTCTACACTGATAGCTCTGTACTACAAGTGGCAACAGTCAGGCCTGAGTACAACATGTACATCACTGTCTACACCTCTACCTTCAGATATAAGAAGTATACCAACCTTCTGACTTACACAACAGTGTCCACAGCAAACAAGCATGGGCCCCACTCTGGAAATCTGAAAGGGCTACGCCTACATACCTTAGCAATTTATAGCATTGGGTTGCTATGACAGTGAGTACTGCAATTACCACACAGCAGGCTGTATGTGCATTTTTATATGCAGGTGGCAGTGTGTGGCAAACAAGACAGCATACAGTGCTGGCATATGACATGTGGCATTTAAATGCCGTGGGTATGATTCCTCAGGTTTTAGTCTTCCAGATAAGAGTCCTGCTAAAGGTACATGGGCTGAGACTACCTTCCATGCATTCTGCACAAGACTGTGCAATATCATTACATAACTGCATCCCTCTCAACCTTTGCATAATTGGTATTCCCACCATGAAAGGTGGACTGTATATGTGCCTATATGTATATCTATATGTACACCAATGGATGTTCATATGTACTCCCAAGCTCAATGTTGTAAACGTATTGCCATCCCTCTTGTTAAAATCCCTGTACCCATGAACTACCACATAGGTGGTAGTCTACTCAACACCAGCTGGTGAATCTGGGAATTTTGAGGCAATGTTACAACTGTTTCATGTACACGGACAACCCTCTCCTCCTCCAAACAGGTTCAAATATATGTGAGAGATGCAACTATTTAGCCAAACTGGAGGCTGAGCTCTCTCATCTCAAAATTGGTGTAACCAGTCAGGAGGAGAAGGTAACCTCACACAACACAATTCCAGTATCACATAGTCCCACATCAGCGAATCAAACACATAAATACACAAAAACATACTCGGAGGCTCTAAATAAAAATCTACCTAAGCAACAGAGACGTCCAAAGCAGACATCCAAGCAAATGCTACCTCAAAACAAAACACACACAACACATAACCCACAAAGTCAGTGTGCCAAGCAGCCACAGCCCTTAAGGCTGAATAACACACCTGATACTCTTGTTATAGGTGACTCTATTGTCAGACACACTGATGTCCCACTCACCAGGCTGAATAAAGAGAAGGTCACAGTGAGCTGCCTGTTGGGTGCTAGGATCCGACACATAACGCAAACACTCAGGTCACTCCAAAGCAAATACAAATATAATTCAGTCATTGTACATGCTGGTGTGAATGACCTGAGACTCTCCCTGGACTACATGAAAAGAGACATAGAGGAGCTCTCTGATCATGTAGCCCAGGCTGGTATGACCCTGACCTTGAGCAGCATCTTACCCTCACCTAGAATGATGCCACAGTACAAAGACAAAATGATCAATTTTAACAATTGGCTAAAATTTTGGTGTCATTCAAAGGGGATCCAGTGTCTGTCAGCCTGGGATGACATGCTCGACAAGCCACGCTGCTTCGCTAGGGATGGATTGTACCTGTCACCACTGGGCTTTCGGATATTGGCAAAGGCTCTTGCCACCCCCATAGTGCCTTTTTTAGGCAAGGCTCAAAAGTCAAACCCACCCCCATAGACAGCACAAGGAACAAGAAACTAAGGGTAATGCTGCTAAATGCCAGAAGTCTTAACCTCAAGATGCACGCACTCGAAGCTCTCCTCAGTATGGAGAACATCGATATCTGTGCAGTGACAGAAACCTGGTTCAAGGCTCCAGAGAGCACCCCAGCACTACCAGGCTATACCTCATATCATGCTTTTCGCCCCAAAACCGGACCGAACCACAAAAGGAGGGAGTTTCCATATTTATCATGGATATCCACACCTCCAGGTTAGTGGCTTTGCACAAAGTATCGGAGACCATCCATGTGCAACTAACAGTGGGCAAGACTGCTTTTCAGTTTATAGCATCCTACAGACCACCCTCTCAAAGTCAGGAATCCCATTCGGCTTTCCTGAAAACATTGGAGAACATGAAGATCTCTCCGAACACCATTATATTGGGCGACTTCAACTACCCAAACATTGACTGGAAGCACTACTCAAGCCCCAGCACCTTAGCCCAAAGATTCCTGGAAATTATAAACTCAAATGCTATGGAACAACTAGTCACCACTCCCACAAGAGGGGACAACATACTAGACCTGATCATTACCAACATGGGGACTCTATGCTCCACACCAGAAGTATATCCCTCATTGGTAAGATCAGACCATAAATAATTTCACTGGATGTCCACATCCGACCCACCCCAGCCCAGAAAACCACAGTGAAAAACTTCTCAAAAGTGAACTTCTCACTTCTCAAAACCGAAGTGGAATCCTTCAAGGCCCCAGGGCCAGTGGAAACTACAGCCCAAACTGCAGAATCCTATATAAATGCATTCTACGGACATCTCCAGGAATGCATGGATCATGCTATCCCAAACAAAACCAAGACCCAATCATCCAAAGGCAGGCATCCAGTCTGGTGGATACCCTGCCATAAATAAACTGTACAACAGAAGGAGGAAGCTACTACATGATAGAGCAAAATCCCTAATAGGGAAGGCATCTCTGATCAGTACTAGCAAAAAATGACGATCCCTCATAAAATCCTCCAAGGCCAGCTTCGAGAGAAAAATTGCACAGGACACCAAAGACAATCATAAGGCTTTTTTCAGTTATGTTAGAAACCTGGGATGCAACTCCCAGACTTGTTATGAGTTGATTCTAAACGACAAAAAATACACTGAACCCACAGACATCGCCAATATCCTGGCAGACAGGTTCAGTGCAAACTTCTCCACCCCCTCCCCCCCCAACGAGCAAGTATCTATTCCGGCAGAGGGCTGCCTCCCAAACATCTCACATGCTCAGGTGAAGGCTGCCCTCTCCAAAGCAAAAAACACTGCTTCCATGGGGCCAAATGGCATCCCAGGTTGCGTCCTACATGAACTACAAGAGGAACTAATCCCTCAAATAAGACAGCTATACAATCTCAGCCTCACTACAGGATATGTGCCCACAGAATGGCGTACAGCAACAGTGGTCCCACTCCATAAAGGTGGAGCCTCTACGGACCCTGGAAACTATCGCCCCATAAGCCTGACTAGCTTAGTCTGCAAGGCTATGGAGAGGATCATCATGGAGCTCATAAACAAAGACATTGGGGACCTACAGTCACTAGATCCTACCCAGTTCAGCTTTGTCAAGGGCAGATCCTGCCTTTTGAACCTGGTTGACTTCTTTGAAACAGTCACCAAAGCCATAGATGAAGGGAAGGTAGTCCACACAGCCTATCTGGACCTTGCAAAGGCATTTGACACAATACCCCACTCGGGCATCATAGATAAGCTATCCAGCTTAAATATAAACCCCTATGTCACAAGATGGGTCGCAAACTGGCTCAAAGACAGAACCCACAGAGTGAGAGTTGCTGGAGCCATGTCAGACTCGAAACCAGTCACAAGTGGCATCCCACAGGGTTCTGTCCTAGGACCACTCTTGTTTGGTATATACTTTTCCGAGGTACAGGCAAACGTGGGAGGACTATGGCTCACCAAGTTCGCAGACGACTGCAAACTGTGCGCCATAATCAACTCTCCAGCTGACACAAACATCCTTCAAAAAGGTCTCACAGAGACAGATAACTGGTGCCAGCGCCATGGTTTAAAGCTAAATGCCAAAAAATGTATAGTCATACCCTTTGGCAAAAACAATGTGCCCACAAATTACCACATAGGCGGAAACCCATTAAGTACAGAGAAAGTTATTAGGGACCTGGAGACCCAAGTTGATAGCAATCTCTCCTTTGAAAACCACATTGCCAAAGTGGTTAGAAAGACCTTCTACATAGCCCACCTCATCATGAGGGCTTTCACATCTAGATCAAGAGAGGTAATTGTGCCCCTTTATTCATCCCTCATCAGGCCCATCATAGAATACAATGTCCCTTTTGGGATGTACCTTACCCGACACCTGCAGCAATTAGAAAGACCCCAAAAGTATCTCACCAAGAGGATCAAGGGTCTCAAACAGATGCCATATGCTGCTCGGTTAAAAAAACTCCAGCTCTACTCAGTTGCATACCGCCTACTTCGAGGCGATCTATGCCTGACATACAAAGCTATGTCAAATCCAGAATTAATGGACATGCTCCACCTCAGTAAATCGAAATCCCTTAGAGCCACACGCTCGAGGGACTTGAACCTCAGCACAGAAATAAATAGAACTTGTTGGAGGGACAGGTTCATAACCCAGAGGCTCCCTTCACTCTGGAATAGAATTCCAGTTCATGTGAGGCAGAGCACCTCACTGAATCTCTTCAAGAAGAATCTCGATAAGTGGATGGGGGATCGTAGGTTTGTCCCAGGGATTACTCCCGTGTCACTATTAGACAGAGGCACAGTAAACTAAACCTTAAAAAGGGCACAGTATACTCAAATCAAGGGGTGGCGTAAGCCATACAGAATCGGGCTAGGCTTATAATTGCCCCAGGGCAGATAGCCTAGTATGAACCTATGAACCTATGAGAGACTACGGGACAAATGTGGACAGTAGTGTCCCTATTGATAATCACAGTGCTACACTAGTCATGTAAACCGAGTATGGTCCACATGTTATCAGAAAAGGTGTGTCATCCATGGAAAAAGAGGTCAGTGTTCCACTGTACTCATCAGTCATAACACCCATCATAGAGTACATTGGCCCTGTTGGTATGTACCTCAGAAGACATCCACAGCGACAGTAGATGCCAAGACACATACCTCACAAAGAGTATTACCAGACTCAAACAGATGCCCTATGCAGACTGTCTTACAAAACCACAGCTACACTGTGTCACATACCGCCTACCCAGAGGCAACCTCTGCCTAACATACAAAGCTATGCCAAACCCACAGGTGTTGGACATACTCCATATATACAGATTAAGCGCCATACAAGCTTCACACTGTACTGATCTAAACCCTGTAATGTGAAAAAGCAGAACATGCTGGAGTGGTACATTATCATCTCAGACACATACCATACTCTGGAACTAACCACCTATCAATAGCAAATGAAGGTCCTCATTAGCAGTTGTCATGAATAATCATGATGAGTGGGTGTGAGATAGGAAGCACAACCCGGGAGTCACCACTGTGGCTCTGCATGACAGGGGCACATGAATCTACATTACATGGGTGTTTAAGGGCAGGGTACCATATGGCTAGACTTCCATAGGCCCTACGGATAATAGCCTATTAGCTACCTAGGACCCGATACACACACGCATGTACTTGTTGCATTACTTGCTATGTGAGGTTGACTGAGTGTGATGGTGAATGTGTAGGCGAATGTGTCAAAGTTGTGTATATGTGTGTGATAGCCTAGTGGGAAACTATGTATATCATGGTATGTAGTGTTGTAGCTCAAATCCCAGCAAAGGATACGTATGCTATTGCTAGGCAGGAAAAGCAGTAAGGCATATGGTGTGACGTAGTTCCATGGTGTTGACCGGAGTGTGCCATTGTAGGCTTAAGCAGTACATGTATGCTTATTGATTGTTAACACTAGTGAATACAAATCCTGTATGAACAGTAGTACTACCTGAAGCTGTAGCCCTAAACAGCACAGTATGGTTTATATCCACATTGCTTGGAAACACTGTTTTGTTTGTTACCTGTAGTCCTCATACATTACAAACCTCAGGCATGAGGTTTTGTAGGTGCTGACACACAGTACTGCATGTTACACAGGTAAAACTGATCTGAGTTGCCATAGCTTTGTGTCCTGTAGGTATGTCTGATGTGTGTGTGGGTATGCCTGTAAGATGGCCTTGGTGGTATGTGTGTCACAGGATATATGTGCATATTAGCAACATGTGTAGTGTATTACAGCAGTATGCCACCTATAGTGATGAATGCGCACATTTGTTACTGAGGGGTTTGCTATCAACAAGTAGGGTGGTGTACTGATAGTACTTAAACAGTACTTAACATTCATTTCAATGGATGACCAATGTCTGCATGTATTAGCTTCATACACACCCCCTGTGGCTAGGTGGTGCATTGTGTCACATAGAGTGTGCCATGTACTGTTGTATAGTCTTACATACTGGTTCCACTTTGTTGCTGTGCAGAACATGTTTTGGAATATAGTATGTGCCAGGCACTGTCAGGCAGTTGTGGGCTGAGCAGTCCTATGTGGTATTAAAGGTGTGTATCTACTGACAGCCAATAGGTTGTTATATAGGGCATTTCATTGATGTCTGTACTTTAGCATGTTAAGTGTGCCACATGACTTGCTCACAATTACTGTTTTATTGTCTTACAGGAATATGTCTCACAACAGGAAGCCTGCCTATTCCCCTGAGGAGGAGGAGGTCATCTTTAATGCCCTGGTACAGCATTACAACCTGCTGTTCTCCAGATCTAGCCAGGACCAGCATGGACTCACTGCACTGTGGCAGGATGTTGTCCATCGGGTGAATAATGCAGGCATACATAACCAGACTTATGAGCAGGTACGCCATCACTGCAGTGATTTAATCAGACATGTCCGGCAGCATGCCACCGATGTCCACAGACAACAGCTTGCCACAGGTGGTGGTGCATCAACACCCCCCCCCCACCAGAGTGGAAGAGCTGCTCCTCAGCGTGGTGGCTCCTGGCCAACCAGTACAACAGACATGCGTCATCATGGAGGCCGGAGTCACCCAGCATGTAGATACAGAGCATGCAGGTAACATGGCATATCTGTAGACTACTGTCAGATCAATTGTTAGAACATGCATTTACCAAATGTGTACTGTGTATTCAGAAGATGTGGAGCCTGGTGTCATGCAATACTGATAATTTGGAACATAATTTGTATGCCTGTGACTGTCGCCTCTTGTACTACTGCGGAATTGCAAACACACAGCAGCAATGCCATAGTTGTTGACACTGACAAACTGTCTCATATCCTTGTAGGTCCCTCTGGTGTGATAGCAAGACAGCACACCCATGCTGGTGAGTGTTCTACATTTAATATAGCATATAACATGTGCATGTCATAGGAGACTTGTAGGCCATATACACATGTACAACACCTACACATAATGCATGCTCTGCATGTTCTCTGTGGGACTATGCACATCCCAATAACATGAGTATCCACCTCAAACACATGCAATGCACAGAGCATCCCAACCAATTGTGGTACACTGTAGTGGACATTGTATAGGCAGAGTCAATACACATGCACACAACATACACCACTTTGTCATATGCAGTTAGTATTAATTTGATACACATGGCATATATAGACACCTGCTGTAAGGTCATACTCCAGTATCCCAAATGTCAACAACACAGCACACATACTATACCTGGGGGTGGAGGACTATCATGGGGCGGTGTGACACGCTTCAACACACAACACATTCATGTGAGGCAATGTTCCCTATTAAACACCTTACATACCCATGTAACAACTGGCTGTGAAATGGTTAATGTAGCCAAAGTGGTGCAGGTCAGGTACAGCAAGATAGTTGCCAATGTGACATACATTAGTGGCCTTGAGTGACCACATGATGCTGCCTGATGATGGCTCATGGTACTACACTACATCCAGTTACAGTAACTACAGTACTACACATAGCATTCATTGCTATACACCTGACAGCTGTGTGCATCCGGCCATGGTATGTATACCTATGAGTGATGGTGCACAGGACATTGGAAAGCATTTCAGACTTGCACAGCAATGTTGTGTCCATGTACACGTTGTGTTCCAAGGTGAGGCCAATCATTGAACAACACACATGCATCAAAGACATGTATACTGTTATCAACAAGGACTCTCCACACTTGCACTGCATGCTGTTGAGCAACACACATCCTGCATGCTGACACGTGTGATAGGACTCTTTGGCTTGTGATACTGTACTGCACCATCAACCACTAATGGATATGTTCCGTATTGCTGTTGGTGTGTGTGTGTGTGTGTGTGTGTGTGTGTGTGTGTGTGTGTGTTTGTGTGTGTGAGTGTATGTGTGTGTGTGTCAACTTGACTGAGTAGTGTATGTGTGCATGTGTGCATGTGTTCATGTGTGCATGTGTGCATGTGTTCATGTGTGCATGTGTGCATGTGCTCATGTGTGCATGTGTTCATGTGTGCATGTGTGCATGTGTTCATGTGTTCATGTGTGCATGTACGCTAACATCCTGCACAGATTGTGAAGTGTGTTTCCTGTCTTCCTCTCACTGGTGCTGAGGTATTGGATGAGTGCAGCAGGGAACCTGAGGTCACTGCCACAAATAGTGAGCATGATGATACATGTGTAGTGGCACAGGCAGGTTTGTCAGGGTCTGTCGTTGGTCCACCAATCAACAGTACACAGCTGTCCACCCCAACTATGCGCACATTCATACTGCCGATACATCCCTCAACACCAATGGCCTTAGCGGAGGAACAGCATACAGTAGGCATCGACCAGGATAGTGTGGTATCTATGGCACATGCAACCCCACACAGCAGCCATACCCAGACACCTGGAACGGTACCACATAGGCATATGTCCAGGGGTGCTCGTGGGAGCACTGCTGGTCGTAATGCCCCTGGCAGACGTGCCCCCACAGGTCTCACAACCTCAGCTATGTTCTGGTCTGTAATGCAGGCACAGGCACATATGGAACGGTACACCTGGCAGGGACTAAGGGTGCAGAGGGCTCACAACATCGCTATCAATGACAGTATCCGTGACCTTGCCGGTGCCATCCGTAATTACACCGAGGTCATTGATAGATGTTGGGGGGAGACACTAGATGTCCTCCGCAATGTAATGTCCATGTGCCAGGACAGTGCAGGATGGCTGAGACATCGATGTGGACGTATGCCAGCAACATCATCAGCTGGCACTCGGCGTGGACGACACACAAGTCCCAGCCACTCCGGTAGTGGCAGTTCCAGCCCCAGCAATGTTGGGGCTGGGCTGTCAATAGACCATCCTAGATGACCACGTGCATGTAGCCCTGGCCAGTCCCAGCAGGGACATGGGTCCAGTCGACATCCCTCTGCCTCTGACTATAGTACCCAGTCTGGCTTGGTACCCAATACTGTCCGTGGCACCCCTGACAGGCACAGGTACTGTGTCCGTGGCCAGAGAGAGTGATCTGTACAGCCTGGCAGGTACAGTTCATGGCTGTCCCACAATCATCCATATGTGGCAGCCACAAGGTGGAACTGTGTACATGCAGAGACACACACATAAACCAAACACCTAGGGCTAACACATACACACACACATTACACCAACATACCCATACTGTACTGTTGTCCCACACACACACACACACACACACACACACACACACACACACACACACACACACACACACACACACATGTCGATTGGATGGGTCGTTGTCGGGCTCTGGAAAACCAATAACACACACTGTGCATATGATGAAACTGTGCCACCTCCTGTCATCTGTGACAATGATGCAGGAACAGGCTTACATGATGCTGATGCACAGGGTGCCCTAATAGCAGGGTAGCAATGTTAGCATGTTGTCAACAGCAAGGTGTACTGATATCCTTGTAGGTATATCTGAGCAGGCATGATGCATTAAAACTGATTATCAATGTAGTATTGTTTACACCAGTGTTAATTTCAATACTGTATTGTCCGCCCATGTGCCACTTGGCTGATGTGTGCGGTACTGGCAGCATGTGTTGGTGAGTGGATGGTATGTGTGTGATGTGTGCAGCACAGATTTGCAGGTGTACATTTGTGAACATGATGGAGGTGCACCATCTGCATGTATGTGCATAGTGGACACATGGGAAGGGTGACATGCCCTGTATTACACAGTTTTAACACTTCATATTTCCTATTGATGGCCAGTATGCATTTTACTACACATATGTTATGACTTGGGTACACGTGTGTATGACATGGTTTGACACTATGCTGTGGGTGATACTGTTTATATCGGTCATTGTTTTGCATACTGATAGTATACATAACCTCAACAGCCTGACTTTACCCAATCGTTAGCTGATGTCTTGACAACTGACACACAGATGTAGGATACACAGTAGCATTTGAGTCCTTCCGGTACTATACTATACCAGTAACCAGTGGTATTGGCCGCCACCCATTCCTGGGACCACTCCTGTTTGGCATGTAGCCGTCCCAGGTACAAGCAAACACACTAGGGATATCTCTGTCCAGATCTGGTAATGCAAACAGTGGCCTACAATGCATTTTCCAGATGAGACACTTATCCTCCACAAGGGTATCATACATACAGATACCTGTTGACCAACACATGCTGTAAAGCTATAAGCCAACTATAGCATAGTCATCCACATTTACAGTACATAGTATCCTGACAGTACCACATTGTTAGTAGCCCACAACATGTAGCAGGGGTACCGATGTGTACATACAGCCACATGTTATATCATCTGTCCTTTGGTATTCACATTTCCAAAGGTATGCTGATGTCCCTCAGTGCATCACATAAGCATGAAGGGGTCTGTATGCATGTCCACGGAGGTGTTGTACACCTGTAATGAATGGCCATTATTGACAGACTGTGTTGTGTTTGAACATGTCTGACATATACCCCAGGCATGAACCCTCAGTCACACTATTCTATAGAAACTGTCATGGGTGTGTGTGACACAGATGACCTAGGCCACAGATCACTACAGTGGCTGGCCTTGACACATACATACATATGTGACCTAAGGTCTGAGAAGCAGCAGCACAGACTGTCAATGGTAACAGATGTATTCATGTAGAAAGCAGGCTTTACACCTATGAACTCATTGAGGTCACATGTACATATATGTATTTGCCACACAGATAACAATTGAGGTCACGTGTACATATATGTATGTGCCACACAGATATCGGAAGTGTCAATGCACATACTGTTCTTTTACTGATATGTCATACAGTTGTAAAAGCAAAACCCACAACACATTAACCAACAGTGTCACACACACACACACACACACACACACACACACACACACACACACACACACACACACACACAGCAATTGCAGGATTCAAACCCCTACCTAACTATGCTATGATACTAGAGAGATCCACATTAACACGACGCCTAATTTGCTTTACTGGGAGTTTGCATTTCCACTGCTGTATTTCTGGGATACTGACATCATCAGACATGCCAAAGAGGAGATTACCTCTTTGAATGTGTTTTCACAGACTCCAAAAAGGGCACTCCTCTCAAAGGAAATCACACACACACATACACCCCCCACACACAGACACACACGCACTCAGTGATTGCAGAATTTAAATCCCTACCTAACTATGTTATGATACTACAGAGATACGCATTAACATGACGCGCTATATGCTTTACTGGGTGTTTTCTTTTCTCCTGCCATATTTGTAGGATGCTGACATCATCAGACTTGCCAAAGAAGAAGCTACCTCTATTCATGTGTTTTCCTAGTCTCCAAAAAGGGCACTCCTCTCACAAGAAATCACACACACAGAGCAATTGCAGGATTCAAACCCCTACCTAACTATGTTATGATACTACAGAAATATGCATTAACACGACGCACTATATGTTTTACTGGGGGTTTTCATTTATCCTGCTATATTTCTAGGATGCTGACATCATCAGACTTGCCGAAGAAGAATCTACCTCTTTTCATGTGTTTTACTAGTCTCCAAAAAGGGCACTCCTCTCACAAGAAATCACACACACAACCCCCCCTACACACACAGAGGAATTGCAGGATTCAAACCCCTATCTACCTATGTTATGATACTACAGAGATATGCATTAACACGACGCGCTATATACTTTACTGGGTGTTTTTATTTCTCCTGCTATATTTGTAGGATGATGACAGCATCAGACTTGCCAAAGAAGAATCTACATCTTTCCATGTGTGTACCTAGTCTTCAAAAAGGGCACTCCTCTCACAGGAAATCAAACACACCCCCCACACAGAGCAATTGCAGGATTCAAACCCCTACCTAACTATGTTATGATACTACAGAGGTACGCATTAACACGACGCTATATGTTTTACTGGGTGTTTCATTTTCTCCTGCTATATTTGTAGGATGCTGACATCATCAGACTGGACATGGTAATGTGTGTGCACTTTGTTTTATGCAATCCCAGGAATGAACCATGTGGGTCAGCAGGTGTTAACAGCTTGAACAGGACTCCACAATTCTTAGTTTGTGTGATTTCTCTGTGGACAAATTTCCATTCCTTCATATGACAATACATATTTATGCACAGGTTGTTGAATTTGTGGATACAACATGTGTCTGTGATGTTGATAAAGGGCTACTCAGAGTCTATGTGGGACATGTGTAGCTCCCTTCAGTGATGCGTGTCCTGGGTGACTGCCTTGCAAACAGTCTAGCAGGTTTGGGAACCATGATCTGCCCATGATCATACCACAGTTGGTAGGGCTGTGTGTTTGTCGGCTTCCAATAGCTCTGTTTATGACTTCAATCATGATGGACTCAATGGCCTTGCAGATCAGACGTCATAGTCTTATAGGACTATAGTTCCCATGGTCTGTTATGCACCAACACTTGTGGGGTGTGCCATATGTTGCTGTAACACATTTAACAGTTTCAGATCCTGTAGAGAGGGTGTGGCTCAACAGACTGTTCAGGTGCAGGGTCTGTTTGTTCTGTAGTTCACTTATGACACATATCGGGAAACAATGTCATCCAATTGATGCCATGTTTTCGGCTTTGGAAGGAGCTGTTTACCCATTCTACATGTGATATCTCCTGGTATGATGATAGGGACATTTGTCAGTGGGAGGTGGGTATGTATATATGGGCCTGTCTGACAGGATGTCGGCATTGTCAGTCAGGTACAGTCGGCCCTGACTCAGGACATATATGTGTGTACAGTGCTGTGTATGACATAGCTGAAGGAAGTGTCATGTTTCTGACTGGACTCCTTTGCAGATAATCTTTCAAAAACACCAACAAACCTGAGCACTAAACCCCTGTTATACTCTTTTACACACTTAACACCCTACTGATCCCTTTTGATCAGTCAACAGAGAGTATGTCATCATAATATCCTGGCATATCCAACGGTTGGTTTTGCGTGTACTCTCCAGTCCAGCTGGTGAGTATGGGACTTTTGAGGCAATGTTACAACTGCTTTATGTACACAGACAACCCTCACCTCCTCCCAACAAACTCAGATATATGTGGGAGATGCAGCTATATAGACAAACGGGAGGCTGAGCTCTATTGACCCATGACCGGCACAGTCTATCAGGTGGTGAAGGTAACCACACACACCACAACTCCGTCACACATAGACCTATAGCGACAGCAAACAAACTACATTACCACACAAATACATACTCAGAGGCTCTACATAATATCTGCCTAAGCAGCAGAGACCTCCTAAGCAGACACCCAGACAACTGCTACCCCACGACATTACCCACATATCACATGGTTCACAAAGTCAGTGTGCCACACAGTCACTGCCCTTAGGGCTAAAAACACACCTAATACACTTGTAATAGATGACTCTTTTGTCAGACACACTGACGTCACACTCACCAGACTGAACAAGGAGAAGGACACTTTGAGCTGTCTGTTGGATGGCAGGTTCTGCCACATTAAACATGTATTCAGGTCACTCCAAAGCAAGTACAAATATGGCTCCATCATTGTCCATGCTGGTGTGAATTACCTCAGACGTTCCTCCCTGGACTACATGACAAGGGACATAGAGGAACTCTCTGATCATGTAACCCAGGCCAGTATGACCCTAACCTTGTGTAGCATCTTACCCTCTCCAAGAATGATGGCACAGTATACAGACAAGCTGATCAATTGTAACAGTTGGCTAACATATTGGTGTCATTCAAAGGGGATCCAGTGTTTGTCAGCCTGGGATGACATGCTCGACTTGCCACGTAGCTTTGCTATGGACAGCCTGCACCTGTCACCCCTGGACTTTCAAATACTGGCTAAGGCTGTTGCCACCCCCACAGTGCCTTTTTTGTGCAAGGCTCAAATGACAAACCCACCTCCATGGACAAAACAAGGTAAAAGAAAGTACGGGTAATGCTGCTTGACACCAGATGTCTAGACCCCAGAATGCACGCACTCAAGACTCTCCTCAGTACGGTGAATGTCGATATCTGTGCAGTAACAGACACCTGGTTCAGGCTCCCAAATGCACACCAGTACTACCAGGTTATACTTCATACCATGCTTTTCGGCCACAAGACTTGGACCGACCAACAAATTTAGGGGGAGTATCCGTATACATCACAGATACACACACCTCCAGGTTAGTAGCACTGCAGGAAGCATCAGAGACCATACATGTGCAACTAACAGTGGGCAAAACTGCCTTTCAGTTTGTAGCCTGCTACAGACCACCCTCCCGAACTCAGGAACCCCACTCAGCTTTCCTGGGAACACTGGAGAATATGACGGTCTCTACAAACACCATTATATGGGGTGACTTCAACTACAGAAACATTGACTGGGAATACTACTCAAGCCACAACACCCTCGCCCAATGGTTGCTAGCATTTCTAAACACAAATGCTATGTCACAACTGGTCACCACACCCACAAGAGGGGAAAATATATTGGACCTGATCATCACCAACATGGGGACTCCATGTTCCACACCAGAGGTATGCCCCTCATTGGTAAGGTCAGACCATACATTTATCTCACTGGACATCCGTATCCCGTCCCCATCCCCATCCTAGATTCTCTCAGTGAAGTACTTACCAACAGCAAATGTCACACTTCTCTAAACCAAGGTGGTATCCTTCAAAGACCCTGGGACAGAGGTAAGTACGGCTCAAACCGCTGAATCCTTTACAAACACATTCTATTGACACCTACTAGAATGCATGGATTGTGCTATCCCAAATAAGAACAAGACTCACTCCTCCAAAGGCAGGGGACCTGTCTGGTGGACCACGGCCATAAATAAGCTATACAACAAAAGGAGGGGGCTACTACATGATAGAGCACAATCCCAATAAGGGAAGGCATCTCTGATCAGTACTAGCAAGAAGCTACGTTCACTCATGAATTCATGTAAGACCCACTTCAAAAGGTAAATTGCACCATACACTGAGAACAATCACAAGGCCTTCTTTAGTTATGTCATGAACCTGGGTGCCAACTCCCAGATATGCTGTGTGTTACTGCAAAATGACAATACATACACTGAACCCACAGACATTGCCATCATCCTGGAAAACAGGTTCAGTGCAAATTTCACCCCCCCATTCCCCCTCAATGAGCAAATGTCCATCCCAAAAGAGTGTAGCCTCCCTGACATCACAGATGATCAGGTGAGTGCTGCCCTCTCCAAAGCAGAAAACACAGCATCAATGGGACCGGACGGTGTCCCGGCCTGCATCTTACACAAGCTTCGTGACGAACGTAACCCTCACATGAAGTAACTGTTCAATATCAGACTTACTACAGGATATGTACCCAAGGAATGGCGTACAGCAACAGTGATCCCACTCCACAAAGGTGGTGCCACAACAGACCCTGGACACTATCGCCCTATAAGCCTATCTAGCCTGGTCTGCAAAGCTATGGAGTGTATCATCATGGTACTCATACACACAGACATCGGGAACCTACAGGCACTGGATCCTACACAATTCAGCTTTGTTGTGGGCAGATCTTGCCTCTTGAACATGGTTGACTTCTTTAAACAGTTACCGGGTCCATAGATGTAGGGAAGGTAGTCCACACAGTCTACCTGGACCTCGCAAAAACCTTCACAACAATACCCCACTCGGGCATCATACATAAGCTCACCAGCTTAGATATCGACACATATGTCACAAGATGGATTGCTAAGTGGATCAGGGATAGCACCCACATGGTATGTATTGCAGGTGCCATGTCTGACTCTACATCAGTTACACGTGACATCCCACAAGGCTCAGTCCTGGGACCTGTCTTGTTCAGTATATATTCCTCTGACATACAGGCTAACACAGGAGGAATATGTCTGACCATGTTCGCAGATGACTGCAAACTGGGTGCCATATTTGACTCTCCAGCTGGCACAAGCATCCTCCAAAAGGGTCTCACAGAGATGGATAACTGGTGCCAGAGCCATGACCTACAGTTGAATGCCATTAAATGCATAGTCATCCCCTTTGGGAATCACATAGTGCCCACACATTACCACATAGGTGTTAATACATTAAGTACGGTAGAAATTGTTAGGGATATGGGGACACGAGTAGTTTGTAATCTTGCCTTTGACAATCGCATTGCCATAGTGGTTAGACAGACATTCTATATAGCCCTCCCTATCCCAACAGGTTTCACATCTAGATCAAGTAAAGTCATTGTGCCCCTATACTCATGAGGCCCATGACTGGATACAATGCCCCATTTGGGATGTACCTTACCTGACACCTGCAGCAACTGTATTGGCCACAAAAGTACCTCAGCAAGTGGATCTAGGGACTCACACAGATGCCCTGTGCAGTTCGGCTAAAGTAACTCCAGCTCTACTCAGTCACTTACCACCTACTCAGATCCAATCTTTGCCTGTTGTTTACAGCCATGTCCAACACAGAATTAATGGACATGCTCCACCTCAGGATATCTGGATCTCTTAGAGCTACACGCTCCAGGGACTTACACCTCAGCACAGATATTTATAGGACATGCTGGAGGGACACATTTCTATCCCAGACGCTCCCCTCACTCTGGAATGGGATCCCAGCTCCGCATAGGCTGAGCCCCCACTGACCCCCTACAGGAGACATATTGACGAGTGGATGGGTGATCGTATGTTTACCCCTGGAATCTCTTCTGGGTCCCTGCTGGACAGAGGCACAATAAAGCAAAAGTAAAAGGCCTATCTTGTGTGACGTACTATTCACAGGCACAGTCTACTAATCTAACAGGGCTGCGAAAGCCAAACACAATCTGGCTAGGCTTATACATGCCCTAGGGCAGATAGGCTAGTATCAATCTATGCACCTATGGTAATGTTTGGGATGCACATTGTTTATTGATGATACTGATTGCAGGTTTTTTCTCTTCTTTGCTTTCACACTTTCTATGAACAACCTAAGTATCTGCAGAACATATTTTATTATGACAGGGTTCCAATATATTATATATGTGTCTGTTGTCATATAACTGTGTACACATGGCAGAGTGGTGAATACTGAGAGGTTCCTGTGTTAACACATGCAACTGCCGGACATGTGTGGCCCACTGCTATACTCAGACATGGCCTAAGTTTGTGAGCATGCCCAGTCTGTCCTTTCAGTGTTTTGTTGCCTGACATTTGTCTCATTTATTTGTGTGTGAGCATGCCCAGTGTGACCTTTCAGTATGTTGCTGTCTGAAGTCCACTACATTTGTTGATGTGTGTGAACATGACCAATATTAACAATTATACTATATGTGTATTGAAAATCAGGTTCTATTCTTACTGCAGGGCTCACCTTTGTGTCATAACTCGACAGGGATTATGCTGTGCCTGCAGGGTTTCCATGAGATACGTTGCATAGACTTATCAACATTTCTTCATACAGGCTGACCAGTGCAATACTGTCATGGTTTAGTGGTTCAGTACTATGACTGTAGTGCACAGTATCCTGGATTCAAGGCCTGTCACTGCTTTATATTTTCATACTGAGCAGACCAGACTGCTTAAGGGCCAGTAGAGCAAATATGAGCATGTTGGCTTTTGTTCAGCTATGCCCAACATAGACCAGGCTTGTCCAATATTGCTCAACGTTAACCAACATTGTAGAACGTTGCCCAATATTGCTCAGCATTGACCACAGTTGTGCTAGTGTTAGTGTGTGCAATTGCTTTACATATATTAAATGGTGGTGAAAGCTGTTTAGCACTGCTTTATATTGCTTAACACATGGCAATCATGCCTCAGGTGGTGCTGCAGGGCTGCCTATGTCAGATGCACATACTGCACTCCCTATATATGTTTGGAAACAGGTAGTGTCAAGTTAGGCATCCCTTTTACTATATGTGCGAGTCAGAGAGAGGTATCATTTCCAGGGTTCCTGCTGAGCCAGTGTATGTGTTATGTGTTGCCTCTTTGCCAAGGCCAAAGCATACTGGGCATGCCTCCTTCTGCCTACTGGGGCAGGCTCAGGTTGTTCCTCCTCCGAGTCACGCTGTGCCTGTGATGGCCTTGGCAATGGTGGGGGGCTGTTTGGCCCAGGCCTATGCTGCTCCTGCTGCAGCTGTTTTCGCAGGATCATATTATGTAGCATGGCACATACCATGACAATTTGGGTACATGTAGTTGGTGAGTACTGCAAGGCTCCACCAGATGTGTCCAGGCACCTGAACCGTGACTTGAGCAGGCCAAACACACGCTCGATTACATTTTGTGTTTGTGTGTGTGCCTCATTATGGCGTTCCTGTTCAGGTGTGTGTGCGTTTGTGATGGGTGTCATCAGCCACAGCTCCAGTGCATAGCAAGCATCCCCCACTAGGTGACCATGAGGGATGTCCCCATTGGCAAATTTCTGGTACAGCTGCGTCAGATGCCAGATATGGGAATCATGGTAGCTTCCAGGGCAGCCAGCACACACATTCAGTAGTATGCCCTGGGCATCACACATGACCTAGCAGTTGATGGAGGGGAAGCCCTTGTGGTTGAAGTAGACCCTACCCCGCTCACCGGCTGGTGCTTTGATGCGTATGTGCGTGCAGTCCATTGCACCCACTACCTCAGGGT
This sequence comes from Protopterus annectens, assembly GCF_019279795.1. NCBI lineage: Eukaryota > Metazoa > Chordata > Ceratodontiformes > Protopteridae > Protopterus > Protopterus annectens. The sequence goes on along the minus strand of NC_056725.1, from coordinate 1,878,372,686 downwards.
ATTCCGCTATTTGCTGGAAGAGACGCATATTGCTTGCCAATACCTCACGGGAATTGGGGAAATATACATGATCACTGACATGTGCTGACATGGCATCCAGGAACTGGTGCAGTACCCTGGATGCTGATGCCTGTGATATCCCCATCATATCACCAGTTGGTCTCTGGAAGGTACCTCTTGCTAATATTCTTAGGCCAACACATACCTCGGTTTCCACTGGGATGGGTTCCCCTCTGTTGGTTCTGTGTGTGAGGCGTGGCCTGCACAGCTCAACAATTTGCTGCAAGAGGTCTCTGTCCACTCTATAGTGCTCCACTATCTCTAGCTCATGTAGCCCCTGGTAGGTTACCCTGGGCCTGTACACTCTTCTCCGTCTTCTCACTGTGGGTTGTCCAGCAGCATTCGCATTGTCACCACCCTCAGCATGTTGCATATGCACCTTATAACAGCAATGGCAGCCCCTAACATTTCTTTGTCTCAGTAAAGCTTTTTCAGTTTTCACTTCTATTAGCTTACTGCAGTGTTGCAGTGTCTCTTGAGAGAAACATAGTGGAATGTTGTTTGCAGAGTTTTAAGTGCTGGGCTGGGCTAGTGTACTGCCTGTGTAATTGCCTGATTCTGATTGTTTTCACCTGCTAGCTCTGCTAGTACTCCCTGGTTAACTTCCTACTATTTGTTGTGCTTCCTTTTTCCTTTCTGTTTCCTCAGGGGGGCAGCACCGCGCACACAAGCGCAAACACGCACACACCAGCTCACACGCATCACACATGCTTATACTGACTAAAACTTGCTTAGTCTTGGTAAAACGTGCGCACACCTGTGCAAACGCACTTACACAACTTTAAACAGCCTTATACATGCTTACTCCAACTTAAACGTGCACACACACACTTACACACGCGCACACAGTCTTACTCGGGTTTACAGGTGCGCACCCGAGCGCATACACGCTCAGCAAGAAACTTTAGTGTTATCCACGGCATACACCTTCAATTTCTTGCCTTTACTTAGCCTACCTGTTGACACACCTCTTCCAATGATGTGTAAATGACAGCTGACACATGCCACTCTGCTCCAATGAGCTTCACTTCTTTCATACATACCGCCCTCGTGATGTCACCTATCTTCTACTCTGTTCCTCCCCTTATCCTACTCCTACACTCCACTGACTGCTCATTTGCTATGTAAACTTGCAATTCACTATCCTAACCCTCATTTGCTTAGGATTGCCTACTAATGCTTGGTTACATCTCTTAGACTGAGCTTCCCCCTTAGCAACCTCTACTCGGTAGCCATGTAGTCTTCAGCCTGCCATTCCCTTGCATTGTAAATTCAGAATAGCAATAAAATCCACATTTGTGCATCTTAATTATTGATTTTCTGTTTTTTAGAGCACAGCGCGTTTGTGCGGCGCTGTGCTACACTTAAACCCCAGAGATCGTGATGAAAAAAAAATTTATTTTATTTTTATTTTGCATCAGTGAACATTGCCAATGGCCATATTTTTGGCCATTGGCATGCTTCCTCAACTGGATGCATCCTTTTTTTGGAGCTGTCATGGCTCCGTTTTGCTATTTGCAGAACCATACTCAGTTGTCAACTGAGTACATTTCTGCAAATAATACTACTCTTACTCGAACAGGTTCGGGTTTCCTGGATCACAAATTTACCTCATTTGCATAGCTTTCACCTGCAATTGAGGTAATTTGCATATCCAAGCCCTGTCCGTGTAGGACTCATTTTGGGAGCTCTGTTGCACGCCCCTACCAGCTGTTCCTGGATCGCTTGGTGGACATGTTGGCTGCATGGAGTCTTACTCTACTCTTAGACTCCGTGTAAGCCTTTGTGAATCCGGCCCATTATGTGAACTTCCAAGATGAAGGTGTTAGTAAATTTTCCACATTTTGCCATTTTTTTCTCAGTAAGAGGTACTGTTCCACTTTTTTGAAAATGAAAGATTGAGACCTAAAAGAATGTTTCTGATTTTGACTTTTTGTCTGATCCTCATAATATTTGTGGTTGTCTGGTAAGTGCAAACACGTGTGTGTGTGTGTGTGTGTGTGTGTGTGTGTGTGTGTGTGTGTGTGTGTGTGTGTGTGTGTGTGTGTGTATATGTTTGTGTGTTGTACTGACAAGATAGATTAGCAAACTTAGTGCATACACTGTAGTTATCCAAGTGTGTACTGTATTGAAGAACTGGGGGTCATACATTTCACCGTGCATTTTAAATATTTGTAATTAGTGTTAAAACTTTCTGAATAACAGTTTTCTGAAATTTGATTCAGTCATTTATTGTACTGCATGATATATTAAGCATTGCTGTTGTACAATTCTGGAGCAAAGGTTGATTTCACAGTCATAATCCCATTTTAGTATTTATTTTGTAAAATCTGCGAATTTCTTGGTGGTGTGAGATGTCTGTTTAAAGTTACATGAGGATCCATAGGTGGATTTTTGTAAGTAGAGAGCAGAAACACAGCAATTTGGGAATATTGTGTTGATGTGTGCCCACACTTAATTGCCAAGCTGTAAATGTGTGATTACTAATCACAAAATTCTGAAATATGGTAGTGATGTTTTTCCTGGTTTAATTTTATCAATGATTTTATTTGTGATGCAGTCTTTTGAGGGGAGATCTATGGCTGGCATAAAGGGCACTGTTAGACCCCACTCTGATAGACCTCCTGTATATCCACAAAACAAATAGCATCAGAATTACCCATTCTAAAGACTTAAACCTTGCCTGATATAAATAGGACCTGCTGGAGAGACAGGTATATATCCCAGAGACTACCCCATCTATGGAACAGGCTCCCCATCCAAGTAAATCAGAGTTCCTTCCTAACCCAATTCAAGTGCAACTTGGACAATTGGATGGGGAACAGGAAATTCATCCCTGTTTTGGCACCTATGTCTCTAGCGGACACAGGCAACCTGTAATTGATTATCTCCCATGCCCCTGTTTGTAAATGTTTCATTTCCCAAACCTCTGCTCACACTCATCAAGGTATAGAAACGTTTCAGAGAGAGATGGTTGGTTGGCAGCCAGGGGCTGTTAGCCTAGTAAACACCTCTGAACCTTTTTGATGGGAAGACTTGTTATAAGGATGTGCTGAACGTATTTTTAATATTTTATGCACCATATTTACGTCTAATAACAGACTGTTTTCTTTGTTTCATTTATAAATAAACATTTGCATGTGAGTGTGTGTTTGTATATACTTATATAAGTGATATTTAGCTACAGTATATTGTACTTACAGTTTATGCTGTGGTTATAATTATATACTGTTTAATGTGCTATGAAGAATAGGATGAAAAGTTTTTCTTGTTAGTCTGTAAAATGACTTCTTGCAGTAATTGCAGTAATTGTTAGATTTCTGTGCAGTATAGATACAGTTATGTCATTGGTGAGATTTGTAGTTGTGCTTTTCTCCAAGAGGACAACATATCATTATCAGGAAATGAGGGTGGCTATGAAACTTACAGTTGAGCAGTTCCATTGTAGTTCCACACACACAGTCACAGTTCTCCTATACACAATTACTCATATCATCATTTTGCGGAGGGATTATTAGGGGAGAGCAACATTTTGAGCCAAAATCAGGGACATTTGAGAGGTTTGGATATACCTAATTCTATAAAGTGATTTATTTGTGTGCACCTCTCATCCTCTTAACACAGGAAATCTGGACAAGACCAAATATGTTGGAGGAACATACAAACAGTACTAGAAATTCCCCTTGTATAAACTTAGTTGACAGAACAACAGGTTTTGCTTTAGCATGCATTTTTCTGAAGAGTATGAAGTATGAAACTCAAGTCTGTCATTTAGTGACTTCATTCCTAAATGATTTGCCAGAAAACCACAAATTTTATGAGGAAAAAATCAAAAATAAGAAGCAGAAATCTATTCATTCTGCAAAAATCTGGACAGTTAAGAGGTATAGTTCAGTTGAGGCTGTCTGCATTTGCCACCCTTCTCCCCTCACAAAATCATGGTCAAATGCCCCCGCAGCTATTCCAATGTCCCATTACTTGGCTATTTTGCCCCATTTACCATAAACACTGTAATGTGCATACTGCTTTACTTCTACGATGATTTGGATTTCAGTTAAAATTGTATTTATTTATTTATTTTATTTTACATTTGTTTGCCGGGATAGTCCAACTGGACACGTGTCCATTTACAGCAGAGGCCCGGGGAGAAACGGACCATCAAGTTATCATAAAATTGACATGATAAAACAGTTACATATTGCAAAAAGGATACATAGATTTAAAAGGAGAGCAGCAAAACAGTGCAGCGTACTGTGGTATTGTCTTGATTCATCAGGTCAAAAGGAGAGCCTAAAGAAACAACATACATACAGTTATACGTTACACATTACAGAGCGAGAGACTGAGGTATTATACTGAAATAACATAATAACAAGTCTTGAAAGAGGGCATATAGAAACAACTTATTACAATTATAGATTTGCATTAGATTCCTGATGTCTGCAGCAGATAGAATTGAAACCAGTTGTTTATTAGTTTATGAAATTAAAATGTTAGTTGTTATGTGATGCATGGGCATAACCATTTATTCATTAGGTGCTCTTTGAGAGAATTTTTGAATGTGGTGATCGAAGGAGCAGAGGTTAAAGAAGTGGGGAGGTTGTTCCAGTTTCTGGCTATGTTGTGGGAGAACAGGGCCTTTCCTGCAGTGTTATTGGCTTTGGAGATACAAAGGAGTGTTTTTTCTGAAGAGAGTAGGGGGCAAGTTGATATGTACTTCGTTAGTAGTTGGTTAAGAGATGGGGTTTTGTCAGGGTAGTTCAAGATCTTGTAGGCAAGTGTTAATTGGTGGTAGTTCAATAGTTGTGGAGGCTCTAGCCATTTCAGTTGATGTAGTGCCTGACAGTGGTGGGTCTTAAGCTGGAGTTATTAGCAAATCTGGTGATTTTATTTCAGCAAGACTGAAGTAGTTCAAGGTCATGTTTTCTTGCCAGGGTAAGGATAGGTGCGGCTAACATAAGGGTGGATAGCAGGTGAGTTTGGGCAAGAGTAATTTGTGCCTGATCAGTTAGAAATTTTTTATGTCTATAAAGTGTGCCCATTTTTTGTGGACCTTTTAGATTGTTTGTGAGATGTGGACATCAAACAGTAGTTTTGTTGTCAATTTCCGCACCAAGGAGTTTAGTGTGGTCAGTTGGAGAGATGTTAGTCCCATTCTTGGATGTAATTGTGAAAGGATGATGGTTACATTTAGAATTATTGGGGGCAAATATGAGTAGTTTGGTCTTGTTGGGATTTAGAATGAGCTGGATATGGGTGATCCAGTTTTCTACTGAAGTGAAGGATTCCTGAGTGAGTCTTTGAAGGGTAAGGAGGGATGGTGCGGAACAGATGAGAGTTGAATCATCTGCATATTGAATGAGTGAAGCATGTTGGGTGGTGGTATGTAGGCTGTTAGTAAATATGGAGAAGAGTAGGGGGCCTAATATTGAACCATGGGGCACTCCTAGTCTGGTTGGGAGTTGGGGAGATAGAGTGTTTTTCCATTGGACAGATTGTTGTCTGTCTGACAAGTAGCATTTAAACCATGCCAAAGTTGAAGGGGCAAAGGATATGGAGGACATTCTAGTAGCATGGAGTGTGACACCATGTCGAATGCCTTGGACAGGTCTAGGAAATTTGCTGATACAAATTTGTTATTGTTTCTGTGTAGGTTACCTGCATTTATGAAGGACAGAAGGGTGGTTGTAGTGCTATGGTGCTGTATGAACCCATGTTATATGGGAGAGAGGAGGTGGTTAGAGTTTAGAAATTGCATAACTTGGGAATGAATACACCTCTCAAATATTTTGGATAAGGGGGTAGGATAGCTATGGGGCGGTAGTTAGAGAATTTGTAGGAGTTTCCTCCTTTATGAAGAGGGATTATGAATGATACTTTCCATAGCTTTGGGATGTAGGCTTCTTGTATGGAGCGGTTTATAAGGATGGATACTGGATATGATAGAGAATCAGCTGCAATTTTTAGATAGTTGGTTGGTAAGTTGTCGGAAGCAAGGGTTGTAGGTTTGAGTTTTTGAAGGAGTTTTTTAATTGTGGTGGTACGGATAGGTGAGAGGGTTAAAAAGGGGATGTTCTTTAGTGGTTGGGTAGGTGTATTTGAGAGGTGGGTTTGGGAGATTTGAGAGGGAAGTGATAGAATGGATTCTGTGAAGTAATTGTTAAATTGGGAGGCAATGTTTGTGGTGTCACGTTGGTGGTGGGAGATGGCATTGATGTTTTGCCTGGGTTAAGTAAGGAGTTAATAGAATGCCAGAACTTTTGTGGGTTGTTAGTGTGTTTGGTTTGACTATTGAGGAAGTAATTTGGTTTATCAAGTTTGGTTTGTCTTTTTGCCTGATTTCTTAGTTTCTGGTAGTTTTGTTTGGATAGGTTTGTGTTATCTCTTTTCCAGGCTTTCCATGCTCTATCTCTGGCTTTATGTAGGGCTCTTGTGTCCCTGCTTAGCCATGGGGCATAGTTTGCCTTGACTCTAATCCTTCTAAGGGGTGCAATAGAGTTGAGGATGTTAGTGAAGGTGCTATTGAAGTAGTCAATGGCTTGGTCTAGTTGTAGTGTAAGTAGTGGGTTCCAGTTACAGTGTTTTAGGATATAGTTAAGATCTTGTGCATTTAGTTTCCTGTCATCTCTGACTTGTCTATAGGTGATAGGGTTGGAAAGGTTGGAGTGTTTACGGAGAAGGAATGTGGGGTGATGATCACTCAGGGTGTCTGATACACATCCTGTGTGATAGTTGTGTTTTGGTAGTTTACAAGTTTCCAGTCTAAGATTGACTGTTTGTGGGATTTCTTGTCCACTCTAGTGGGATCTTGAATAAGTTGGGCAAAGCCATAGAGATTGATATGGTTAGTGGGATTGATGGAGTTACAGGCTAACCAGTCTGAATTTAGGTCACCTAAGAGAATGGATTTGTTGGGTAGTTTGGTTGAAATCCATTGTAGAATTTCTTCAATGGTGGGGGAATTGTTGCCTGGGGGTATGTAACAACAGATAATGTTGATTGTTTTAGTTTTATTTATAAGAAGAATTGAGACTAAGGTTTCGGCATTCTGAAATGTGGGGATTGGGAATTGTAGGAGTTTTATGTCTAGTGAATTTCTGAAGAGTATGGCTACTCCACCACCCTTCTTATGTTTTCTGTCTTGCCTTAATATGTTATATCCTGGTGGGAGAATTTCTTCACTCTGGATGTTAGGTTTTAACCAGGTCTTGGTGATGGTAATTATGTCAGGGGAGTAGTGGGTTATAAATGCTTGTATATCAGGGAGTTTGTTAGGTATGCTCCTGATATTCAAATTAATGATTAGTAAGTCTGACCTTTGCTTGGGTGGGAGTGGGTAATTGTTAGATCCTGGATTTGGGTGGATGTCTCCTGCTATGAGAAGTTTTTTTGTGATGAGTAATATGTGTTTAATATTGTGTGTTGTTTGTATGCGGTGTTTATATGATGGTTTTGTGGTGTGGGTGGCTGTCAATAGAGTTTTATTTATGTGTAGCATTGTGTTGTCCTTAAATAGTGTAGCAGTAATGGAGAAGTGTGTGTGTATGTTTGGGTTAATGTATATATGTGTAACATGGTAGTTAGTGTTATATAATGGTATTGTGGGATGAATGAATGTCATGTATGCTAGTATAGTGAGGATAGGAAGGAGGCATACTAGGACGGGTTTCATTTTCTTATTCTTTTTATGTGTAGTATTGTAGCTTGAATGGGGAAAGGAAGAGGGTAGGCTAACTATAGGTGGGAGTAGAGCTATATTGTAGGAAGTGTGGGTGTGGTTATATGTCTGTGATTGTGTATGGTGTGTGGGGATAGGGTACTCAGGTAGTGGGTGTGGTGCAGTGACTATAAATGTAGAGGTACTGGGGGCAGATGGGATATGGGGGTAAGGTAGGGTAGCGGAGTAAGCCCGTAGGGTGAACGGAGCAGGCTGAGCCACAAAGTGGAGTGCCAGGAGCCAATCTGTTATTCATTGAGACTGTGCACTAAATAGAGTTTCCCTTGGTGAGTATTACCTTTTGTGGGAGATTTATGTTACATGTACTACTAAGGTCAGTCCTCCCAATATCTGAGATAGAAACAGGGATTCTAGGACTGCCTAGGGGGATTGTATTGATAGCTTATGCTGGAAGGCTGGTTTTGTTTAAAATAGGCAAGTTGGAGCCCAGAGTTGCATTCTGATTGCAAGGGAGAGTTTTAAGCCCTATGTTCTGCTGCCATCTAGTGGCCAATGAGAGGAAATGCCAAATCAACTAGGGTAATTCGTAATGGAAACTAAGAGAAAAATGAGATAGAAGTAGTGGGGAATGACCTCGGAGTAGGTCCGCGAGTGTGCTGGCCCTGATACCGTCCACTATGACAACTGATTAAAAACTTACATTGAGCAATATCACTATACAGAGACACTGTAGGTTGTATCCTACACTGTAAGGCTGAGAGGATGCGTCCTGGTTTTCCCCAAGTAGTTCAGCTTTGTATGTTTAAAAGCAGATGGTGGGGGGGATCTGGTTTACTACACAGAGCTTCCAAGATTGAGCAATATCACTATACAGAGACACTGTAGGTTGTATCCTACACTATAAGGCTGAGAGGATGCGTACTGGTTTTCCCCAAGTAGTTCAGCTTTGTATGTTTAAAAGCAGATGGTGGGGGGGCTGGATTACTGAGCAGAGCTTCCAAGCTGTAACATCCAGCAGATTTTTAACACAGAAATAAACATATTTGGTTATTTAATATTAGAAATAACATTTCTTTTACTGGAAACGCCTTTGAAATTCTGCTTATTGCAGACTCCTAGTTGAGTTTCACTGTTTATTTATTCATTTATTATTGATTCTTCATTATGCATTAGAGATGTGCACTCCTTACTACCTTTTCTGTTAAGGAATGGATATTATATTTGGTTGCAAGCATTACTTCATTTCATTTTATTTTCTTTTTAATCACAAGATTCTGTATGAGTTTTGTTTTTACCCTATGAAAAGTTGTTTGCTAAAATGTATTTTAAGGGAAACAAACAGTATTTACACTTGATTAGGTTCATGAATCTTCACTAAGACATTCTTGGTTACTTTTATCAAGTTCATGATTCTTTTTTGAAAACTTTTTTATGTTTGACACCCTATCTACACTAAGTGGACATTTATTTATGCTTTTAATGTAATACAACTTTAAATGTGAAGGTATGTCAGTGGGTTCAATTAAGGCAGCTGTTTGTAATTTTGTAACACACACCCCTTTTTTTGGGTTTTAAATTGTGTTTGATGATTTTTTCCTTTGTCTGAAGAAGTCTTCCAACTAAGGGAGATGAAAAGCGCTTTACTTTTACATTTTCTAATAAACCTTTGGAGTTTTACACCTGCTGGTTCGGAACCTTTTGGTTTGTTTTTTGACAGTTTGTTTTTCTTCAGTTTTGGAACAGGTTCATAGATACTAGGTATCTCTACCAAACAGGACATTCTCATGACTGCAGCATCTACCCCTTTTAACAGTCAACACAGTACAGTATCAGCAATGCATCTATATACTGTGGGAGTAGAACCCACAGCCTTCTGCATCAAATGCAAATACACTACCTGTTGTGCTATTAATAATACAAGCAGACTCAGCATAAGCAGCATTAAACTTCTCTACAAGCTCTCAGGTCCTTGTAAAATCCACTCGACATTCAAATGTATCTGTCAACTTTGAAGCACAAGAAATCTGGAAAAAGACAAATTTTATATTGGGGGAAGCACAAAAACTAGGGGCACATTTTAAACATTGCTTGTATAATCTTGGAAAGTTGCTAGAATAAAATGCTGTATTACCACCATGCATTTTACTGCCAAGTCTTGAACCCTGTACCCTGTGCACTACAGTCAGAGCAACATACCACTATGCCAAATCAGCTATTTCTTGAAAGCTAGGCAGACTGAAACTTAAATGGCTATCATTTAGTGACTTTGGTTCTCATCATAGCTTTCAACCTCTTAGCACAAAACACCTAGACAAAGTCAATAATGGGAGAATACAGCCCCCAAACATATTCAGTGAATTCAATTTTCACCATAGCTCTCAACTTCTTAGCACAAAAAGCTTGGACAAAGCCAAAATGGGGGAATACAGCCCCCAAAATAGAGACAAATTTCAAATATTGATCTTATAAACAGAAAATTGCTAGAATAAAAGGTTTTGTGTTACCTTGTATTTTCTGAAGAATATGAAGTCTGACCACAAATTGCACATGAACAAAAATATGAGGCAAAAATTTCACAAGTGGTGGTGGTGAGTAGGGAATTCAAGCTCTTGCTACCCACTCCCAAGGTACAGGGTTTGAGTGTAGCCACCAGGTATATTTAACTGGGGCATTCCATGCATACACGCACCCCAAACTCCATTGTAAATGCCAGTTTCCAAGTCTATTGTAAACGCCAGCTTCCTTCCTGCAGTAAGTTTGTCCATTCCTGCAGTACAAAAAAGCCCACCATGAGTGCAAGCTGGGTGCTACCCACAAGTTTTAGTCCTTTCCCTTCTTGCAAGAGCAAACTGGGTGCTACCCAGCCTGCAGACGTTGCAGTCCGATCCCCTTCTATGCAGCTGTAACTGCATAGACTTCTGGGATATCTGCTGCTGAATGCTGTCTTCCTAATCTGGACTGCTGGTGAAACAGTCTGGAGACTGTGTGCATGCTTCAGACTGGTTCACCAGCCGTCTGGATATTGGGAAATGCCACCCATGTGTGATGTTCTGGGACTCACATTTGTTTTACTTTTACTTTTCTTTTTTTCTTTTCTTTTCTTTTCTGTTTTACAGCTGGGGGGGGCTGCAGTCCTGCAGCCTAATAGCACAAGCTGCCCTTGAAAATATCTGATGTGTAGTATTATTTTGTAGTGTGTGTATGTCAGATCTTGCTTTTGCTCAGTTCACATATGCCTCCCTTTCCATTTTTCCCTACTTTTCTTTTTTTTTATTCCACTGTTTTCACAATGTGCCACATAGTGCAAACAAATGACTGCAGGTTTGGCTGTGTTTATGTGGCTTGTGCGAAGCATGGCATTGCTGAACCCAAACCACCTAGGAAGCAGACAGACATGCACAGAAAATAGATACATTCAATAAATACTTTGGGTCATTGCAAAAACCCAACATGGATTAACTGTCACACATTAGCAATGTGGCTCACGTTTGCACACTGATTACCTCCGCGCAAACAGCTGTATCTTGCATAGTTAGCCATAGCGCAAATATGCTGCCCAATGCATACCTTTCAACTGTTTACATATTTGTAGAATGTCCTGATTTTTGCATCACATTTATGCATTGCTCCTAATAAGAAGTTTGTTTTCTGGCAAATAATTTGAAAATATTTGGCTACTGAAGCCAGAAAACAATGACAAACATTTACATTTCAAAACTCCTACCCTTCAGACAATTCACATTAATGCAAGAAAGGGTTATTCTATCAACTGTATAAGTTTGTAAGAGCAATATGTAAAATGTGTCCCTATGTTTGGTCCTTTTTCAAACCAATATGTATAGCTTTATCCAGACTCCTTGCTATAAAAGGTTGAAAGGTATGACCCAATGTGGTATGGAAATATATATACGATGATGTCTGATTTCAGTCCATGTGTTGGCCACATATCCACAAGCATTACAACCCTGGGGTCTCAGTTTATTTTTTTCCATACAAATATCAACCACATGACAATGTGTAATTTATAATGTTGTGTGCTCCCTTATGGACAGTACCAGTTGGTGGTGCTCACAACCTTGCTGTGCTAAACTCAAGCATCAAAATACGCTCAATGAGAGTACCTGTGTTGTTATACAGCTATGCTTCTAAGCAGCCCAGTGTTATTAGACTATTACCTCATATGATGCTATGGCTCTATGTGGCTATGCAGGCCTCCCAAACCATTGTTTCTCACATGGTCTGCTGATGTCATCTACTATATGTCCACCTCCACTCCTGTATAAGTCAGACTTGTTCCATGGAACATGCATTAAGTACTGTGTTCTGTAGTCTGTGACCTTTAATGGGTAGGGGTTCTAAACTCACTGTACTCAACTGTGTGTGTGTGTGTGTGTGTGTGTGTGTGTGTGTGTGTGTGTGTGTGTGTGTGTGTGTGTGTGTGTGTGTGTGTGAGATTCAGCTGTAACTTGATATTACAGACAGCATTTTACACCAGTAGCTGGGACACTGTTATTCCCATATATTCACCAAACAATGCTGATGTCATCCACTATATCAGAGTATTATATATGCATGTATCTCAAGAGGGCATGATCAGACAGTGGCCTGGATGTCAGGCAGACATCACATCATATGATACAAGACAGATTAACGTGACTGTACACATACATCATGGCATGGTCTAAAGGCACTTTGTTAACTTGATGAGAAAGGTCTATGGGTTGTCCTGCAGATGCAAGTTTCTGGTGAGCTACATGCAACAGAGGGCATAATACTGTACTGTTCTGATGAGATGATACTACAGTACTGTCATGCAATCCAGAGAATTGAATGTGATGGCCTCACTTATGATGTGCACCATAGGTTTGTACTGGATAATCATTAAAGAGAACAGTTAGAAAGTAATGAGACACATTGCAGCTGTTGACTTCACAACCCTTACAAGAGAATACACTATGAAGTAGTGAAATGATGATGCTACCCATTGTACAACTTGGCAAGGCAAATATAATTCACAGGTACAACTAACATTTAAACAACACAAATGTAGATATTCTAAACAATATTGTAGCTAATCACCCTGTGCATCAGACACAAAGCTTTTGTGTCTCTGAATCCAAAAGAGAGAAATCAGGGATATGGCATAGTTATCATCACTTGCACAGGGTGTTGTGGGGGGGGGGAGCAGGAGGCCTAGGCTGACAACAAAGGTTGTTGAGTGTGTGTGAGCAAGAATGGGGAAGTAGGCAGGCTGAACCATGTAACTGTTGTATGTGTGTCTGTAGGGGTCCCCCATGTGAATGTTATGTGTGACAGTGTGTATGAATACAGCCAAGCTCATTGCTAGCTCTACATCTTGGTATGTTGGACAGGTATGAGCTGTGCATGGTTGAGATGTCAGTTCATCATTGTCACCCCCTAACCATGAAACCTGGCTCTGCCAGGAGATGCACTGGCACCTCCATGCCCAAAGTCAGATGCTGTGCTACTACCTGAATGGGACTGTTATCGGCTGGACATGCTCCCTTCACAGGAATGCCCAGGATCACAACCACATGGCCTGCCATTTCTGGGTGTGGACAGCATAGTCCCTGATGGTGCAGGGGAAGTACTGCCATTACGGCAATGTGATCCACCATAGCAACACTGGCTAACAGCAGATGGTGTGGCTGACCTACTCCCATGTGGACAACATCTGCCTCCCAGCAGCTGTGTCATCACAGATACTGCATGGTCCATAATACAAACTCCTCTTTCCATTACAAACACTCCATGTTCCAACATGTCATTAAACTGAGCCATTGAATTGGCTACACGGTGGAGACAGTCATGGATGTCAGACTGTGCCACATCTGGAACTCTGGGCATTTGTCTGGAGCACATTTCAGAATGTGCCAGCACCTCCATGACAGCCTTAAACATCCATTGAGTGACACAGAAAGAGACACCTACATCAAGTTTAGGATGGACAACAGACCTTCTCCAAGCACCCCTATCAACCCTCCTGCAACAGAACATTGGCTACAGACAGATTCAACAGGCACTGAAGCTGCAGTAGTCATACTCCCCTTATCAAAGGACTGGTCCTCATCCTCTCCAATATCTCTGGTCTCAGTGGACTGGGTAACCGTAGGCCTACTGGCTGTGTCTGGGGAAAATTAAGGGGTTCAGTGGATGTCAAACTCTGTGCCAGATTCAACCTCTACATGCCCCAAATGTGCCTCAGTTTGGCAACCATCATCATCAGTGTCTGTTGAGACACTGACATCAGGTGTCAGAGTGCCCACACTTCCACTGTCATGCTCACCTGTGATAAAAAGGGAGAAACACAGGAATACATTAATACCTGCATTACTATGCTGCAGTATGTGCTAAAAAAGTACACCGCTGCCACTAATACAGACAGTTCAGCAATACATACAACAGGCCTGAGAGGACACATTATGAGATATTTTGGAATTTTTCTACAGTACTGACATAAATGTATTAGGCTTACCATCTTCAGGAGGCCTGCATCTCCGTATTCCTGATGGTCTTGAAATAAGTAAAGCAAGAGGTAAAGGCAACGTCATTGCATTTAATAGTAAAATGGGTGTGATACATTTACACCTCTATATCTGCATTACCTAAAATGTCAACAAGAATGTGGCTGACAGCTTCAAATTAAGCTTATAACAGCAGCAATCTTAAATCCACCCACTCAATAAACAACTGACACAGAAATGTACATTATTAAAGTTAGTGCACGCATGCCAGAGTATTCTAATTATCATCTAAAGAAACATACCTGGAAGCTCGACTTGGGATGCAGGAGTTGCGCCCAAATCCAGAACATACTGTGCCATGGATTGCTGGGAGCTGTCTTGGGTGGCAATGTTCGCTTGGAATTCCTCAGTGGCAGTGAGAGGGGGTTCTGCAGCAGGGCCTCCACCTGTGACTTGGTGCCACTGCAGCTGCTTGTCTACATGCAGCAGTTACCATGTCTGTTGCTCTGTGATGCACCTGCTTATACACACGAGTGTGTCGACCAACATTGTTAATGTTGGACACTAATTCATTTCAGAGGGCTGTATGCTCAGCCATATTGGCCTAACCCCTGGAAAGCAGCACAGCAGCATGTTGTCTTAAGGCATCAATTATCAGATTATTCTCTGCATCTGTAAATGGGGGCCTACAACAAGCAGACATATTGTGTCCTACAAGACAAAAGAATGATAATACATGAGGATCACATAACTACAAATTAACTGTTTACAGATAAAGCAGTAAAGGAAGGTTATCAGTATTTACCCTGGATAAACATTAGAGTTGGCACAGTTAAAAAAATAACAAGACAGGGGATACAAAAGAAGGAGACTAACAAGAGACGTATATCCTTGTTTGTTCCATAACAGTAAGTGTAATATGCTCACCCACCCAAAATAACAGTGCAGTCTAGTTAGTGCTCTAGCACTAACCCATCTTTGCCCCCCCCAAACAAAATGACAGGTTAAGGATCCATTCTGCTAACAAAACATCTTTGAAATGCTAAAAGTGCTAACAAAGGATCTGTCCATGTAACGTGTACATATTTATAACACAGCACTCCCTTTTCAGGTATTCTCAATGTTGTGTACCTGTGAAATGGCTGGTCATCCAAGGCCATGCCATCACTACACTTCTAAATAATGTATACAGATTAAAGTGTGAAAGCCATTACCTTATAGTTATTCTTAACTGCATTCCAGTATATGCATTATGTAGGTAACAAAATGGGAACATACCTGCTGGAGTGCAATACAACTCATAGAGAAATACTGTGAAGAAATATGGTTGTCTGAGTGAGTTAAACAAAGTACTAACTCTTCTCAACATCAGTTTGGCTAGCTACACATTTGCCTTTTTATAATGGAGTACATGATTAATGGATTGCATCTGTCTTCGTCTGTGCTCCATAGATGCTAATCATTGCATAAACGGGTGAATTACATGCTAATCAACCAATCTTGTGAGGCTATTCAACAAGATAAAAAGCATCCATACAGACTCTGTGCTGGTTTTTCCTAGGGACGTCACAAAGTGTGGAGTACAGACACAGCATTTACAAGGTAAGTCCTGAACATGTACTGTAATGCATAATACTATTATGGCATGTACTTGTATTTCATCACTTGGTTTAGTAAGTAGGTAAAAGGTAGGAGATGTGTATAGAAAGTCAAGTAACATGTGACAGCAGAGAGCTAGTTTACTTGTACGTGTCCATTAGAAACTATAGTCGCTAGATATTACATGTGAGTTAAAAGTTTTTATATACATACTTTAAGAAAGTTTGAATATCTTTTTAAACTAAGGTTTTTAATTGCCTTACCAATTTACTCATTATGTTTGATTGTTATTAAATGATTAAGTCTTTTATGTCAATGTATATAAACCCATTGCTTTATTGAAATATTCATGGTCTGAGGAAGCGTACAGGAAGGTACGCGAAAGCGCTTACCTAAATAAACATTTAGTCTTTATTTTATCCAGTCGTGGTGAGTCCGAAGTTTGTTTGTTATATACTTTGATTTATTTAACTAAGGACTCTTGGTTGCAGTGGTCTATCGTTTTTTGCTCTACTACTTTATTTAGTACCACTTCAACGCACGACATGACTAATCCTAATGTGGAATTGGATTATGTTCCAGAACCGAGGATACCACATAGAAAAGAACAGTGGACAGCTATGCTAAATGATGAATTTAATCCTTTATTGGCTCTGGACCTTAGAGCACCGAGTGCCAATCCAATAGACATTACCACTGATAACCTAGAAACTTTTAATTCTAAGATTAAAATCTTAGAAAATGACCTCTACAAATTTCAACGCCTGAACTGGCAAAGAAAACACATGGAAGCATGCATACATTTTAAACTTGTTCCCCGAGGTATGCGAATACTTTGTATGCCAACTTACGGTGATACTCACCCTATCCTGCTTAAGAGATGGCAGGAGATAAATCTTGAAGCAAGCATGAAATATGTTCAATTATTGATTGATTATTTCAGTCCGATGGAAAAAGAACTGTTAACTAAAATCAATTGTGCACAACATGAACTGAATGATAGCTTCCCTGATGACCATTTTCAACAAAGAATGGATAATTTGTATAATCAAGTTAGCTCCTATGCTTCACGTTTACAACAAACTAAGCATAGGAAGCTACAACGTGATTACCAAGATTTTTCTTCAGGGAATGTTTTCATTTGGCCCAGAAGATCAGTGCCTTTCCACGTACACAGACTCGAAATTTGGCTCCACATGATGATACGCTAACAGCGCCAGCTACCATTGGTTTATCCACCTTAGTAACTACACGAACTGTCCAAGAAGATACCTCAGGAGACACCTTTACTACACCACCAGAGGCACCTATTGCCGTAACGTCTACAGCAGCTACTTCGACACCACTTCCAAACCAGGAAGCGAATCGGGTTAAGTTGGCTCAAAGGAATCTAGGAGCCATACCGAAGAACAACAACAGCGATAACCCCCATTTTTTACCCTATCCCATAAAGAAGTTTGTTCCAGTGAGAGAAGGCCGAAACAGTTGGGACAACAGAAAACGTAAACTGTCGGAAGAGAACGAAGCCTTTCAAAGAAGGAGACAAAAACAATAGAGACTCAGCTTTATTTCAATATGTCCAGGTATGTTCTCTCTTTATATGACCAAGAATTGTTAAATAGAGGGCTATCGTTTGTGCCATCGCAGGGCAGTGTTCTTTCTGATTTATTAATGGACCTTAGAATGTTCGGACGCTCTATAGCATTGAAAATATTTTTCAAATCAAAACCTTCGGAAAGAGACATTAATGGAGTAAATGAAACTGCTTTATTTAAAAGAAAGAGCTCTTTTTCCCCAATGATGCCAGGACATGTTGATTTGTTTATAAAACTATGTGAAAAGGACATTTATGAATACTGTACAAATGTTAAGAAAAAATGCATGTATTTTAATATGTCTAAGGAAGTACAAACTTCTTTGCATAGTTTGATGCACAATTTTTCCATAATTTTTAGACCTGTTGACAAAGGAGGGGGAGTAGCCCTTTTTGATAGACTGACTTATCAGTCTCTAATGTCAGATATGCTAAAAGATGATACCACCTATCTAGAAATAGACAATTTAAAAATGGTAAGGATTATAGCTGGTGTTAAAGATGAGATTTATGACCTCCTCATGTGTGGTCAAATATCACAAGATTTGTATGAGTATTTTTCTATAGATAATCCTCAAGTTCCCATAATTAAAGGATTACCTAAAATGCACAAAGGGGTTTTACCCCCACCATTACGACCCATTGTAGCTAGTGAGAAATGGGCAACCGAAAAAGTCTCAATTTATTTAGAAAAGACCATGAGACCATTAGTAAATGAGATTCCAAGTATACTAAAAGATACCTATCAACTATTGGAATCTCTAAATTCTATGGATAAACTACTGGTTAAAGGTGAACATTTATTAGTTACCATGGACGTAAATAGTTTATTTACCTCCATACCCAACGCTGAAGGTATACAAGCAGTAAAAGAATTATTATTAATCTTTCCACACATAGAAAGGAATGACATCATCCTTATTTGTCAACTATTAGACCTAGTTTTATGCAATAATGTGTTTGCCTTTGAGGGGTGCCTATATTTACAAACTTCAGGGGTGGCCATGGGCACTCCTTGTGCAAACACTTATGCAAACTTGGTAATGTATAAATGGGAGAAAGATTTTGTGTTCACCCACCCTTCATTTAGAAAAATAGTGGCTTATTATTGTTTTGTTGATGATATTTTATTAGCTTGGGAAGGCTCTAAAGAAGAGTTTTATGAGTTTAAAAACTACTTAGAAACTACTACCAGCTTCCTTAAATTCACGGCACAAACGTCATATGAGTCAGTGAATTTTTTGGATGTATGTTTGAGTATAAAAGGTGGCAAGTTAACCTCCACTCTGTTCAGGAAAACCTGCTGGAGAAATACTATACTACGCTACGATAGCATGCATCCACGTTATGTATTTAAAGGTATAGTCAAAAGTCAGTTCATCAGGCTATCTAAAATTTGTAAGGATAGGACAGATCTGACTTCTGAAGCTGATAAACTAGAACGTATTTTCTTAGATAGAATGTATGATGAGAATTTAGTAAGAACAATCAGGGCACAAGTACTAAAAGATGTAGAGGTCTTAGTTCCAACAACACATGGCAACTTTAAGCATGAGACAGGCATTAAAAATATTTCTTATTCCTCAGGAAAGTTAAGTTTTATTACAACTTATACCAATGATAGTCTTAACATCAGGGAAATAATTAATAATAACTGGAAAGTCCTGATGACAGATGATTTTACACAACAATTGGTAGGTAAAGTACCTCATTTTACCTATAGGAACAATAAAAGTCTAAAAAGACTGCTTTGTGATAAACCAAGTGACACTAAACCAATGCTAAGAGACAAAATGGGTACTTATCCTTGCAATCAGTGCAATTATTGTAAGTTTGTCACTAAAGAACAAGTATATATACACCCAGAAATAAAGTATACTTTTAAACCAAGATTTTCAGCCACTTGTAATAGCTCAGGACTGATTTATTTAGCCACCTGTGAACAATGCCCTGCATTCTATGTAGGTTTAACGAAACGAAAGCTTAAAAATAGAGTTTACAATCACCTATACGATATAAAGAAACTAAATGAACTGAATGCTCTAGCTAAACACGTACAATGCTTTTCAAATCATTCCTTTGTATTTAGGGTACTTGAAATTATAGAACCCAACAGTAGAGGTGGAGACTATATGAACCTGCTAAAGCTCAAAGAGTTGAAATGGATTTTAAGACTAAAGGGGCATTATTTCCCAGGTTTAAACCTATATATTTCAATTAAACCTTATCTTAATGCACGGAGATGATTCCTATAGTACTACAATTTTCTTGTAATAGGCAAAATAGAATGTTATATAGGTTTTAACACTTTAGTATTTTATTAATTTGTTAACAGGCTCACATATGAAATTTACAGCCTTGGTTTTTTCAAATTCCCCCCTTTTTTCATCCCATCTTCTTCTTCTTCCCTCCTTTTCCTCCTTTCTTCCCCCCCCTCTCCCCCCCACCCTATACACAACCCCCCCTGCCTCCCCCCCTCCCATTCCTCCCTTTTCCCTCCCTCCCTTCTTCCTATATTTTTTCCCATTTTTTCCCACTTTTTTCCCATTTTTTTCCTTTTCCAGTATTTTTTCTTTTTTCCCTCTTTTTTATTTTAGACGCATTAGTCAAAATTGATGCTAGATTTCCCTTTGAAATGATTATTCATTTATTTGTCTATATATACATAGGTATTATAATAAAATAAAAAACATATATATTTTTAGTTATATATTTATATTTATTTGTTATACATAAATAGTTAATTTATTCTCCTGTATTTTAACTAGCATATTCAAAGTTTTATATATACATATATCTTTTGATACTGAATAACATAAAACTATAGTCGCTAGATATTACATGTGAGTTAAAAGTTTTTATATACATACTTTAAGAAAGTTTGAATATCTTTTTAAACTAAGGTTTTTAATTGCCTTACCAATTTACTCATTATGTTTAATTGCTATTAAATGATTAAGTGTTTTATGTCAATGTATAAAAACCCATTGCTTTATTGAAATATTCATGGTCTGAGGAAGCGTACAGGAAGGTACGCGAAAGCGCTTACCTAAATAAACATTTAGTCTTTATTTTATCCAGTCGTGGTGAGTCCGAAGTTTGTTTGTTATATACTTTGATTTATTTAACTAAGGACTCTTGGTTGCAGTGGTCTATCATTTTTTGCTGTGTCCATTAGAAAGTAATAGTCTTCAGCCTTGCAGGTGTCACACATTCATAACTCTCCAAAGTACTGGTGACCAATTCATGGCCTCAGCTTAGCATCATGTTTGTAATGGAATATCTTTACATAGAGAAGTTGTGCCATAATGTGACCTCAACTTGGCCCACCCCCTAGAAAGAACAGTGTACCCTTGCATGTGCCATAGCAGGAATTCACTTTTGCTCCCACCACCAAAAGATTTTTTTGCGCCATCCAACCTCGTCTTCATTGGCTGACAACTGCATATAATACTATTCATAGTTAATATACACACATAATGTAAGGTAAATGAGGTAGGCTGGATTTCACACTGCCTCTCTCTGAATACTGGTCAGATAATGGCTGAATGGCAAAGCAACACAGATTGGTATAATTTTGAGCAATAGTCCTAACAGATTGTGTGATCACTAAGTGCAGTACATCCAAATCTATTTCATATAATACATGTATAAATAACAGCTGATGGCTTGTTATCTGTTAATATACATTGTGGAAGAGTGTTGTCTGATGGATAACTTAAAGTTGTTTGCTGCCAAGCTGCTTGTGTGGCAAACATGGATAAGGCACCCATCCTGTTTTCTGAAGGTGCATTGGAGTTAGATTGGAAATACAGACCTCTGCAGACATATCTCCTGTGTAATAATCTGTATTTCCCCTTTCTTTTCTCCTTCTGTCTTACTTTAGTGGGTGATGGGGGTGGGGGGATTGTTTGAGCAATGCATCACTTAGTACAAACAGGTTTGGCTATGCTAATCAGTTTTGTATGTAGAGCTGCACTGGACAAAATGGACAGCTGGATCACCCAGGTAGCAGACAGGACTCAGACAGCCAAAAATAGAAACTGGATGGTTTCTACTAATGTAATTGTGCATCATGCAAACTCGCTTAATGTTGTTGTGCTGGAATTAACAGTGAGAGCTTAACAATGAATAATAACTTAGGGGAAGTTATGTAACTTACTCTGTGGCAGCAGGTGTTAAGTCTAGGTCTGAAGGATAGATGGTCTTGGGTTCAAGTAGAAGGTGTACAGTTTTTGTTTTACTGGTGTGATAGTGCACTATATAGCAACAAACTGATACATAGAGAAGGGATTTCCCAACTTTCCAGTGGCAACAGCTGTCAGTGCAGGACCAACATCCATATGGTCCAGGGTCCAGTGCATGCCATTTAATTTTATTGTTGTTCCAATTCACATTATGGTCACTCTCACTTATAGCAGTTGACCTAGTATAGCTTATATCATATTTATACTAGTCAGAACTGACACAGTACTATTGTGTCAGTTATGTAATTATTTATTCATCTAGGCATTGTCTAGTTAATAGCAAAAGTATGACTGCGGGTATAATGTGCGCTATGTTCAGGCAAGTATATTCCTGCTATTTGGCTTGATGTGCACTTCCCATTGGACCAACACAGTTACAGAATTTCCTGTATCTCAAATAACATAGCAATTGCATTAGTTACCAAACTTATCTCAAATAACATAGAAATTGCATTAGTTACCAAACTTCTACATGGCATACCACTGCGCAAACACGTTGCACTCCTTGCACCCTGTTTGCATGATGGTAAGTGATGAGCAGCTTTTTCAAATGTTGCCAAATCAGAAAGTGTGCCCTCTGAGTAAATGTAATGCATGCAATTGGAGGGAAAATATCATTCTGCATTGGTCTTTCTCTGTGACAGATATGGAAGACGTTTCTGGAGAAGGTTTGAGGTTTAGGGCTCAAAGTTGGGTAGTCAGTTGTCCAAAGTGTTTGTTGGCATCCTAGTGAATGACTCTGGGCCCCAGTTCCTACAGAGGCACTATCATGGCTCCTAATCAAGGACAGAGGCATGGAATAGTCTGGCCCAGGCTCTGACCAGTGCTACCAGTATCCCCTGCATTGGTGAACAGTATAGGAACCATTACCGAGACCTAAGGATGAGGAAGAGGGATATCCTCGAATGTTGAATCAAGGAATGTTAGACTGGTGGCACCTCATAGATGTGTGAGCATGACTTTCAGACATTACTTGTAATGGCTTAAAGCTGCATATAGTCAGGCGTGCTATTCATAGTGGCATTCTGTTCTGTACTGTTTTTCTCCACAGCTGAGACAGATCATGATTTGAATGTTAGAGCCCATGAAAGTCAATTGGCATGGATGCGAGCAGCATGTGGTATGTATGCATTACAGCAGTACTGTTATTGTAGCATTAAAAGTTAAAGACTGCTTCGTAATACCTCTCAACTGTGTGGGTTTTGCAGAATGTTCAGATTGCTGCCTCATAATTTTGGTTTGCTTCCATAAATTGCATTTGTCTGGCAAATCTTAGCCAAAGCATTGAGGACTGCAGTCAAAAAATGATAGCTGTGTCTCATACTTCTTACCTTTCAGAACATCTGTGCTAATGCAAAGCTTGTTGTTGTATCACTTTTCTAGGTTTGTAGAAGAATATGTAAAATGCGTTGCTATTTGTGTGCCTTTGTACCCCCCAGTATTTATTGCCTGGTCCACATTTTTGGCTGTAAGAGGTTGTGAGGCATAGGCTTAGTTGGTATGTAATGCAGTAATACCTGTCAACTGTACAGATTTCCACAGACTGTCCAGTCTTTGTATAGTTACAGATATGATTGTGGTTTTCAGTCAAATAATTGCATACTGGTTAAGGGCTACCCTCACTAAGTAATGTCAGACAGGAGATTCAGACCTCAGATCTTTCAGAAAAGTCATGCAAGTGTAAAAACTGTTACTGTATCAGCTTAATAAGTTTGCTGGAGCAACTATGTAAGAGTTATCCGTATATTTTGGACTTTGGCCCCTATTACATATACCTTTGTTCACATTTATTGCTGTAAGAGTTTGAGGCCTATGATTACAGTACTATAAAACAGAGCATACATATCGCAACTGTAAAAGGAAAGTATGCATGCAGTACTCTGTGGGAACACAGAACAACACTATAGTAAAGAGTAGTCAGCAGTTGTGGGTTCAAACACCACAATTACCAAATGAAGAAGTAGTGTTATGATTTCATCATTATTATACAATGACTGTCCATTCATATTCAAAAACTAGCATGCTGACTGGTCAGCACAACCAATGTGCCTGTTGTAAATCCGAGCATATTCCATTAATATATGTCATAAAAATTTCATTTTCTTTCCCTTAAACAAAAAAAAAAAAACTTGCAAAACCGGACACTTGAAACCAACGAGAGAGATGGGACAGACAAAAATAAAAGAGTAATCTGGTACATTATGAAAAACTAGAGAAACATACCTGATTATCCTTTTATTGTCTAAGTCCCTTCTCTCCCATACCTTCAAAGTGTCCCAGTATTTTTTTTTAAGAAATAAAAAAATGCAACAGAGATCTTCCTTTCTCCATTGCCTCCTATATACAGTACCTGTCACACACCACTGATGTACTGCATAAGCATGGGAACAAAAGTCCCCTATGCTTGCACAGTACATCAAAAAAGCAGTGGATATCCTCAGAAAGCAGAACACCACAGAGCCATCATATGATAACATTATTTAAGAAAAGTAAGTATTTTTTTTTCTTAAATAATGTTATTGTGTATAGCAATAACTGACTCTGTGCTGTGGTATATTATAGCAATAACCCACGCCTGGGTGTGGGTAATGCTGGATTTACCCACGGTTGGTGTGGTTTGGTCATGAGGCGAAGCCCGAGTGGCCAAACAAAAACAACCGTGGGTAAATCCAGCATTACCCACACCCAGAAGTGGTTATTATATTAACAACATTATTTAAGAAAAAAAATAATTACTTTTCTTAAATAATAGCATTGTATAATGCCTCCTTGCTGCCCTTCTGCAGCTGTCTGGTATTCTGTGGAAGTTCTAATGTACTGCGCATGCATATGCTTATGCAGTACATCAGAGCTGTGGACGGAAACAATGGAAAAAGCAAGATCTCCGTTGCTTTTTACAAACTGTCTCGCTATGTTAAAGGAGTTTAACATAGCGAGACAGCTTTAAAAAAAGGAATGGAGAATTGTTAAACCCATTTAACATAGCAAGACACCTTTAAAAAAAGCAACGGAGATAGGAAGATCTCTGTTACTTTTTTTAAAGCTCTCTCACTATGTTAAGCTCGTTTAACATAGCGAGACAGTGTGTAAAAAGCAACGGAGGTCTTGCATTCAGTGTTGGTGTAAAAAAAGAATTATACTAATGGAAAAAGTCCGGGCAACCGGACCTTTTTCCATTAGTATAACTCTGATTTACAACGTGCATGCTGATCAATCAGCGTGCACGTTTTGGAATATTAATGGGGGGGGGGTTGTTGTATAATGAAGATTTACAGACGGTTGTTTTTGTTTAATCACTTGGGCTTCGGCCTCATGAATAAACCATACCAACCATGGGTAAATCTTCAATATACCACACTGACATTGTTGGTTATTGCTATATTGCACTGTAACTGCAGATCTCTCTAGCAGTGGCACAAATGGCCTGCTGGAAAACGTAATTAGTAAAACTGGAGCCTGCATGTGGGCAATATATGAACACATCAAGGATTGCTGACTGAAATCTGTACTATGGTGTGCAACTTTATCAACCGAGTATTTAGAAATGTTATAAAAAAAATTGTTTACAGATTGCACTGTTTAAAGTAAAGGTAACATAAGGTGAAATAATTGTATCACTGCTTTGTATGTCACTTATGATTTTGCGAATGTTCTCCCTTTTCTTTCTCTTGCCCCACCCCTTA
This sequence comes from Protopterus annectens, assembly GCF_019279795.1. Classification (NCBI taxonomy): domain Eukaryota; kingdom Metazoa; phylum Chordata; order Ceratodontiformes; family Protopteridae; genus Protopterus; species Protopterus annectens. The sequence goes on along the minus strand of NC_056725.1, from coordinate 1,878,347,340 downwards.
TGTTCTTTTATTATTTTCCTTTTTTCCATAGTACAGTGGAGTAGGCCTGTCCCAGAGGAGCCACCTGCCCCCAGTTCACCAGCTACAGCACTACATCCCAGCACATCAGAGACACAACCTGGTAGTACCCTTCTCTGCTGCCCCTGTACAACCTGGGTCCTCAGGTAGTTCTGTCTCACAGGAGAGGCCAATGATTCCCTCTGGGAGCAGTGGCAGAGGTGGTAATTATATCACCTGAGATGAACTGCCAGGTTCGGTGTGTAGGATTGTGCACCACACAGCTGGTACACACCTACACCAGGTGGAGACACCGCTCACCATTGTTGTTCTGAATAATGCAAGGAGACACACATATCAGACAATGCAGCCATCAGCACAGTGAAGTGTTGGTGATGACAGTCTCCTGGGTAAGGACTCAATTCTCATTGTCTCCAAACTTGACATCCATGAGCTCTTGATGTCCCCTTCCTCTCCTAAGCCATGGTGATGTTCACCCCCCCTTGTATCCTTCCCCATCCCTGTGACTCATCTGTATATCCTGTCTGTCTGCCATTGCTTTCTCACCTACACACCTTACCTTACCCATACATACCTAGGTCCCTTCCCCAACATTCCTCTCTCCCTGCCAAAAAGAAAAAAAGGGCACCTGTCCCAAAACAATATTGTCCCATACATAGCTTTCCATTTCACACATGTGTCTTTATGACACCCTTGATTTGGTCCAATTGGCTACATAACATGATTGTGTTGTAGTCACCTCCCTTTCTAGAGGTGATAGTCCAAAGTCAACTAGTATTGTATACATCTGATCAGTTTTAATGTTGAAGAAATGGACAGCTATAGTTCTTTCCTACACCCTTCCTGCACGTTCCTGCCCTCCTTTCACTTTGTTTTTCCTGTTGCTTGCTCCCCATTTAACCACTTTCCTGTCTTTCCCATTAATTTTCTTTAGAGAATATTTGTGCAATGGTGCGCATCACGGAACAACTTGCTCCTACAGCAAAAGCAATTACAGCTATTATATAAACCTGTATTTGAAACCACTACTATGTCCCACAAAAATGATGGCACAGATTCATAAGTATCCAAATTTATAATTTTTATTTACACTTAAAAGTATGTGAAACTGTTACATACACCTGTTTTAGAACCCAGTACCATCTGAAACAAAACAAGGTTGGATCAATGCATTAACAGATGGTGCTACAGGGTCAGGTGTAATTTACACACTGAATAGAAAATTGCAGATTTCACTACTGTTGTATACACTTGCTACTTAACTGAATCTTTGACTGCAGGTAGTAATTGATTTCAGGCAGTGATAACTTCCTTTTCTTGGCCACATAGAACTGGCTCAAGATAAAGCTGTAGCTAATACTATTCACTACTATTCTAATTTCTGTTATTTATTAAAATTTTTATTTGCCTTGCTTAGTGAGGCTGTGCAATGTGCAGCATGGCGCACACATGCTTTATAAAAATAAATGGGGATTACACACTAAGGCTTTACAGAACATTAACGGTTGTCATGCAATGATGCTTCATACACAGTTAATGTTGAAAATATGACATTGGTGATATAATGAGCAAGCACAGGGGGGAGATAAAATGTAACAGTTAATACTGATTGCATAAAATATACCTGCTAAAGAACTGAATCTGCCCAGATGAGTTAATGCATTGTTGTTGGAGGCAGATGGCACTGAGTTCAGAATGGGGTGTAGGCATGAATTTTACAAGTTTGTATGAGAGTTTTGCATTCATTTACTGATACTACTGCCTTTTACCTTTACTTAGTGATACTGAGCATTGGGCACCATCACAAACTGATTCTTTAAAGAAAAGAAATGGAGACAATAGGAAAGTGGTGAAATGGGGAGGAAGAAGGGGGAAAAACAAAGTAAATGAAGGGCAGGAATGTGCAGGAAGGATGTAGGAATGAACTATAGCTATCCATTTCTTCAACAGTAAAACCTAACCAGATGTATACAATATTAGCTGAATTTGGAGCGTCACCTCCAGAGACAGAGTCAACAACATAATCCAGTTGGACTGAATCAAGTATGTCAACTAGACACGTGCAAAATGGAGAGCTATGTATGGGACATTTTTTTTGGAGGGGGGACAGGTGCCTTTTTTTTCTTTCTTTTTCTTTTTTTTTTTTTTTTTGGTGAGAGAGGTATGTTGGGGAAAGGGCATAGGCATGTCTGGGGCAGGCAAGTTGGCAAGGTGAGGAAGCAATTGCTGACAGACAGGACATACAAGACAAGATACAGGGATGGTGAGGGACACAAGAGAGGGGTGAATCCCATGGTTGGGGTGAGGCTGGGGAAATTGAGGTGTCATGGACATCAGGACAGGTGACAGTTACCACTGTCCCCTCACTGAGTCAGAAGCTACAGTGCCTGACTTGTGTGTCTTTGATGGGTGGTCTGTACCAGGATGGGGAGCAGGTGTGCTATCAAGTGTAGGCATGTGTCCACTGTGTGGTGCACAATCCTATGCACAATACCTGGCAACTCATTCCAGGTGATAAATGCACCCCCACCACCACTGCTCCCAGAGAGGACTGGAAGCCTAGCCTCTGGGTCAGAGCTACCTAAGAGCCCAGGTAGTGCAGGGGAAGCATAGGGGGTCCTGCCAGGCTGCAGCCTAGATGTGCTGGGCATTAGTGTTGTAGCCAATGGCGTGAGAGTAGGAGGATCATAGGGATCTGCCTACCCTGCTGTGCTGTAGTAATAAAAAAAAAATAGCATACAATCATAAAATAAAAAATAAAAGTATGAAAATAAAAATAAATTATACACATAAATAAATAGGTGAACAAAGAAAAACAAAAATTAAACATAATAAGAAAGAAAATAACAAAAACAAATTTATATAACAACAAAAACAAACAAAATTAGAAATAAATTAAAACAAATCAATACAAAATTATGCATAATAATAACAAAAAGAAAAATTAAACAATAAAAAGGGAGAAAAGAGATGGGGTGAGAGAAAAAACAGGAAAACCTTATTAACTTCATAGTTAATATACAAATGCTTTCTACAATTTCACTCTATTCTGTTATGTTTTACTGTTAACACTACCAACCCTTAAGAAATTTCTTTGTTACTTTGAAGACTACCCAGTTACTAATAGATGGACATTAGTACTGCTTAGATTGCAGCTAGCAATCACTCATGTGTGAATATATTGTACATATACACGATTATGCCTTGACAGCAGGCCATTCATGCCAGAGGTATTCAGGTCTGAAAGTAGCTTGCTATAATGACGACTAGCTGCCAGTACTGTGCATATAATGATGAAAACATAACCGTATTGTACACCTTACTGTATATTTGGGAAGTGTGGCCTTTGAACCCACAACCATTGACTACTGTAATACTGTACTTTCCATTTGGACTACAGACTAATGCATGCATACTTTCCTTTTACACTTTATACATGCATTATCACTGTTATTTGAGAATGTGGAATGGTTGCTTTGTGCTACAGAGTAAGGCATGCATACTTTCTTTTACAGTTGAGATATGCATGCTAAATTGTATACAACTGTCTGAAGTGACAAGTAACCTGTCTTTAACAGTTAAAGCAATAATAACAATATGTTTTATATGCATGCATACCAGATGTTTCTTTCATCCTTGCCAGGTGCACCCTATGAGACCTCACACTCAAGGCCCTTTCTTCTCCAGCTGTGGAAATGAAAAACAAAACAGAATGCCATTATGAATACCAGTCTTGACTATATTCAACTATAACTTTTATTACTGGTCAATGCATTTTATACTTACACATCTGAGGAGTGTTCCCTGCTCTACATTCCCTGAGCCACTGATTAAGGGTATCCCTCTTCCTCCTACGGAGATCATCATAATGATGATGACAATGCTCACCAGTGTGTGGGATACCTGTTGCACTGGTCATAGCTCTAGCCAAACTAGTCCAGTCTTCAGACTTATACTGGGAACCTGTATAGTCCCTCCGCAAGAGGCAGGGGCCATGCTCATTAACTAGGTGCCCATCAAAGACTTTAGACTCCTGAACACCCCAACATTGTGCTCAAAAGTGAACACCCTCTTCGACACCCGCCATGTCTCCTTAAGATCAAGCTCAATGTTTAATTAGCATTTCCCACCAATTCCACTTTAAATATATGTTTTCCCAGCAATTGCATGTATTGCACTTAGTAAGAGTGTGCAATGTCTGGTTTTTGCTACATTTGAAAAAGCTGCACCCTTCTTACCATTGCACAAACACGGTAAGCCAGGGTGTGTCTGTTTTTACAATGGTAAGCGATGCACAAAAGTAGACAATAAAAAATAAAAAAAAGGAAGAAAGAAAAAACAATGCATTTCCAAAGATATTTGCTATACAGTTGCTTTTGTGGCTCCATTATTTAAATGGGATGGCAGAAATATACTTGCATGAACATAGTGCACATTATACCCACAGTCATTCTTTTCATAATATATGCACAATACCCATATAAATTAATAGGTTAATAACTGATACGATATTAGTGTCTCAGCCCTTATACATGTAAATATTAATATCAGCTACACTATGTCAGGTGTTATGAGTGAGAGTAAATATGACGTTACATGGAACAACATTAAAAGTGTATGACATATCCATTTTTTAAACCCAGGACCATGTGTACAGTAGTGCTAAACTTACAGCTCTTCCACAAGAAGATTGAGAAAACATTGTCCATGTTGCATTTCATTTGTATAATATACAATGTCAACACAGCAAAAGAAAAGTTTGCTCCCTCTATACTAGAACCCTGAACCATTTGCACTCCAGACCTAGACTAAACATTTATTGCCTCAGGATTAGTTAAATAACATCCCCTATATTAGTATTCATTGTTAACTTCACAGTGTTAATGCAGCAAAGTCTCACTTACTGGGTTTGCTCAGTACCCAGTGATATTAATTGAATGTATCCAGTTTCTCTTTTTGGCTGTCTGGGTCATGTCTGATACATGGGCGGTCCAGTTGCGCAAACAAGCTAAGCATCAAGCAAACATGTGAAAAACACAAAAATATATAAAAAAAAAAAATCAGAATGTGCAAATGAGTTAAGCATAGTACACACATGAAAAAAAAAGAGGGAGAAATGAAAAAACATAAAATATATGGAATTAACAAATGCAGAATGACATATCTATGCCACGGTCCCTCGTATGTTTTTTCTCAATTTAAATGTGTTTGGGACCCTGCCAAATTTCGAAAAAGGGAAAGCAACTGCCATTACACCTCTCAACTGTACAGCTTTTCGCAAAATGTCCAGATTTCTGCTTCATATTTTTGGTCTGTTTCTCATAAAATTGCATTTTTTTGGCAAATCACCGGTAATTCATTGGGGACTGAATTCAGAAAATAATGACAGACATTCGAGATTCAGACTTCATACACTTCAGAAAATTCATGCTAATGCAAAACCTGTTATTCTACCAATGTTTTAAGTTTGTAAGAGCAATATTTAAAAATTGCCCCTATTTTTGGGCCTTTGTCCGCCCATTATGTATAGCTTTGTTCAGATTTCTTGCTGTAAGAGGATGAGAGATGTGATTGCCATGCTGAAGACAACCTCCTTACACAGAAATGTTATCCGCATTCCCGAAGAGGTTTTTCTGGCCATAAAAACACTGCTTTACACTGCAAAGCCTTGTTTAATGTGCTGTGCTTCATGAATATGCATTGGCACTGTCACAAGCGCAACTTAATTTACAAAGAAGCACTCCATGTAGGCTGTAGGCTGTATACGAACCCTACATGGAGTTTCTTGAATCCTGCAGTGTGTCAATTATATACAGCTCATAATCTTAATTCTCTGTACTAACTGACAGACACAGAAAAATAATAAGCCAACTCCATGTAGTCAGTGACCAGAAGTCATGACTTAACCCTGGACTTAACCCTAGACTATAACACTGCGAGGTAGTGATTTTTGCACTGAACCACTATGCTGCTTGCCGAGCTACCATATTGACTAGAATACCAATTTTAATTGGAGGTCACTCAGACTAGCAGAAGCATTTTAGAAAGAAGGGGGAATGGAAATTAAATCAGGAGCAGACAAAGTTAGCTGATACAAAGAACATGACCAGAAGAAAAAGTAAAGAAAACGGGAAAGCCCACAATTATAGTCCAAAGTATAGGGAACTCCTGGAACAACCACATGCAGCTTCAGATTTCACTTATAAATGGCTAAGGACAGATGATTTTAAACTAAAAGATGAAAGGTTACTAGCGATAATGGACTATGTACACATTGGTTTACAAAGTCTATAGAAAGTGGGAGATACAGGCAAATACAGGTTGTGTGGTACAAAACTAGAAACACATTTTGATGCTGGTTGCAATATACTCATGTCTGAAGGTCTGTATGCTGAAAAGCACAGTAATGTAGCTAGACTGCTGCACTGGGATTGTGCAAACACTACAACATACGTGTAAATAAGAACCACTGGAAACATGAACCACAAAGAAATACACAACATGCAGAAGTTTTAATCACATGGTATCATTGAATACCAACAATCAGGAATGTTTAAGTAAGAAAATCTGATATAATAGTCAAAGAATGAAGGGCAAAAGTAACATTAATCATTAAAATCGCTGCATTTAGGAATTATAGTGTACCACATACTGACAGACATAAAGTCATAAAATACAAGAATGTGTAGGCAGAAATTAGAGCAGTATAAAATAAAAACACTGAGATTGCATCAACAGAAGTAGAAGTAATGGGGCTAATAAACAAGAATTATCAAGTATGTTCAGATATGCTGTTGATACATGTAGCTCCATCTGCAGTGATTCTGGGTACACTGCAGGTGCTATGAAGAGCACTCTTGGCAAACATCAAACACTGAAGCAATACTAATTTCATGAACTGCTATTATAGCCTCATTCAGAAATGGAGTCCATTCCTGACATGGTGTTAGAAATCCAAAACATTTCGAAAAATGAAAAGGAGCAAGAGCATATTTTAACACCATCATTAAATTATCATTTAAGACAGGCATGCATGCAGTAATGGAAAAGAAAACAAACTATATAAACATTTTTTTCATGTACATACATTATGCATTACGTATATGTTTTCGTTCTTTATCTCCTACTAAGTGATAGCATAGCTAGTTTCCAAGCTCCACCAAACCCAGAAAACATAGAAGCCTATGCAGAGGCATACACAAAAGTCCTGTATGACCATATAAACAACTGCATAGAAATAGCCCAGGTCAAACCGCAAAAACAAGCCACCCTGGTGGACCCCTGGTATTAATAGGTTGTCCAATAAAAGAAAGAAAATTGTGTTGAGAAGTAAGAGGGAATATGCACAACAGAGCATAAAGTTCCTCATTAGTCTAAACAAATGAATCGGAGAACTAGTCAAGACTCTGAAAGTAGACTTTGAGGCAAAAGTAAGCTCCAAAGCTAAGAATAACCATAAGGCATTTTTCAGTTATGTCTGCAATCTTAAGGGCAACACCCAACAATGTGTGGAACTAGTTGTGAACGGCATTACCTATAATCTCTCAGAAGATGTAGCAAATCTGCTGGCTGATAAATTCAGCTTAAATTTCACCTCCCCATCACCTCCAGTTTCCCCCAAGAAATGCCTTCTACTGCTTTATCACTAAATAACAGGTTACCACTGCACTCTCTAAAGTAAAACATGGCTTCAGTGGATCCAAACAATATACAAGGTTGCCTCTTAAACAGCTTGAATCAGGACCTATCAGGCCCATTGGGATCACTATTTAGTCGCAGCCACTGGACTGACTTTGTCTTGAAAGAGTGGAGGACAGCAACAGTCATCTCTCTTTCCAAAGGAGGACCATAACTGACCTGGGCAATTGCAGATCCATATGTTTTACAAATCTTATATGTAAAGCCATGGAAAGAATAATTATGGACCTGATAAATAATGACATGGCAAACCTCCAAACACTGAACCCAACCCAATTTGGCTTTGTTGAGGGTAGAGCATACCTACTAAATTTAGCTGACTTTTTTGAAAAAGTAATAGGCCAATGGATGAGAATAAAACAGAGCATACCACCTACCTTGACCTGGCCAAGACATTTGACACAATCACACAGTCAGGTATTATACAAAAGCTCAGAAAACTGGGCATAAATCCCTACATCACCAGATGGATAGCCAGTTGGCTCATGGACAGGACATGTGGTTAAAGTGGGTGAATCCAGATCCAGCAAGAGGCCAGTTACTAGTGGTGTGCCATAGGACTCAGTGCTGTGACCACCACTGTTCAGGATATACTTCTCTAAAGTCAAGGCTAATGTGGAAGGCCTCTGAATGACGTTTGCCAATGTCTGCAAACTGGAGGTAATCATTGTATCCCTCAGTGATGTAGATATCCTTCAGGAGGGTCTAAATCAGACAAATGATTGGTGCCAGAACCATGGCCTAAAACTAAAGGTGAAATATGCATTATCATACCATTTGTAAAGCTAAAGACCCCTGCAAATTACAACATTAATAGCAAACCCCCAGAGGTAAGAGATCTAGGTACACAGATAGATAGTAGCCTGAACTTTGACCCAGTGTGTCTACAGTTGTGAGGAAGTCATTCTTTGTGGCAGAGCTTATAAGTCTAAGTATGGCATCCAGATCCAAGGAACTTAATAGTCCCACTGTACTCAGCCCTCATTAGACCAATAATCAAGTACAATGCACAATTTGGCATGTACTTGACTAGGCACTTACAACAACTGGAGTGACCCCAGAGGTTCCTCACAAATCAAATACAGGGTGCTAACAATATGTCCTATGTAGGTAGACTAAAAGTCCTATCCTTTTACCCTGTCTCCTATCAATTATTAAGGGGTGACCTATGCCTAAACTTCATGGCACTCACTAATCCAGCCCTGATATAGCTGCTACACATCCACAAGACAAACAGCATGAGGGTAATTCAATCTAGGATAAAAGGCTAGCCAGTGACTCAAACAAAACATGCTGGAAAGACAGATGTGTATCATAGAGATTACCCCTTTTTTGGAAAAGGCTTCCTATTCACGTTAAACACAACCCTTCCCTAGCCCTCTTCAAATGCAATTTGGATCAATGGCTGGGGAATCACAGATTCACTCCTGGGGCAATGCCTATGTCCCTTATGGACAGTGGCAATCCATAAAATACTCAAGGCATATGCATAAACCTATGCCATCTTTCTGTCCCTAGGGGCTACATGTTGGGTAAAATCAGGTTATACTGGCTAGGCTTGTAAGGGCTCTTAAGCCATTAACTTAGCAATCACCTACAAACCTATGAACAACAACTCTCATTTAGTCCAACATTACATCAATTGCCCAATTTCTGCTTTTTTTTAAACTGCACTCCTCCTCCTGAACATTATTTTGCATGTATTGTTCCCCCAAATTCCATTTATTTCTATGTAATTTTATCATTTGCTTTTGTAAAGATTCAATTTCTTGTTTTTTATCCCTTTTGCAACATTCAGTACTTCATAAACAGTTGGTTTAATTTTTGATTTGTATTTTCTATGAATTGCTTTTTTGGTAGCCAACTGAATTAAACATAATACGTCTAGGCAATTCAGATCCTGTACTACAACTCAAAAGAATAATTTTCTTAGTTGCAGCCATTGTGTCTACCAATATTTCTGACAAAGTATTCTGCAGGTAATTTTTATAATCTGCCAGCTCATTACACTCCCCTAAAAAACTTGTTCCCACTTACCTCTTCACCATCACATCTCCAATATTTGCTGTCTATCTGACTAAAATTGTTTGAAGTCTGCTTGGGATTTAATAATACCTATGCAAACACTTCTGAGCAAAAATCCTAAACCTTCTGGAGTTTGTTGCATACGTGGTAGCCCTATATATGTTCTGCCATTGCTCCCCAGTAAACCACTTTTTCAGTCTCTTTTCCCAGTGTTTTCTAACTTCCCCTGATTGATTCTTATAGTTTGCATGTACTGTAATTAATATGTTATATATCCTACTATCTTCTTATTCACAGCAGCTTTTATTCTAGATTCAACTAAAAATTGTGCCAGAACAGGTTTTTCACCCAGGACTCCCGATCCCTTTCTGTTTGTCTGTACTCTGATTTCAGTCCCTGGTAGGGAAAGCAGTCTCTATCCTGCAGTGCAGACTTCTTGGCCTCATCCCACTCTATTTCTTTTCCATCTCTATTTTTTCTCCTAATGCCTTCATTCTTTTGCTAGTTTTCTCCAGTAAATTGCAGCCTTTCTTGCCTATTTTCTCAATCCCTACTTGTAATCATACATATTGGCAACATTTCCTTTCTCCATTCGCACATAGGCTTAGTTTTTGGAATGCTTTCTGCAACTTTATGAATATAAGATTCTGTATGGTTGTTCTTATTCTCCTCAAGGATCTGCATCCAAAATCCACCTCTCTCCTTACTTCTTTAACCCCCCCACTTCATCATCATCTCTTTCCACTTAGAATTATAACCTTCTATTTGCGTTATGTATTTGAGCCTTAACTGTGTGGCTATAAAATAGCCCTTCAGATCAGGTAGTCCTAAACCACCTTGTTGTATGAGTAGGATGATCAGCTTACCCTACTTAACTCTTGCCCTCTACCCATCTCAGATAAATTCCCTTAACTCTTTCTTAATTATTGTACACAACTTTTCCTCTGATTGATAAAAATATGCATGACCTATATATAAAACTAAAGGGACTAAAAATATTTTCACTGCTTGTGTGTTTCTATTGATATCCATAAACAAGAGCTTCCAGTTTCTCAGTTTTTGTATTATCTTTTGTTTAGTCTATTCCCACAGGTCTTTAGCTGCTGACATAATTATTTTTAACCTATACTCCTAAATATTTCATCTTATCGTGTTCTATAAATATGGGTACAGTAGAGAGTCAATTATCTGAATGTAGATTATCCGAAATGTCAATTATCCAAACACAGCCTTAAGTATCGGGTAGGAAAAATATTAAAGTCTGAATATGTAACTGTTATGCGTATTTGCTTGTGCATGTTTTTTTGAGCTTGTATACTGCTTGTGTGTGAAAAATATGCTTTATTGTCCCTGTAATCACTGAATGGTTGAAAAGTGTATTCCCTGCATGCAGAAAACGTGATTTAGAATTTTTTTTATTCAGTTCAATGTATGTTATCTGTAACTATGTTTGCAACACTCCACTGAAAATGGACCTGTGTCCAGTCGGACATTCCTGGTCAACAAATGTAAATAAATAAATAAATAAAATTATGTTTGATTGTCCCAGCAATTTGATTATCCGAACTAACCTAGTTCCCAATTAGTTTTGATAATTGAGCCTCTACTGTTTTACTAAACTGATTTGTGTGCAGGTACATAATTTATGACTATAGTCTTTGTGTTATCTTCACTAATTTTATTTCTGAAAAGACTTGGACTGTCTCAAAGTGTTCCACACCACTGAAATCTCCGTTTCTGGGTTTAACAAATACAAAATGATATCTGCAAATAAAACCAACTTTTCTTAATTACCATGCCAATTATATCCTTAAACGTCTTGAGTCCTTTATTTTCCTCGCCAATGGTTCTAAATATAAATCATATAATAAAGGGGAAAAAGGACAACAATGCCTGATTCCTTTGTTCAAATACAACTTATTGGAGAAGAACCTTCCATACCCCTCAACTATCCAGATTTTCATGGAATGTCCAGATTTTTGCATTATATTATTGGTCAGTTCCTCATAAAATTTGTGTTTTCTAGAAAATCGCTGAGGATTGAAATCCCTAAATAATGACCTACATTTGAGTTTCAGACTTTATGTCCTTCAGGAAATACATGTCAACACAAATCATGTTATTCTAGCAACTTTCTAAGTTTACAAGAGCAATATTTCAAATCTGTCCCTATTTTGGCCCTTCGTCCCTCATTGTTTTAGGCTTTGCCCAAATTTCTTGTGCTATGAGGTTGAGAGGTATGGAACGCTCCCACTTTAATTCTTGCCCTCTGTCTTTCATATATCCTCCTAATCAACCTTATTATTATATCAGGGAATGCAAATGCTTCCATTGCACTCTGGAGGATAGACCATTTATTTTGCTATTTAATGAAAGCTCAAGCATTTTTAGGTTTGTGCATTTTATTGAGATTTATCAGTCTGTCTGTTAATGGTCACATTTCACATATTGCATGTTGCCTGTAAAAACAAAAATGACTGTCTTGGCTACTAAACTTAACAACAGCTATGAAATCCAAGAGAGATAGTATAACATTTTGAAAATTAACTTCTGAGAAGCATAGAAAATCAGAATGACTTTAAAAAAACTATCAAACACTCACCAAACCTTGATTTCCTGACTGTCAGGATATTTCCTGATTGATAGCTGATTTGAGTTACATTGTTGCAGTCTGCTATGTTCACCACTTTAAACACTATATAATCCTAATTATTCTAGGAGAGCTATGTAACCCTCTTTATATTTATCTTTATATTTATAGTTATTCCTAGATAAACAATATACCACTCTTAGAAGCCCATTTTTTATATCTAAAACAACACGCTTTGACTTACAACTCAACATACACATTTGGGTATATCTACAGGTCATCGAGATTAGATTCCCTGAGAATCAACTGTCTGAATCATAAGATGCAGTAGAACAGAACACCAATGACAATATTTCATTGGAAATCACTGCTGGTGCAGTTTCTAAATACGCAAAGCAATTATTCCTTTCTTTTTGGAAGATTTCTCCCTCTGTCATGTTTGTATGATTGTAGCGTTGTTTGCATAAATTCAGAGGCTGGTGGGGGGAGGGGGGCAAGCCCCCATGCAAAAATGCTTAAAGTTTCAGTCTTCATTTTTGTAGTATGTTGGGCATTTGTGTTTGGTGATGTGGCTCCTTGGCATCCTGTCTGTCAGTGTTTCATAGCGGATCCATATATTTGTCTTTCATTTGAGATATATATATATATATATATATATATATATATATATATATATATATATATATATATATATATATATTTATATATATTCCAGGATTCTTTTGGCTGCATTGGCTGTATTCCAGGACTCTTTGTAAGCTTCTGAGCTCCCCAAACCTTTCCGTGTTGGAGGGAAGCATTCTAGCTTATCAGTGGGAGTGGTAAGTATTAGGTAGCCTATCTACCAGAAGAGGAGTGGTTCCTGGCCCAGAAATTGTAGCTATTGGCCATTTGGGCAGTTTTTTTCCATCTCTTTCAACGTTCTGGTTTAAAAGCCACACTTGCACTTGCTTCTCACATTTCCTGTAACTAGCCTAGTCCAGATACAGAGTTGCTGTATCCAGGACTGTTGGTAAGCTTCTGAGCCCCTGTTTACAAAGACAAACAGCACCACAAACTAGAGAAAGAACCAAGCTGCTAGCAACGCTGACTGCACTCGCGAAGGGAAGTTGCTTTGTTAATCCAATAAAGAATCAAGCTTTTCCAAAAATAAAATGAAACGCTGCTTTATTAATCCAGTAAATTAAGACCTTGAAGTGTGTTGACTTGCATACACTTTTCATCACTGAGAAATATCGTGACTTCTTCAGAAGGCATTTCAGTTATGACTAACAACCAAGCCTTTTTAAACTAACGTAACTGGCGTAATAAATCAATTAGTGCTTTCATTTGTATTTAAAAGTGAAATGCTCATAAATATGCTGCTCCCAAACTACAAATACAATTAACAAATCCAGCCAAAATTTTAATATACAAATGTATGCATGATTTTGTCAATATTAAAGTTAAAATTATGTACTATTTATATTCTAAATCTTTCTCTAGAATTAGTTTACTTAAAGAAGAAAGAAACATAGACTAAAACACATCTATTTAAATAAGATATTCAGATAGTTAAACTTCTAAAACTATGTCATAAAGTCATATTTAAGTAAAATCAGACTAAAATAGCAGAAAACACTATACATTTTTGATTCAAATACAGAAACTGGTACATGAAACCTTCTTAATAAATGCTAGCAAATTCAATAACTCTATGATATGATTCATTTTAAAATTGACAGAAAAAAACAAAAAGAAAACAAAAAAAGTATAGTCACTAACTTTCTGTTTGAATATATATGCAGTATGTTGTTCAAGTAAATTAACAATACATAAAGGGGTAAGTAGCCAGTATACAGAATAAACCAGAAACTACAATAAGTATAATTATTTAAATATATATATATATATATATATATATATATATATATATATACAATATATCAGTTACCTAACTAGGTTTTTGAGCCTTAGAATACATTTTATAGACGTCATTTCATTAAGGCCAGGGAATTGGTTGGCATTGGTTTTCAACTGCCAAATAAGTTCTTTTTCTTCTAACTTAAGTGGTTGGTATTCTCCTCTAGGGTCATCTCTAACTTGGTCAATGACTTTAAATTTGAATTTATGGCCTGGGTTTTCTAAACAATGTCTAGCTAAAGCGTTTTCTAATTTCCCTTTTCTGATACTATAAATATGTTCGTATATTCTCTCTTGCAATTTTCTATCGGTTTTTCCTATATAAAAGGCTGAACAGATCTCACATTTAGCTTTATAAACAACCTTTTTGCTGCTACAGTTGTATTTATTCCTGATCTTATAAGTTGTGTCTCTGATGGTAAACTTATTCCCCTCACCAATGTATTTACACATATTGCACATATAACATTTTGACATTCAAGGATTAATAGGTGGCTTAAAACATTTCATTTGTAGAATTTCTTTGAAATTCAAACCTCTTCTGTAAGTGGTTTTGGGTTTGTCTGGTATTTTATTTCTTAAATCATTATCCATTGTTAGAAGGTCCCAATTCTTATTTAAAATATTTTTAATGTCATTAGAATCAAGATTAAAACATAAAATAATACTACAGGTGTACATAACTGGATTCCTATTAAATGGTACAATGGGGTTATTCATTGATTCTAGCTGGTTACCCCCTAGTAATGGTACATATCTACCTGCTGTTCTTTTCGTTCTTACCTCCATAACAAGTTCGGAAATCAATTCTTTGGGGTAACCTCTCTGCAGGAAGAACCTTTTTAAAAGGTCACATTCAGCTATAAAGTCAACCTCGCTGGTTATCATCCTTGCCGCCCTAACTAACTGGCCTTTGACGACGGACTTTTTCTGATAAGTAGGGTGACAACTTTCATAATGGAGGAACATATTGGAGTACGTTTCCTTCCTAAAGATTTTTGAAGTGTATATATTGTTAGAAAAGTCCTTGGCCAACTTAACGTCAAGATAATCAATAGTATCAGTACTACTCCTATATGTAAATTTGAGAAAATCAGTACTCATGTTGAAAAATTCCATAAGTTGTTCTAATTCAACTTCAGACCCTGTGAATAATAAAAATATATCGTCGAGAAACCTTGTATAAAACAAAATTTTTTCTATAAACAAATTGTTTTGTAATACAAAATTCCTCTCCCAAAACGCCATAACCAAATTTGCAAGACTCGCTCCGCAAGGAGAACCCACCGCCACTCCGATTTTTTGATGGTAAATTTCCTTGTCAAACATAATAAAATTATATGATAGAACCAAGTCTATTAGGTCTCCTACAAGGTGAATTTCATTTACTGGTGCTTCTAATTTTTGTAGCATAAGGGTTACCCATTCTCTTGCTATATCATGAGGGATGCAGGAATACAAGTCTTTTACATCAACTGTAATAAAAAACGCTGTTGGTTCGAAGGGAAGATCATTGATGGAATGAAGGAAAGACCAGGAATCCTTAGAAATCTGTTTTTCACCTTTAATATACTTCTGTAAAATTCTGTCAATTACTTTGGAACAGGTATATGTCAAACTGTTCCTGCCATCGACAAGAGTTCTCATTGGGGGATTCTCTAAGTCTTTATGAATTTTAGGTACCCCAAAGAGCACTGGTGTTTTCACTGTTGGTTGTAAAAGGTAGCTGTATATATCTTTCTCGATCCGTCGCTCAATATATAGTTCTTCTATTAGGGTTCTAACCATCCGATAGGCAAAATTCATTTCATTAATAGATGACTTCGTATATGTATCACTGCCTAATATCAGTGCCATTTTTTCATTGTAATCACTAGAAAACATGATTACAAGGCCTCCATATATCAGGCTTCATAATCCTAATAGGTGCTTGCCTAAGCTCAATCAACAGTTCTCTTTCTTCCCTTGAGATGTTGTGCTTGTATCGACGTTTTGTTTCTTTCAAATTTCTTAAGTCTATTTCCATCACTTTTTCAAACAGGCTTAGTACTGGATGTAAAGGGGGATTATATACGCTGGGCACGAAATATTCAATCTCTTTATTAAATTCACTTCCCATCATTATCAATAGATTAAGTTTTCTAGTGAATAGCTTCAGGTCTATTAATGTTTCCGCCAAGTTGAACTTTGATGTTGGTACAAATGTTAGGCCTCTACTTAGCAATTCAGCTGTTTCACTAGAGATGGCCAAGTTTGTATAATTATAAATCTTAAAGTCGTTGTTAGAATTGGAAATAACTGAAAATGCAACTGGGGTTTCGAATAAACTTGTGTTAGTCAAGTCCCCAATTACCATTTTGTTCTCCTGTTCCTCGCTGACCTCCTGGGTTGAAAAGGAGGTCTCGAGGCTGTCCCTTGAAAATTTTGGTTTTGGTCAGATTTTGATTTGCTATTATTATTATTGTTCATATTATGTTATTTGAACCCCCTTCATAGTTAAAGTTATTTTGGCCTATAGATTTATGTTGTTGTATACATTGCTATTTTAGTTTGATTTTACTTAAATATGACTTTATGACATAGTTTTAGAAGTTTAACTATCTGAATATCTTATTTAAATATATGCGTTTTAGTCTATGTTTCTTTCTTCTTTAAGTAAACTAATTCTAGAGAAAGATTTAGAATATAAATAGTACATAATTTTAACTTTAATATTGACAAAATCATGCATACATTTGTATATTAAAATTTTGGCTGGATTTGTTAATTGTATTTGGAGTTTGGGAGCAGCATATTTATGAGCATTTCACTTTTAAATACAAATGAAAGCACTAATTGATTTATTACGCCAGTTACGTTAGTTTAAAAAGGCTTGTTTGTTAGTCATAACTGAAATGCCTTCTGAAGAAGTCACGATATTTCTCAGTGACGAAAAGTGTATGCAATTCAACACACTTCAAGGTCTTAATTTACTGGATTAATAAAGCAGCGTTTCATTTTATTTTCAGAAAAGCTTGATTCTTTATTGGATTAACAAAGCAACTTCCCTTCACGAGTGCAGTCAGCGTTGCTAGCAGCTTGGTTCTTTCTCTAGTTTGTGGTGCTGTTTGTCTTTGTAAACATTTGCTGATGGATTCAGAACCATCCAGCGGCTTAGCAACTAACCTGACAAACAACAGAGAGAATGAGGGAAACCTCACAGCCCTAATAGAACTTCTAACGCAAAAGGTCGACCGACTATTGGAAAGGATGGACGAGGTAACACAAGGTCCGAGAAACTCTTCGCCTATTCCAGAGGCGAGAACGAATGGACTACTTACATTTACGAGCTCCCAACCCAATTCACATATCAACATACAGCTGAATGGTGTTAACCGCACACAAGGTCCGAATGGGAACGCAGCTAGAGTTGAACAACGAAGCCGCGAAGTACGGACTACTGAATCATTCAATATCTGGGTGCAGAAACCGTTTTCTTTCTCTGGAGTTACTGACAACAACAGCACAGCCTCTATTCAAGAGGTAAGAAACGATATTAACATTAAATTAAATTTATTTGATGAAAAACTATACAAAGTCCGTAAAATGCAGTTGGAGATTGCCTATTTCAAGGAATGCATCAAATTGAAAATAGTGCCGAATGGCTTAAGGCACTGGCAATTTCCTGCATTCCTATCTGAGGGTTCTACATTCCACAAAGCACTTATTACCCTATTCGACAAACAGGGGCTTGAACTTCTAGACTTATTCTGTACCCACTATCAAGATCTAGTGAATGACTTACTTAATGACTTGGGAGAACTTGATAATTCAATTAGATCTGATAGTGCTTTTTCGAGATACCAGTACGAACACTATAGATGCTTCCTAAGCATCGATGACCACTTGAACAAAATGAATGTCACAAAAATTAAGAAAATAAAACGTGACTTAAAAGATTACAGTGAGGGGAAGGCTTACCCCCACCCTCAATCGGCCCACCAAATAAATAGGGAAGCCCAGAATTTGGAACATGTACCTGGAGGGCCATCCATGCATGAAGTACAGGATGTAGGAACTGAAGACAATACGGAATATACCTACCCCCCGGATACTCCTAATGGCATTAGAAGAAGTGAGCAATGTATACAACAACATAAATCTATAGGCCAAAATAACTTTAATTATGAAGGGGGTTCAAATAACACAAATACAAACAATAATAATAATAGTAAATCAAAATCTGACCAAAACCAAAATTTTCAAGGGACAGCCTCGAGACCTCCTTTTCAACCCAGGAGGTCAGCGAGGAACAGGAGAACGAAATGGTAATTGGGGATTCGACTAACATAAGTTTATTCGAAACCCCAGTTGCATTTTCAGTTATTTCCAATTCTAACAACGACTTTAAGATTTATAATTATACAAACTTGGCCATCTCTAGTGAAACAGCTGAATTGCTAAGTAGAGGCCTAACATTTGTACCAACATCAAAGTTCAACTTGGCGGAAACATTAATAGACCTGAAGCTATTCACTAGAAAACTTAATCTATTGATAATGATGGGAAGTGAATTTAATAAAGAGATTGAATATTTCGTGCCCAGCGTATATAATCCCCCTTTACATCCAGTACTAAGCCTGTTTGAAAAAGTGATGGAAATAGACTTAAGAAATTTGAAAGAAACAAAACGTCGATACAAGCACAACATCTCAAGGGAAGAAAGAGAACTGTTGATTGAGCTTAGGCAAGCACCTATTAGGATTATGAAGCCTGATAAGGGCGGAGGCCTTGTAATCATGTTTTCTAGTGATTACAATGAAAAAATGGCACTGATATTAGGCAGTGATACATATACGAAGTCATCTATTAATGAAATGAATTTTGCCTATCGGATGGTTAGAACCCTAATAGAAGAACTATATATTGAGCGACAGATCGAGAAAGATATGTACAGCTACCTTTTACAACCAACAGTGAAAACACCAGTGCTCTTTGGGGTACCTAAAATTCATAAAGACTTAGAGAATCCCCCAATGAGACCTCTTGTCGATGGCAGGAACAGTTTGACATATACCTGTTCCAAAGTAATTGACAGAATTTTACAGAAGTATATTAAAGATGAAAAACAGATTTCTAAGGATTCCTGGTCTTTCCTTCGTTCCATCAATGATCTTCCCTTTGAACCAACAGTGTTTTTTATTACAGTTGATGTAAAAGACTTGTATTCCTGCATCCCTCATGATATAGCAAGAGAATGGGTAACCCTTATGCTACAAAAATTAGAAGCACCAGTAAATGAAATTCACCTTGTAGGAGACCTAATAGACTTGGTTCTATCATATAATTTTATTATGTTTGACAAGGAAATTTACCATCAAAAAATCGGAGTGGCGATGGGTTCTCCTTGCGGAGCGAGTCTTGCAAATTTGGTTATGGCGTTTTGGGAGAGGAACTTTGTATTACAAAACAATTTGTTTATAGAAAAAATTTTGTTTTATACAAGGTTTCTCGACGATATATTTTTATTATTCACAGGGTCTGAAGTTGAATTAGAACAACTTATGGAATTTTTCAACATGAGTACTGATTTTCTCAAATTTACATATAGGAGTAGTACTGATACTATTGATTATCTTGACGTTAAGTTGGCCAAGGACTTTTCTAACAATATATACACTTCAAAAATCTTTAGGAAGGAAACGTATCAATATGTTCCTCCATTCTGAAAGTTGTCACCCTACTTATCAGAAAAAGTCCGTCGTCAAAGGCCAGTTAGTTAGGGCGGCAAGGATGATAACCAGCGAGGTTGACTTTATAGCTGAATGTGACCTTTTAAAGGTTCTTCCTGCAGAGAGGTTACCCCAAAGAATTGATTTCCGAACTTGTTATGGAGGTAAGAACGAAAAGAACAACAGGTAGATATGTACCATTACTAGGGGGTAACCAGCTAGAATCAATGAATAACCCCATTGTACCATTTAATAGGAATCCAGTTATGTACACCTGTAGTATTATTTTATGTTTTAATCTTGATTCTAATGACATTAAAATATTTTAAATAAGAATTGGGACCTTCTAACAATGGATAATGATTTAAGAAATAAAATACCAGACAAACCCAAAACCACTTACAGAAGAGGCTTGAATTTCAAAGAAATTCTACAAATGAAACGTTTTAAGCCACCTATTAATCCTGGAATGTCAAAATGTTATATGTGCAATATGTGTAAATACATTGGTGAGGGGAATAAGTTTACCATCAGAGACACAACTTATAAGATCAGGAATAAATACAACTGTAGCAGCAAAAAGGTTGTTTATAAAGCTAAATGTGAGATCTGTTCAGCCTTTTATATAGGAAAAAATGATAGAAAATTGCAAGAGAGAATATACGAACATATTTATAGTATCAGAAAAGGGAAATTAGAAAACGCTTTAGCTAGACATTGTTTAGAAAACCCAGGCCATAAATTCAAATTTAAAGTCATTGACCAAGTTAGAGATGACCCTAGAGGAGAATACCAACCACTTAAGTTAGAAGAAAAAGAACTTATTTGGCAGTTGAAAACCAATGCCAACCAATTCCCTGGCCTTAATGAAATGACGTCTATAAAATGTATTCTAAGGCTCAAAAACCTAGTTAGGTAACTTATATATTGTATATATATATATATATATATATATATATATATATGGTTCTACCTGACATAGTCGAAACCACACAACACCGACAACCACATCACCGACACCACATATTCGACAGTCCATAAACACGAAACCACACATAACCGACAACGAAATAACCGACGGTACACAAACACGAAACCCCATACACTGCACACACCACAATAACAATTAAAAACAAAACACATCCCCATTCCACAAACCACACACACAACACAAGCACACCAAAATCCTTACAAGCCCACACTAAACCTTACCCTAACCCTAAGGTCCGTCACTATCGCACTTACCTACCTCCTAACCCTAACTCACTTAACCGCCCTATCCCTAACCCTAACTCACTTAACCCACCCTATCAACCTAACCTAACTCACTTAACCCACCTATCTCCTAACCTAACTCACTTAACCCACCCTATCGCTCCCTAACCCTAACTCACTTAACCCACCCTATCCCCACAGACCGTCAATCTCCACACTTACCTGCCTCACTAACGTCCGTCACTACCGCATACTCACACAGCCTTTCCCCATGTCGGCATCCTCGGCGTTGGTGTTGTCATCCGTCGTGTCGGTCTTCTGCATTGTCGATGTTCTGCCACTCGCGATTCGCGTCGGTCTTCTTCGTTTTCGATCTTCTGGAGCTCCGAATTCCGCTGTCGGTCTTCTGCGCTGTCGACGAAGTCAGGTAGAACCATATATATATATATATATATATATATTTAAATAATTATACTTATTGTAGTTTCTGGTTTATTCTGTATACTGGCTACTTACCCCTTTATGTATTGTTAATTTACTTGAACAACATACTGCATATATATTCAAACAGAAAGTTAGTGACTATACTTTTTTTGTTTTCTTTTTGTTTTTTCTGTCAATTTTAAAATTAATCATATCATAGAGTTATTGAATTTGCTAGCATTTATTAAGAAGGTTTCATGTACCAGTTTCTGTATTCGAATCAAAAATGTATAGTGTTTTCTGCTATTTTAGTCTGATTTTACTTAAATATGACTTTATGACATAGTTTTAGAAGTTTAACTATCTGAATATCTTATTTAAATAGATGCGTTTTAGTCTATGTTTCTTTCTTCTTTAAGTAAACTAATTCTAGAGAAAGATTTAGAATATAAATAGTACATAATTTTAACTTTAATATTGACAAAATCATGCATACATTTGTATATTAAAATTTTGGCTGGATTTGTTAATTGTATTTGGAGTTTGGGAGCAGCATATTTATGAGCATTTCACTTTTAAATACAAATGAAAGCACTAATTGATTTATTACGCCAGTTACGTTAGTTTAAAAAGGCTTGTTTGTTAGTCATAACTGAAATGCCTTCTGAAGAAGTCACGATATTTCTCAGTGATGAAAAGTGTATGCAAGTCAACACACTTCAAGGTCTTAATTTACTGGATTAATAAAGCAGCGTTTCATTTTATTTTCGGAAAAGCTTGATTCTTTATTGGATTAACAAAGCAACTTCCCTTCACGAGTGCAGTCAGCGTTGCTAGCAGCTTGGTTCTTTCTCTAGTTTGTGAAGCTTCTGAGCCCCGCAAGCCTTTCTGTGTTGGAGGAAAGCCAGAGAGGTTATTGGCCCAGAAATTGTAGTTTATTGACCATTTGAACAGTTTGTCCATCTCTTTCAACTTTCTGGTTTAAAAGACCCCATCTGCGCTTGTTTCCCATCTTTCCTGTAACTAACCTACTGGGTAGCACTAGAAAGCCTTAAACTGATACAAGCCTTCTAGCTTAGGAGAGAGACTTTGGAGTGATTAAGTATCAGTTTTCTGTAGTTTCTTGCTGTACTTAACTGTTTTCCACCTAAATGCGGATTTTACAGTGTTTATTGTGATTTAAAAGCTTGTTTTTTCACATATTGTACTTATTTGACTGCCTGCACTTTTAAAATGTTGTTTTTTGTTTAAATAATTTGTTTAACTGTTGTAGGCTACACAATAAAGTGCGATAGCCTTTTCTGATCGTTTGTAGTCGTTTAAAGCTGTTTTAAGTGTTTTTTTTTTACTGTTTTTGCCTTATCTTTTCAAAAAACAAAAAAACAAAAAAATTCCTTGTTTTCTGCCTTTCTAAGCTAGTATAGTCCAGTTTTCAGGCTAGTGCTGAATTCAGGACTATGATACTAGTTTCTGAGTTGCCCATACCTTACTTGGATAGAAGGAAGTTTCTCTGTTCACCTGTGAGAGAGGGGAGCTTTGAGCAACCTATCTGTCCCTGGAGGAGTGGTTCCAGCCCAGAAGTTAGTAGTTTATTGGCCATTTTGGGTTAATTTCTATCTCTTTCATTTCCCTACTATAAAAAACACGTTTGCACGGTTTTGCTCACCGGGCAGTTCCGGTTAGCTACAGTTAAATTATTCCCAGCTCCACTAAGTCTCCTCTTCAGTTTTCCCTTGAAACTAGTCTAACTCTCAACCTAAGCACTCAAAAAGCATCTTACAGCCCAGCACTTGCTCAGACCTAATAGCAAGCACTAATATACCCTGACACTGATTGCCCAGCAGGGCAAGGCTCTTTATTCACCCCTCACGAACCAAGTGACTAAGCAGCTCACCCTACTATTCAGGCATGACCAAAGAGCAACTTCAGGTGCACTCTCCAGTCCAGCTGGTGAATCTGGGTATCCTGAGGCAATATTACAACTGCCTCATGTACACAGACAACCCTCTCCTCCTACCACAAAACACTAACATATGCGAGAGATGCAATTATACAGCCAAACTGGAAGCTAAGCTGTCTCCACCCAAGACTGGAACAGACAGTCAAGAGGAGAAGGTTAACACTTGCACCACAACTCCAGCCACACACAGACCTACTAAAACAGCACTGGCAAAAATACACATAAATACACAAAATCATACTCGGAGGCTCTATCTAAAAACCTGCAAAAGCATCAGAGACCTCCAAAGCAGACACCCAAACAACCTGCACTTCCCGTCACAAACCAGACAACAAATAAAACACAATATCAGTGTGCCACACAATCACAGCCCTTAAGGCGAAATAACATACCTAACACACTAGTAATAGGGGACTCTATAGTCGGGCACACTGACGTCCCACTCACTAGGCTGGATAAGCAGAAGGTTACTGTTAGCTGCCTGTCAAGAGCTAGAATCCGCCACATAACACAAGCACTCAGGTCACTCCAGAACAAGTACAAATATAACTCCATCATTGTTCATGTTGGTGTGAATGACCTGAGATGTACCTCCCTGGACTACATGAAAGGAGACATGGAAGAGCTCTCTGATCATGTAGCCCAGGCTGGTATGACCCTGACCCTAAGTAGCATCCTGCCCTCACCAAGAATGATACCTCAGTATAAAGAAAACATTATCAATTTCAACAACTGGCTAAGCTTCTGGTGTAAATTCAAAGGAGATCCAGTGTCTGTCAGCCTGGTATGATATGCTCGACAAGCCATGTTGCTTCGCAAGAGACGGCTTGCACCTGTCACCCCTAGGCTTTTGAATACTGACCAAGGCTCTTGCTGCCCACGTAGTGCCATTTTTAGGCAAGGCTAAAAAGTCAAACCCACCTCAGTAAACAGCACAATTAACAAAAAACTGAGGGTTATGCTACTCAACGCCAGGAGTTTAAATCTCAAAATGCATGCGCTCGAAACACTCCTCAGTATGGAGAACATCGAGATCTGTGCGGTAACTGAAACCTGGTTCAAGGCTCCAGAGAGCACCCCAGCACTACCAGGTTACAAATCATACCACACATTTTGGCCACAGAACACGGACCGAAGCACAAAAGGAGGGGGTGTATCCATATTCATCAAGGATGCCTACACCTCCAGGTTAGTGGCGTAGCATGATACCTCTGAGATCATCCATGTGCAACTAACATCGGGCAAATCTACAATGCAAATTGTGGCCTCCTACGGATCACCCTCCATGATGCAGGACCACCACTCCACCTTTCTGGAGACACTGGAAAACATGAAGGTCCTACCAAACACCCTGATACTGGGCGATTTCAATTACCCTAACCTTCACTGGGAAAACTACTCAAGTACAAATTCCCAGGCCCAGCGCTTTCTGGAATTCATCAACTCAAATGCCCTGGATCAGCTGGTAAACTTCCTTACCAGAGGTGAAAACATATTGGACCTGGTCATCACCAACATGGGTGACAGGTGTTCCACACCGGAGGTCAACCCGTCACTGGTTAGATCAGACCATAAACTAATCACTCTGGATGTCCACATACCACCACCACCCCCAACTAAGGAAACCAAAGTAAAAAACTTTTCTAAAGCAAACCTCACCTAACTTAAGGCAGAGGTGGTAAGTTTCATAGCCCCCACGCTAAAGGATAACACTGCCCAAGATGCAGAAACCTTTACAAATGCACGCTCCGAGCACCTACAAGGATGCATGGATTGTGCCATCCCTAGCAAAACCAAGACTCACTCCTCTAAGAGAAGGAAACCAGTTTGGTGGACCTCTGCAATAAACAGGCTATACAATAGGAGGAGGAAACTAGTTCAGAAAAAAATCTAATCCCAAGAAGCAAGACATCCCTGATCAGTATCAATAAGAAACTGAGGTCCCTCATGAAATCATCCAAGGCTAACTTTGAAAGAAAAATAGCCAAAGATTCAAAAGATAACCACAAAGCCTTCTTTAGCTATGTTAAGAATCTAAGTGGCAACTTACAGATATGCACTGAACTAGTGCAAAATAGCACAAAATATACTGAACCTACTGATATTGCCAACATCCTGGAAGATAGATTCAGTGCAAACTTCACCCCCTCTCACCTCCAAAAGGGCCCACAACAATACCGGAAAAGTGTAGTGTCCCAAAAATCACAGATGCACGGGTGAAAACAGCCCTTCCAAAAGTCAAAAACACAGCGTCAATGGGACCAGACGGTGTCCCAGGCTGTATCTTGCATGAACTACAGAATGAACTAACCCCCCACCTAAACACGCTGTTCAACCTCAGCCTCTCCACAGGCTATGTGCCCATAGAATGGTGCACAGCAACGGTTATTCCTCTCCACAAAGGAGGGGCCACAACTGATCCTGGTAACTATCGCCCCATAAGCCTGACTAGCCTGGTCTGCAAGGCTATGGAGCGCATCATCATAGAGCTCATTAACAAAGACATTGGGAACCTCCAAACACTTGACCCGACCCAGTTCGGCTTTGTTAAGGGCGGATCATGCCTACTAAACCTGGTTGACTTCTTTGAGGCAGTCACCAAGGCCATAGACGAGGGAAAGGTGGTTCACACAGCCTACCCTGACCTCTCCAAGGCTTTTGACACCATTCCCCACTCGGGTATTACAGAAAAACTCATCAACCTGAACATAAACCCCTACATCACAAGATGGGTTGCCAACTGGCTTACAGACAGAAGTCACACGGTAAGAATAGCGGGTTCCTGATCCGACTCGAAACCAGTCACAAGTGGTGTCCTGCAATGCTCAGTCCTGGGACCCCTACTGTTCAGCATATACTTCTCAGAAGTACAGGCAAACACAGGAGGCCTATGGCTAACCACGTTCACTGATAACTGTAAACTGGGAGCCATAATTGACTCTCCGGCTGACACAGACATCCTCCAAAAGGGCCTTACTGAGACGGACACCTGGTGTTAAAGTCATGGCCTCAAGCTAAATGCCAAAAAATGCATAGTCATCCCGTTTGGGAAAAACAAAACACCCACAAATTACCACATAGGTGGCAGCCCCCTTAATACAGAAGAGGTAATAAGAGATCTGGGGACCCAGGTAGATAGTAATCTCTCCTTTGACAATCATATTGCCAAAGTAGTTAGGAAATCCTTCTATGTGGCCTGTCTAATTACTAAAGGGTTCGCATCTAGAAATAAAGAGGTTATAGTGCCCCTCTACTCGTCACTCATTAGACTCATTATAGAGTACACTGCCCCATTTGGGATGTACCTCACAAGACACTTCCAACAACTGGAAAGACCACAAAAGTACCTCACCAAGAGGATTACTGGTCTCAAACATATGTCCTATGCAGCCCGACTGAAAAAACTTCGGCTGTACTCAGTGGTATATTGCTTATTCAGAGGTGATCTCTGCCTGAGTTACAAAGCCATGTCCAACTCAGAATTGATGGACATGCTCCACCTAAAGAAATCCAAGTCACTGCGAGCCACACGCTCTAGTGAGCCAAACCTCGCCACAACAATAAATAGAGCATGCTGGAGGGATAGATTCCTGTCACAGAGACTCCCCATGCTTTGGAACAAAATTCCAAATTACATCAGGCAGAGCACTTCACTAACACTCTTCAAGAAAAACCTTGACGAGTGAATGGGTAACAGAAAATACACCCCTGGGACCACTTCATTGGCTCTGCTTGACAGAAGATCAGTTAATTAATCAATGGGGCGGCGAAAGCCAACACTCTGGCTAGGCTTATAAATGCCCTCAGGCAAATAGCCTAGTACCTACCTATGAACCTATATATATATATATATATATATATATATATATATATATATATATGGGTCTACTTGAGTTGACCGAGACGCCACTTCGCCGACATGCAGAAGACCAAGACCAAACCACCGAAAACGAAGGTGATCGACAAGGTGAAATCCCGACAGCCGAAAGACCGACATGGGGAACATGTGAGCACGACTCGTAAGTGTGCGATAGTGAGGGATTTAGGGTTAGGGAGCGGACAGGTAAGTGTGCGATAGTGAGGGATTTAGGGTTAGGGTGCAGGAAAGGTGAGTGTACAGTAGTGTCGGACTTAGGGTTCGGGTAAGGTAAGTGTGTGATAGTGACGGAGTGTAGTTTAGGGGAGGGTTAAGTGAGTTAGGGTTAGTGCGGGTAGGGTGAGTGTGAAATAGTGACAGGCTTTATGTTTTAGGGTGGGTTAAGTGAGTTAGGGTTAGGGTGCAGGTAGGGTAAGTGTGCGATAGTGATGGACTTTAGGTTTAGGGGTGGGTTAAGTGAGTTAGGGTTAGGTGCGGGTAGGGTAAGTGTCTTGGTAGTGTCAGACCTTAGGGTTAGGGTTTGGGTTAAGGTTAGTGGATATGTTATTGTGTGTAATGTAGTTTACGTTTGTGTGTCGGTGTAATGGTGTTCGGTTTGTGAGTTGACGGTATTGTGTGTTTAGGTTGTTTGGTCTCGTGTTTTGCGTGTCGGCGAACTGGCATTTCGTCAACTAAAGTAGACCCATATATATATATATATATATATATATATATATATATATATATATATATATATATATATACACACACACACACACACACAAACGCATACACACACATATATATAGATTTTTATATAATTAGTTATATATTACACACCTACAAATACATATGTTTAGTTTCATTTGTTCAAGTCTGTTATTGTAAGTATAAATGATGTCTGTCTATTCATTGGTCATTTGTTAAAAAGATCATAGGTTCATAAATTAATAGTTAAGTTCTATGCAATCCGTCCACAAAGCATTACAAGCCTAGTTAACAAAAAATTCAAAAGTTCAAAAGTTCCCTCAAGCCTCAAGAAAAGCAAGACAAGATGAATGTAAAGGGGGTGAGGGTTTTATTCTGCCTATTCAATTATCCAGGTTTACACTGAGGATGGAAAGGGTGTTACTTTGCTTGACATGCAGTGGAAGTTTGTTTTAGAGGTTAGGGATACCTTGGAATATAGTTGTTCCATGCCTATGAAGGTTTAGTTCCTTTAATTGGGTATTTTAGGTACCATTTGTTCTGTGAAAAAATCAGAGGTAAAAGAGGACTGAACCTTCATTGCTCGAAATCCCAGACATATATCCCCATGGGGGAGTCTATAAGAGATTGAGTACAGAGACAGTCTGTATTGATAACTAAGATTCTTGAGGCTGCTGATCTTTTTAGTTATGAATCTCTAAGGTCTCTCAAGTTTACTGATATGTTTAGACAACTACATGCCAAAAGGTACATTATATTCAGTAATGGGTCTAATGAGATATGAGTAAAGGGGGATTTAGACTTATCTATATCTAGTGAAGATGCTTGATGAAATTAGATGAGCCAGAGAGAAGGTTTTCTGAACTGCTGCAGACACATAATAGTCAAATGATTATGATTTATCAACAAGAGTGACTAAAACCCTTATAACAGTGTATATGTCATCTATATGGTATGTGGAAATGTTTTGTTTACCAAAAGGAAGTGTGCAGTAGCCAACATAGGCAGTCACCTAGGGCGGCTTGAGGGGGCCCCACTCTGGCCAGGAGACTTAAATATTTATTAAAAAATATTCTTAACACTGCTGTGGTGGCATCTTCTCCTTTAAGGAGGACCATGCATGCATCGTACACATGCACATCACCGTGGATGTAAAGTAATTCCACAATTGCGTGC
Source organism: Protopterus annectens (assembly GCF_019279795.1). Taxonomy (NCBI): domain Eukaryota; kingdom Metazoa; phylum Chordata; order Ceratodontiformes; family Protopteridae; genus Protopterus; species Protopterus annectens. The sequence goes on along the minus strand of NC_056725.1, from coordinate 1,878,318,058 downwards.
AGAATTTAAAAATAGCCTTTCTGGTAAGAAGGAAGGTGTGTGTGTGTGTGTGTGTGTGTGTGTGTGTGTGTGTGTGTGTGTGTGTGTGTGTGTGTGTGTGTGTGTGTGTTGCTGTGTAAGAGACAGTCTGTGGGTGTGTGGGTGTGTTTAAAATACCTCTAAACTGTCTAGATTTAGCCTCATAGTTTCGGTCTGTTTATCATAAAATTTGTGACTTTCTGACATTTCATGGAGGGTTGAAGTCACTAAATAATGACACATATATATATATATATATATATATATATATATATATATATATATATATATATATATATATGAGTTTGATTTCATATAATTCAGAAAATGCATGCTAACACAAATCCTGCCATTCTAGTAACTAAGTTAGAAAAGATCAATATTTGAAATGTATCCCTATTTTGGGCAATTGTATTGCCATTATTTCAGGCTTTGTCCAGATTTCTTTCACTAAGAGGGTGAGAGGTATGGGTACCTCAACTGTCCAGAGTCCTGCCCCATATTTGTGGCCTATTTCTTATAAAATGTGTGTTTTTCTGGCAATTCACGGAGGATTGAAGTCAAATAATGTAATATATGAGTTTGACTTTCTATCCTTAACAGAATGCATGCTAACACACATCCTGTTATTCTACCAATTTTCTAAGTTAAAAATAGCAATATTTAAAATCTATCCCCATTTTTGGGCCATTGTATCCCCATTGTTTTAAGCTTTGTCCAGATTTCTTACAATAAGAAGTTGAAAGGTATGCTGATGATCTTTGCCTCATATTTTTAGCCTATTCCTCATAAAATCTGTGGTTTTGAGAGGTATGGAGATATGGTATGTAATGCCTAGATGGGGGGGGGGGCACATTAGTCAATTAACTTGATCAGGCTTGACCCTGTAACTTGGTTATAGTAGACAAGAGTCTGAATCCTCTACCCCAATTACCAGACTGCTTAAGGAATTGTGACTTTCAGTGGAGACAAGAGCACAAATCCTCTATACTAACTACCAGACTGCTGAAGGAATTGTGAGTTTGAGTTTCAGTACATTTTCAGGGAATTATGAGTTTCAGTGCATTTTCAAGGGATTATGAGTTTCAGGAAATTATGAGTTTCAAGGGAAGAGAAGTTTACTTTTGCTCATGATAAGTCTGTTTTCTATGTGCAATTAACTGTTTTGCTTAGCAAATGGCAGTCACTGTTTGCACTGTAGAATTTGAAAGCAGTGTTTGTAGCATAATTGCCATGGCTACATAAGGCTGTGGATTCTACTCCCACACAATGCAGATGAAGTGCTGGTATTGCAGTGCCCTTTTGATTGCTTATTATTTGATGCATTTTAAGGGACGATAGGGGTTCTGCACTCCTGAGTATGCCCTCCTTTGTATGAGATGCCTAGTTACTATGAACTTGTCGGTTTGTCAGTCATTCCCTATTGCAATATTACCAACTTACCAATTTTTTAATGTAACATAGGCAGTTTAATTCTTCAAGGGCAGCAGGCACTGAATTTGTAGATGAAGCACTGAAATGTAAAGTTGTTTGTCAGTAGCAACCTTTTCATTAGTTACAGTTATCTTTAATGTGTAATTACTCGGGTGACTTTTACTTCTGCAGAGACTGTGGTTATTGACCGATATTGGTGGATTGTAATGACAGATATCTGAGTGGCTTTTTATGGTTGAAATTTTCTGAAATGGGTAGTTTTGTCATTATTGGTTCACGCATTTTGTTTCATTGATTACTGAAAGAATGCTCAAAACCACAAATTTAAAACACATTCTTATCAGTGGTGCTGTATTATACAAGGAATATAATTTCATACAATCAGACGTTGACTCAAAGAACACATACATGGATGCATGGCCCTACAAATGTGTGCAAGGAGCTTATAGTTTGAAAACAGCCCAAAGGTAAACTTAATAATCCACTGCCCAGATGCATTTTTTGAATGCATGTTTTAATGCCGTTTCAATGAATATGAGTTTCAAGGGCAGAGAAGTTTATGGCTCATGCTAAGTCTATTTTCATTGTGAGACTGTATTGTTTGTTTAGCAAATGACAATCAGTGTTTATGCTATGTTATTTCAATATCTGTAATCATTGTAGAAGTAAATAAGAAAGCAGTATGCGCACTGACAGGTAACTGGGGAGAAATAGCCAAGTAATAAAACATTGGAATGGCTGGGGAAGGGGCTGCTGTGGGGAGTGGTAGGGGGTTGCCACAGGAGGGGCTGCTCTGGGGGTGTCCCCAATCTATTAATCTGCCTAGGGCCCCATTTGAACTTGATCTGATTCTGAGAGTGCTACTTTTTAATCCATACTGCAGTGTTAAATAAAATATTTCAGAATTCCCCTTTCATTCCTTAAAACTGTATGAAAGCAACTGCTCTAATATTTTTTATAAATGTTAGACAGCTCGCATTGTGAACATGACACTCTGACCCTATGTTCAAAATGGGAAAAAAGGGGGTTGATGCCGATGCTGATTCACATTTAGCAATTATGTTTAGTATAACCATAAACCTTTTATGTATAAAAGTATGAAGAATCTTTCACTTCACCACATGCATTTTTTACAGGGTGTTCATAGTCAACTTTGCAAAATTCACATGTTCTTGAGCCAAAAACTAGAAATTTCAGCAAGGTTGTTTTTATATACCCATATTATAGTATGGGGCAGCAGCCTAAAACATGTGAAAAAGGGTATGCAAATGACCATGTAATGATATGCAATAGAGCACCATCTATTATTGGATAATGACTTGCAAATGAATATAAACCAAACAGCTTACAAAAAGTTATGGCATTGCAGAGGCAAAAATGGTAGCAGCACTGAAAACTATAGTGCACTATTATCTATTAAGGTTACCCAGCGGTCACCTGGGTGCTCAACATGGCCGCATAGAATAGAGAAAGCAGTAAAAGTATAAGACAACTTCCCACCCACTAACAGATAACAACTATGGAACCATTTTCATGTAGATAGAGACATCATAAGGGCATTAGGTGGCTTGTGCAATCTACAGACTAGAGCTGAAGGAATATGTGGCCTTCCTATATTGTGGATACCAAGGTATGTATAGTTCTCACAATGCTAGCTACATGAACCTTCTAGAGACAAACTGGGGACATTTAGGGCATATCTTGATGGATCTAGGACATTTGCTCGAGTAAGCAAATGACCGAAACCCAAACGGCCGGGCATACTTACGTGAAAGTGCTTTTCACCGAAGAAGCACTTTTGCGTAAGTATGTCTGTTGCCAAGGCTGTACTATGGTGTGGATAAGGGAAATTTCCCTTTTCCCCACTGTAGTGCAGTCTCGGAGGGTGAATATTAAAGTAGGGGGGCACAGCCCCAGCCCCCTGCTAAAATGTAAATGTAGTGTTTTATTTTTTTTTGCAACACATTTTAATGAAAGCGCTTTTTCAATAAAAGCCCTTTTCGTTAAATCGGTTATATTGGATTCCGCTATTCTCGAGAAAACGCCTCTAGATCGACCCATCTTGATACATTGTTACCAAATGTGGCAGAGCACATATATATTCTTAATACATCAGGGATACAGCCTCCACCATGTGTGGCTTCTGTGATATCTCCAACCTCTCAGATGTTCTGTAGGCAAAGACTGCACCCCTGTGCCAATAAAGGTCCCATTTGTTGTTTATGGACAGCATTACATCTATAGGAAGGGCTGCCATTCCATATACTGTCAGGTAGAGTGTAATGCACAGTACTGAAAACCCACATCTTTGCATAAAATGCTGGCAGTGGCTGTGACTTCCACATATGTTGTATTGCTAATCCGTATTGCTACTTCCTGTACAAAGATATTCCACAGGGCCACTTACTATGTAACTGAAGGCACACCAGTGCACATACATATCTACAGCCACATGAATGATATGTACACAAGTCTCACTCCCCCATAGCTTCCTCCCACATCACTGCTGTGTTACAGGTGATGCAGACTACCCCCTGGAGCACTGATTGATGATATTTTTGGCCAGCTAAACTCCCAAATTTGGTGCCTAATCATGTGGGGAGTTCAGTGCAGAAGTATGCACTTGTCACAGCCTTACATCCCTTTATAGCATGCTGCTTGATATATAACATGATCCTTTGAAAGCATGCAGGCCAGCCAGTATCATCAGGATCCTCATCACTACAGCAGTAGGACCAATTACAACCACTTCTGTGTCCACCAGTAAGGATAGCAGTGACAAAACAGATGTCCTTCACTAGCAGCAACAATCACATAACGCACATTCATATGTTGTCATGTACAGTATATGTCACTGTAGGTGAAGCAGTACCCTCTAGTCTACCTCTTTGGGCCCCTGATGTGGATATAGTGGCAGTGCAGTATCACAGAATAAACTGCTGCATGCATTGTTACATTCAGGCTCTGTTGGGCAGTTGCTGATTTTGTCATGCAGTGCATCATGCATCTCTGCATGCTCCTGACAAAATGAAGAGTGGTGAGTGTCACTGGCACCATCGTTTGTCCAATTGCCTGGGAACGTACCAATACACAATTATTTACACTTCCAGATAATTTGGGGACTACTGTTCAATGAAGGTAGAAATTGGGAGACACAGGGAGAGAATGTATCAGCGTCGTAGTTAACCTCCTCCATTGAGTGGGTTGGGGCACCCATATGGCACTGTACAGTGGGACCACTTCAGTGGGAAGTTGTGGAAAAGGCACTATAAGACTGTGTAACATGGCTCCTGCACTGTTAGGTCAGCGCAGGCAGAGATGTCTCTGGAACATGGACATGAAGGAACTAGAGGAAAAGGACCTCTAAGAAGGGGCACACACTATTGACCCAATCCAAAATGGCCCTACTCTGAGTCTGGCCCCAGCATTGTTTTTTGTATGTTGCTTACCCAATGAAGTATAGATTCTATGGCCTCATAGAGGCCCTGGACCATATTACCTGTAGGTCAAGCATGGTGCCAGGCACCTCCACATTGGCAGGGGTAAATGCATATTATGCCCAGCTTATAGCCCTGTATACCTGCTGGTTGAGGCAGAGAACCATATAGGTTCATAGGTGTTTACTAGGCCAATGGCCACAAGATCCTTGCTAAGCATAGCCATGCATCCAAAATCTCTGACAAGTTCTGATACCCTTGATAAGTGTAAGCATGGGCCTGGGAGATGAACCATTTACTTATTACATGTGTCCATTAGAGACATAGGTGCCAAACCAGGGATGAATTTCCAGTTTTCCATCCAGTTGCCCAAATTGCACTTGAATGGGTTAGGGAGGAACTCATGGATGGGGAGCCTGTTCCATAGATGGAGGAGTCTCTGGGACACATACCTATCTCTCCAGCAGGTCCTGTTTATATCACAGGCAAGGTTTAAGTCTTTAGAACAGGTAATTCTGGTGCTGTTTTTTTGTGGATATGCAGGAGGTCCATCAGAGTGGGGTCTGACAATGCCCTGTATGCAAGGCATAGATCTCCCCTCAAAAGCCTGTAGGAGACAGAATACAGGGATAGGGGCTTGAAGCGGTCTGCATAGGACATTTTACTTACTCACTTTATTCTTTTAGTGAGGAACCTCTGTTGATGTTCCAACTGTTGGATATGCCTGCTTAGGTACATAGCAAAGTGGGCATTGTACTCAATGATAGGTCTGATGAATGCCGAATACAATGGAACAATGACTTCCTTGCACTTAGACGCCATACCATTGTTTATAAGTTGCGCAACATAGAATGATTTCCTCACCACAGTAGACATGTAACGATGAAAGGCTAGATTACTATCTACGTGTGTCCCTAAGTCCCTGACTACTGAGCCAACTCTAAGGGGTATGTTGTCACTATGATAGTTACCAGGGATGGATGACTTCCCAAAGGATACTATTATGCATTTCTTGGCATTTAGTTTTAGTCCATAACTCTGACACCAGTTATTTGTCTGTGTCAGCCAGTCCTGGAGAACATTTGTGTCAGTGTGAGATTCAATGACAGCTCCTAATTTGCAATCATCTGCAAATTTAGTCAGCCAGAGATGATTGACATTGGCCTTGACTTCTGAGAAGTAAATGCCAAAAAGAAGCAGTCCAAGGACTGATCCCTGGGGGACTCCACTTATGACTGGCCTCTTTGTAGAGGTGCACTCCTCAATTCTAACTTCCTGGGTCCTGTCTGTGAGCTAGTACCGGGTGACATATGGGTTTGTACCTAACCTCTTGAATTTGTCAACAATGCCCAAGTGGGGTATTGTGTCAAATGCCTTGGCCAGGTCAAGGTAGGCAGTGTGAATGATTTTGCCCTCATTCATTGCTTTGGTGGCCTTCTCAAAGAAGTCTACCAGGTTGAGTAGGCATGATCTGCCCTTGATGAAACCAAACTGGGTTGGGTACAGTGTCTGGAGGTTTCTATATCTCTCTTGATCATCTCCATGATAATTCTTTCCATGGCTTTACATATAAGACTAGTGAGACTTATGGGTCTGTAGTTTCCAGGGTCTGTAGATGGCCCAACTTTATGCAGAGGGATGACTGTTGCCTTTCTCTATTCATGAGGCATGAAGCCTGTTTGGAGGCTAGAGTTAAAACAGTAATTCCAGAGACCCTGATAGGTCATGTTTCATGCTATTTAGAAGGCATCCTGGGATATTCTCTGGGCCCATTGATGCAGTGTTCTTGGTCTTAGAGACAGCATTAAGGACCTGTTCCCCAGTAATAGTAGGGGAGTTATATTTTATGATATTTCCTGAGGGAAGATTGAGGGGGAGAGAAGGGTAAAGTTGGAGCTTAATGTATCAGCCAGGAGGTTTGCTATATCTTCTGGTTCAGTATAGGTGGCTCCATTTACAATGAGCTCTGCAGACAATTGTGTATTGCCTTTGAGGTTGCAGACATAGCTAAAGAATGCTTTGTGGTTGTTCTTGGCCTGGGAGGCCAGACTTATCTCAAATTTGACTTTGGTAGACTTTATTTATCCCCTGAGTTGTTTGCTTAGTTTGATTAGAGTGTTTTTATCCTGCTGGGTGCTGCACCTCCTACTTTTTGCCATGATTTTCTTCATCTTGTTATACAGCCTATTGATTCTGTGATTCCACCAGGGTGGCTTGTTTTTTGAGTTAGTTATGTACTTCTTCCTGATGGGTACAGCTGCCTCTATGCAGCCATTAACATTCTTGTACAGGGTTTCTATGAACAATTCTGCATAGGCAGGAGTGTTCTCGTTGTTTATGGGGGCTTGACATTTTGCCAGGTTCTCACTTAATAGCAGAAGGTTAGCCTTAGAATATTTCCTGAACATTCCAGGTTTAGTTGGGGGTCTAAGTTTTATTTTTTACTTCAAAGGAGACCATTTTGTGGTCTGACCTTACCAGGGAAGGCATTACAGTAGGGGGTGTGCAGCAGTCTCCCATATTAATGAGGACCAGATCCAATATGGCAGCACCCCTGATTGGTGCATTGACTTTCTGGTCCAGGGAGTTTGTGTTTACAAAATCAAGGAATCTCTGCGCATGTACTGTTGGTGCTGTATAGGATTCCCAGTTAATAATGGGTAATTAATGTCACCCATAAATATGGTATTGGGTTGGATGGTTAGTGTTTCTAATAAGTTTAAATACATGGTATGGGTTTCCTGGCTTATAGAGGGGGACCTATAGCTTGGAAGGAAGTGGTACTGGATTTTACCTATGGTGATTTGAACATGGAGCAGCTCAAGTGCATTGTTTTGTTTGACCAGCCTTGAAGTATATTTATTTTTGATGTAAATAGAGACACCTCCACCTTTAGTCCCTGCCTGTGGAGTAGCTGGCCTTAATGTGTGGAAGGCATTATAACCTTGCACTGTTTTGGGGCTCTCTGTGGCTTTAAATCATGTCCAATGGAGTGGAATTTTTTGCTTAGACTCCAAGCACAGAGCAGCAATGCCTTTAGATTTTCTTGGTTTTGATTTGCTGTCAAAAGTACTTTCAGTTTGGCATTGCCTAAAGAAGGCTGTATGGGGGAGGACAATGTTTTAGATAATATTCGAAAGCCTAGAGGGGAAAGGTGCAGACCATGCCTGGCAAAGCAGTGTCTGCTGACCATCTCCTTCCATGCTGACAAATATTGCACCCCTTAGAATGACACTAAAAAAATAGCCACCTATTAAAGTCAATCATCTTTTGTTAGTATTGTGTCATTATCCTTGGAGAAGGCAAAATGCTGCTCAGTGCTAGGCTCATATCAGAAGAGACACATATTTAGAGAGCTCCATGATGTCTCTCTTCATATAGTCTAGGAGGTTCATCTCAGGTCATTTACTCCCACATGGACTATGACTGAGTCATATTGGTAATTGTGGTCCAATGACGTGAGTGCATGTGTAATGTTGTGGATCCTAGCCCTTGATAAGCAACTGACCATAACTTTCTCCTTACTCAGCCTGGTGAGAGGGCATCAGTGTGTCTCATGATGGAGTCTCCAATGACTAGAATGTTGGATTGTATTGTGGCTTGTCTTATGGGCTTAGAGGTAGAGGCTCCATGAGATGTAGCTCTATGTGTTGATGTGGGTGTTGTTTTGAAAGAGTGAATTTGGGGCTGCTGAGTGTATTTGTTATGTGTACTTTGTCTAGGAGGTATTTGTGGTTTAGGAAGGTTACATGTAAGTGCCTCAGCATATGTGTGTTGATATATCTGCTTTGAATTGTGCGTGACGGGTGCAGCATGTGTACTACTGACGACCTTATTGACATTAGGAATACTTTTGTGTCAGAGCTTTGCCTCCAGTGACATTGTGTAAATACATCTCTCACATGCCATATCAGTTTGTTTGAGAATTACCTGGTTGCCAGTAAGCATGAGGCAATATCTACATTGCCTCAGGATGCCTATATCCACCAAGCCAGTAACCAAGACAGTAGGAAAGTTCATATCCTTAGCAATAGACCCTTTTTATTGATTAGACAGTTGGAGTGAGAATATCAATCACTGTCAGGAGTATCTGGTTTGCAACTATGTGGACAGTGCTTGTCACTGTAAACTAGTTGTCCTGTGTGCAACTAGTTGTAGGAGAAATTTCATTTCTGCTTTTACAGGAAAAAAGTCACTCAAGGTGTCTGAGTCTGTACAGAACACTACCAAACACTTGAGGAGAAACTAATACGTAGACCCTGAAAATTTAATGATGAAGTTATTTAGGCAGATATTCTGAAGTTAGAAACAAATCAAGCAGTACTTACTGAAAAATAAAGAATTAGCTTGTCAAGAATGATGAAAAGAGGGGAGTCGCATGAATGGCTACTGCCTGGCTACTACTAATGCTGGTCTCACAACAGCTTCACTCTGCTGGGACACAATGCTCTTTTGCTTCTTCTCTCACCAGAAGCAAAATGTTAGCACCGAACCTAAGAAGAGAAGCAGGCCACATCCTGTTTGGTGATCCACAGTATTGTACCAGATGATGCAAGGGGTCTGTAGGCTTGTAGCCTTTTTCTGGTAGATGCCTTGAATCGCAACCAGACCAATCATGAACGTTAATCACAGACACTCAGTCTCCAACTAGAAACAGTCAGGATCAATGCACTCTGCTCCTTCTATCATCAGGTCCAGAATATAAGCACAGATTTCATGCTGTCACATATAAAGCAGTTATTATGTGTTCTGGTGATCAGCAGTCTTCAGGTAATAATGTCCCTGTACACCTTCTCTCACCAGGAGAAAATAGATGCACTAATCCCAAGATGACTACTGAAAGGCAGAATGTGGGCTCTCCAATAACTGTTGGTCTTGCAATAGATGTTTAAAGGTAAGATAAAAAATGGTTTATCCTAAACACTGCTGTGTGCACTATGAAAATGGGCAACTTAAGTTTTAGTTGTCTATTTTTAAAAGAGCATAATAGATTGAAAAGGGGGTGGCCACTTCTGTATTCTGATACTATGGAAAACAGTGGGATCGTCAATAAATTTAAATAGTTGAAGGGGGCTGATTTCAGAAAATGATACAGTGAAAGGAGAGAGGGAAGGTGATATATGTTCAAACTAAGATAAGGGGCAGACAACTAGAAATACAGTGGTATTTAAGAACATAACAGTAACAGGGTGGGAGGATGGAAAAAATTCTGTCTGAGTGACAAGTGACAGAGCTGTGGTCTCTTTTCAAGTTGTAATATGCAGTTACAAGCAGAACACAAGTAAAACACAGTGTAAAGAAAACAAATCCCAGTATACAAAATAGAAAAAGAAAATAAAGTAATACAAAATACAAGAAAACAAAAGCAAACTAACATTTCCCTCACAAGTGGTGGCAGTGTCTAGGTGAACCTTTCCAGTAAAGCCAAAGATATGGATACTGCCAGATTCAAACCATCAACACCGTCACCTATGCTAATGTCCCTAGCCTACTGAGCCACACAGGCTGTATGTAAGGGACAAGCTATGAAAGTAGCTGATGCCACGAACCACTGTTAGCCTGCTATACCATAGGTATCTGTAAGATAGATACAGTATACTGTCATCACTGGAAGCAAAAGTGCCATCAGCCACAGTGTAGCCCCCAGAACAGGGATGGCACTATGACATGTTGTACATTCTTTAAGGAAGATATGGAGGGAGGCTGCTGTGGCATCACCCCAGACTGTTGGTGTAGGTCCAGGCAAGATGGAGACATGTTTATGTGCCCTCTGACTGTGATTTTCATGTTGGCTTCATCACCAAATCTTGACAAGGCACTGATAGCCTGTTGTCTTACCACAACATTTAAAGGTATCATCATAACTGTCATCTGCCCTTTGGATGCAGATTACAGTGCATAACTGCATGGTACTACTCACCTGCAATCCCTCTATTGCATACTTTCGGAAAGGCCCATCATGTCATGTTAATTACTCACTTCTAACATTGATGTGTGGTGCAGTTCCTACCATCCATGGTATTAACATTGTGAACCACTGTTTCCCCACACATGGTCATTTAGAGGCTAGTGTGCACCCCCCATCCTAAAGAGGCATCACCAATATGTCTGGGATGGTTGTAGAAAAACAGCATTTTATTCAGTGCTGAAATTATTCACATTCTGACATCTGTTGCATTTGGACATGCATACACCTTGAGGAATAGGATAACATTGTATTATGAAGGTCATGTGTGGGTGCACAGAGGTAGCAGAGACAGGTTGACAGCAGCTGTCCAGGATGGGTATATCTTTGACAGCGTGACAGCATGAGTGTCTGACTGTGTGTGTGTGTGTGTGTGTGTGTGTGTGTGTGTGTGTGTGTGTGTGTGTGTGTGTGTGTGTGTGTGTGTGTGTGTGTGTGTGTGTGTGTATGTTGGCACACATATGCATGAGTAGAATTTGGAGCTGGAATATGATGGCAGAAGTAATGTGTGGGTCATTACTGCAGTTTTACATGTGGCAAGAAGCACAATATGTGGGGTGTGGGGGAGTCCACTTACGCATGCATATCTTTTGTATAGTAACACATTCAGAAATTGTAAGGATACCATCCTTTCTTTATCTTTAACCTTACTTACTCCCCAGCACAGGCAAAAAGGATACCACAGTGGTATAACACAGCCTAGGACTGACTGGATGGGGAGGGATTTGATATCCTGTTTCAGCAGCCTGTGATGCATGGCATGTGCTGCAGGTGAACGTGTGCATGATTGCCATGGAGTAGAGCTGTAGGTGAATGCTGTAAGCATGAATAATACTACATTTAAGCTGACTACCTAACTATTACAGGAGGCACTCCACAGGGAGATCTTCATATATGCTTACCACTACCAATGTATCCTTCACTACAGTAATGTAGACCATTTTGTACATTTTGCAGGCTCTCTTTAGTGAGATTGCTGCTTCTGTGATGCCAGAAAGTGATTCAAGCTGCTGAATTGGATCTGATGCTCATTTTTCTTTGCTCTGAGTTTTGGAGTTTAAAATGGTATATCACCTGTAAATGCTACTATTAAGTAATGCTTTCCATCATGTTATGCCAATGAGGATAGAGTCAGTCTGTATCTATGAACTGCTATATTTTACAGAAGCACACCAGCGACATAAAGTGTTGATCCAGTATGCCGTGCACACCATTTTACACATGGAAGCTGTGTATCCCCTGACCCACACAAAACTCATACTGAACATGCTACCCTCTTCAATTCCTACTTCATTGACACCATAGCAAACCTAACCATCACCTTTCCTACAGTTAGCACCACCACCACCGACAGCTGATGACCAAATTATCCTAGAAAACAAGTCTACCCTTAACCCTAACCTAAATTTCTCCCCCATGCCCACCAGCACAATAAAAAATCTTTTACTTAAGTTAAAACCCTGTACTCTGGCCCCTGACAATCTACCCCCACACTTCCTGAAGCTAACAGCAAACTCTATAGCTATTCCCATCAGCATACTCATTAACAGATCAATTAAAGAATCCCTTGTCCCAGACATCTGGAAAAAAGCATTAATTCTCCCCTTACACAAAGGTGGCACCAACACAGACACCACAAACTTTCGACCCATAGCAATTCTCTCACCCCTCTCTAAAATACTGGAAAAATGCATCCATGCCAAACTCCTCAACCACCTGCATGAAAATCAAATCAGCATGGTTTCAGACAAGGACACAGCACCATTACCACCCTCCTATCCTTCCTTGATACAGTTAACTGGGCACGGGATTCTGGTAAAATAATTGCTTCACTTTTCCTTGACCTCTCCAAAGCTTTTGATACCATTTCCCACACTATCCTACTCTCTAAACTATCCACCCTCCACATTTCTCCCCCTACCCTACAATGGTACAACAGCTATATCTCCAATAGGCAGCAATCCACCAAATGCAACAGTCTTACTCTCCCTTCCTCAGTACATCCACAGGGGTACCCCAAGGCTCCATACTTGGTCCTCTCTTATTTAGCATCTTTATTAACAACTTTCACACCACTCTCACACAATGCTCAGTAATCCAGTATGCTGATGACTCTACAATAATATGCACTGCAAATTCCAGCTCTGAACTCCAGCAAATTACCCAGAATGCCCTCACATCTACTGAATATTGGATGCTTAACAATCATCTTGCCCTAAATCATAAAAAAACTAAACTAGTAATTTTTACTCCTAGGAAAACCACTCCATTTGATAAAAAACTCTTCACTATACAAGCCCAAGACAATACCACTATAGAAGTTGTCCCACACACTAAATTACTAGGCATTATTGTAGATGAAAACCTTAACTTTGACCTACACGTAAACAATAACATCAAAAAACACACCAAAAGCTTGGTATGCTCTACAGGCACCAACACTTTCTTAGACTATCTACTAGACAAACCATTGCAACTACCTTTTTATTACCCTTGCTCCTTTATGGTGCCCCTCTCCTCACTAATATCCAAAATTCTACAAAATCCAAACTTGCTATGTTTTACAACAGAATAGCAACATTTGCCACCAAAGCCACATTCTCATCCCAACACTGTAAGTCACTGAAACAATTAGGGTGGCTGGAACGCCCCCAACATCTCTCATTCACCCAACTAACTACTGTGCACAAAATAATCTACAGACCCACAGACTGTCCTGCTCTCTCAACTCTACTTGCCAAATACCATTCCAGCAGGCATCTAAGATCTGAAAATCATCTGCTTCTAAAAGTAGATAAGCCCACCTTACCTGCTGTTCAACTCCTCTATGCCTTCACTGTCGTCAAACTATGGAACTCACTTCCACCTTCTAGAAACACAGGCAGCACCACCACCTTCAAACAAATGCTGAAAAATCATCTCAACTCTTCCTGGCTATGTTCCTGCTCTATAACCTAACCTCTTCACTCTCCTTATATGATTACTAAACTCCTATGTCTTTTGCTACTAGTGACTGATGATATTTTCTCCATATTTATTTTTATCTTCACTTGTTGATTCTGGTACAATAATACTGATCTCTGTTTATACCAATCTGATTGAATTCATTGAATTCTGCTTTAATGTATATTTTCTGTATATATTACTGTAATCATACAAACTAGATTCCTGTTTTATGTATATATTCTGTATATGTTACTATATTTACAATCTGTAACACTGTTTCTGCTTCTGTAATAATTAATGTTTATATTTTTTTCTGTATCTCGTTGGAGCTTTTCTCCCCGGGCCTCTTTTAGGCCCAATGGACTTATCCCGATAAACAAATGCAATAAATAAATAAATAAATGTACATATCTTGTGCATTTGTGAGACACTGTTGTGTACTTCATGAGATTTAGAATACCATGTAAGTCTAGGAAGGGTTCCAACCCATCACAAGCAAGCAGGCAGGTAAGTGGCTGAGGCAGAAGCTGAAGAGTGGAGTAGGAGAGCCTTGTCTGGTGAGGGTTTTAATCCATTCCAGGCAGGCAGCTCACTTAACTCACCAGCTCTGGCTCAGCCTGAGTTGGAGTGTGTATTAGAGGTAAAAGTTGACTGAATGATGGCTACTTGGTCACCATGCAGCAACCCCTCCTGTAGTGTGTATCAGACACCTTGATTAGTTCATCAGGCCATTAGAGAAGGGTTTGGCTCATGCTGCTGGCCACGTGGATCCAGGACTTTCACCTACTTGGTTCCAGTTATGTCACACTTGACTGGTCAGCAGCAGTCAGGCTGCCTTTTTTCTACCTTGTCCTCAGGCATTTATCTCCCTTTTTGCTTGTTTATTTGTCTCCCGTGTCTCACTCCTTGTGTTATTCTGGGTCTGTACATTTCTGATAGCTACTCTCCTGCATACTTCCTCCTTTGTTCTTTCACTCCTTTTCTCTTCTCTTCTCTCTCTCACTTTTTCAATACAATGGGGCACTTTCACACAAATGGGCACCCTACAATACCCCAGCCCTGCTTTACCATATAATGTGCCTACCATTTGTTTTTCTGCTTTCTATACAATGTTTTCCTTTTTTCTACTCCCCTTTCCACCCTTTTTAATGCACCAACAAGGTGACCATCTTGTCGGATACCCTATTACTTTGTAACTCCTATATATTTTTCCCTTAGGAGAGAGATGTGGCACTGCGGTGGTGGTGCCGCCTCACAGTTAGACGTTGCCCGTTCGATCCTCAGTTAGAGCGACTTCTTTGTGGTGACATGCGTGAACGGGCATTCCTTCGTTGAAGGTTGTGTGTTAGGCCCAGCAAGCCAGCACGTAAAACTCTACTGCCGGGAAAAAGCCGAAAGACACAAACAAACAAACAAGGATAGAGAAGTGGCAGCCTGCAACCACAGGCAACAGCTTGCACTACCTGCTAGGTCTCTCATTTGCATTATCATGAATTAATATGGCACCAGAGTGCCATCCTATCCTTCATAAACTTTCAACTACACTGATCTGCTTTTGCTTACAAAGTTTCCCCTCTCCTTCATTTATCTCTCTGAAACACAGCTAGCTACTCATGCTACATATATCCCTACTCATTTGTGTTTATTTAACACTGGAGTGTAATCTATATGATCCTAGTTCTGCACTGTATGGAAGAGCTGCTCTGTGAATTCAAGGCTTAGTTTGTTCTGTGACAGGCAACTTTAGTATTGAAGGACATGTTCTGACCTATAAGTCATTAAACCTATTGTGTGTTACTTTACTCACATAACCAATGTAGTATAACTCCATCAGATATTGTCATACAGTACTGTGTGCAGTATCTTGACATAATCAATGTAGTATAACTCCATCAGATATTGTCATACAGTACTGTGTGCAGTATCTTGATATAACCAATCTAGTATAACTCCATCAGATATTGTGATACAGTACTGTGTGCAGTATCTTGCTAGAGTCTTCTTATTATGTCAATCGCAGAGTGTGATGTATACATTCTCCGCTGATAGCCAGCTGTATCTCCATCAAAATACTTTAGAATTTCTCAACAAGTTTAATTACACTGAGCACACAGTTAAAAATGAAGTGGTATCCCTTAACTATTTTTATTATTTTTGCATTCTTCTTCAGTAATTAGGTTATTTCACTGCTAGAAGTAAGTTAATGCAGGTGATGTACATATGTGCATTATTACATACATGTTGTACAGTCTGGGACCTGTAATGATACTTGGAAACAGACACACACACACACACACACATACACACACACACACACACACACACACACACACACACACACACACACACACACACACACACACACACACACACAAAACAAATAGAGGAAACATACAAGTGTCGCAGGAATGTTACCGTATGTATGTTACACTCATACCTTTTTAATACTTTCATTTTCTGTATGTGCGTGTTTTTTTTTTTTAATTTTCCTTAGATCAAGATTAATGTTTTCCTGTCTTGCAGGCTTTACAAAACAGCTGCTCAAGCATATTGATTTCACTAAGCAACTGAAGTATCACAAAACTGAATACTTCAAAGAAATGCCTCATATATTGAGACATTACTATAGCAACCAAACATTTTTCTGCCTTCCTTAGCTTCTAAGACATTTTTATTTGCTAAACAGAAAAACAAATTAGGAAATATTCTACTCATTTAAAAACTTCATTACTTAAAATAAATTAGTCATATGTATTTTCATACAATGAACACTTATCACTTATAATTTGAATACAATCTACCTTAACTCCTTAGGTACCCTCTCTTTTTAATTGCTTACATGTCACATAAACAATTCGGTTAACCAAATCTATTAACTTAACCAGTGATTTTGAAGTGAATCCATATATATACTATTCTGCTGTATAACTATAAATATGAAAATATATATTATTGAATATATTATAACTATTGATAATAAAGAACTAATCGAACAAATGTTATGTACGTTAAGACTATCTGTCCACCAGTCTCATTCTACAGAATACCATTTCAAATAAAAATCTGTATGTTCTCCTATAATTACTATAACCATTATGGAACTGCACTAACTGTAGAACTGAATATACCCATCCAGCCATTCAGCCACAATCCCCTTTTCCCATTCTTGAACATGGGATCAGAGTGTCACTGTATCAGTAACAATCAGATAGAGTCAAGGTTCATACTGCTGCATGGCTATCCCTACCTACTTATAAATGCTAACTACTAAAACAAGTTATTACTACTTTAAAACTGTGCTTTATGTATTTTAAGTCCTCTTTCATGTTTGATGAACTAAGAACATTTTTTAAGAATATAAGTTAGATATTTAACATAGATATAGTTCAATCCCATGTTAATTTTAATTAAAAACTCTTAAAAGTAAGAACTTAAATTGATATTGTTTCTTACATTTAAACATATATTGTCTATACTTATTGATTTGGTATTACTTTTTTATTTGATTTTTACCTTTACCTTCCTAACAATGGCCTCCCCTATCCTGCTGCATCTCACTTGATAAATCCTCTAGTCTTCTAAGTCCTTAACAGATCCAGGAATGCTCACCTTTTCCATCAAAATAATCTGAAAATTTTCTGTCATGATTTGTTTTGTTTTTTTCTTCACAGTACAATGACTTCTTGCTCTCCATTCTCTTTCACTTTCATTTCTATAAAATCTCTTTTAAATCTCTATTTGATTTTTCAAGTCTTTTGTTTTCAATGATTTTTTATCTGTTACCTATCTTAATGCATTTATCTTATGTTCTTTTCCTTTAGATGTATGTATTGAGGATACACTTTTAATCTTGTACTTCTCTTGATACGTTAAGAACCTGACTTGGCTTAGTTTTCATATGATTTGAGTGTGCTATAAATTTCACTCCCATATATACCTCCTTCTGTGTGATACCCAGCCCATTTCAAGTGTCTCAGTCATATATTTTCTACCAGGCCTTTTGCATTTTATAGATTTTTCATCAAAGAGATTTCCATGGAAAGAAATTATTTTTCTAGAAGTTTTATAATAACATTGTTGACCTTATTACATTTGTTAATAATGGTTAAGGTTCTCACTTTATAGACATAAGGTAGGGCTTGAGTCTAACCTCAAGTTATTGACTAGGCTTAAATGACCATTCAGGGTTGTTAGCCTAGTAGTCACCTATGAACATGTCAGTCTTGTGTGGGTAAGTAAAGAAAATAGAATTTCTGAATATGTATTACTAAGTTCAAAATAGTTTACATTTTGATCTGGTTTAAATAACTTTCTTTGAAAATTATTTCACTATTTTAATACTTGTATAGCTCCCATTTATTCCTCTACTATTTCATCAAATTTTCACCAATCATTCCTTTATTTCAAAAGAATTTAGATAGATGAGGACTTTTCTTTTCTGTTGTCAAAGTCCTCTCCATGATTTTTCTGGTAAATTCTACATATTTTTAAGAATCTGCAGCATTTCCAACATTTGTTTTTTTTTTATAAAGAGGTAAAGTTCCTCAACTTTTATCTTTTGTAGCATAACCATCAACTCCAAATCATCAGTTTTCCTTTATGTGATTAGTTCATCTTACAGGTATATTATTTACCCTTTTATTTCATGTACAAATCCCTTTCATTACATATAAGCTCTTTCAAATTAAAGTAACAGCAGACCTCTCATCATTTAGCTGGCCTTCTTGCCTCAGTAAAGTTGTTTGGTAATAAATAACTCATTCTAGTTTTCACAGAGATTATCTTCATGAAGAAAAACATTTTTTTCTTGAGATACGTCTTTGATGTTTTATAAATATACTTTATTTACAGTCCCTATTTGCAAGTAAATTTCATTTTTCCAGAAATATTCTGCTTTTAGAATTCTTGACAGGAGATTACATAATTATAAAATTATGCCGACATTTTCCTGCCACTTCTCATTTAAGAACAATTCATTTTCCCTAGCCATTACTGTGCAGTTGTTATTATTCAGCATACAAATACAGAAAATGTAATTTTACATGAACCTGTGAAACTTCATTGCGTGTTTTGCAATAAATTATTTGCATCAGTTTAGCCATAAACATATGTATACTCATGTATTCTGTTTCTAAGTCATCTATTAATTTTAGCTCAACAAAAGCTTTTACAAGTACAACTGACCATACATATACACTATACCTGCTGAAGCAATTGCTATAGCCTGATAAATTATACTCAGTCTAAGTATCTGGATGAACAAATTAATTAATCTCCATTATCATATGGTGTGTAGCCATTGCATTTTTAAGCACCATTCCATATGTTAGTCTTTTCTGAACATTTGGCAACATATTTTGCCATGGTAAAAACTAAATTAAAGTCATTTTGTTGTCAATGCACAAATAATCAGTCACAGTACTATAATACATAGAGTGCAGATATGTTGGATGAGAACGTTGGTAAAGTAACAGCCTAGCTTTTGCTGTTCTTTCTATGTCATACAGCTTACTCTGTTTCATTGCCCAGTTTTTCTAAAACTGTTGACTTGGAACTTCCACTTTTTCTATCTTTAAAAATGAAAACATCCAGGTATTCTGTCTTACCCTGATTGAATTGAAAAGTAAAATTAAAAAATTAAGTAGTTTGCAGATAATCAGTAAACATTTTTACATCTTGTTCAGACCCTTTCCAAAAAAATACAATAAATAAAAATGCCATCAAAGAATCTGTTGTAACAATATATTTGCAAATAGTGACTCAAATACATGTATTGTATCCCACACTGCTAGGATAAAGTTGGCATAAATAAGTGCTAAAGAAGCTCTCATTGCAACCCCAGTTAATTGGTGGAAATATTCAGCTTCGAAGAAGAAAAAATATTGTATAACACAATGTCCATCAACTCATGAATAATACGTTAGTCCCTGTTAGTTAACCCGATGTTTTCAATGCTGGCATACAAAACTAATCTTAACCTATATCATGGGATATAGAAGTAAAAAAAAATGATTTATTCATCCCCAGTAATGAACAAAAGGTAATTTCAAAAGCTGGTGGAAGTCAAATTACTTAAAAAAATGCCACCATTATTACTATAAAAAGTGTTATAAAAGGACAGATGGTTTGCCTTTCTAGAGTGGTCAGTTATGGCAATCTCTTTTACATGGAGACAGATCATTTGGTAAAAATGTTTCTAGAAAGAAAATATTTAGTTATTTAGGAGATACACTGCAGCAGGTAAAAAAAGCAAGGTTAGTTAAAGTAGAAAGACAAAATTTCTGCCCATTTTGGGCAAAGAAGACTTTCCTAAATTTGTTAAACTGAAGGAAGATGGAAAAGGAAATACAAGTATGACCCTTTCCGTGATACTACCATTTTCAACAAAGTATGAAGTCACTTATTAATAAGATCTGGAACCTTTTATTTATTTGTCTTTGTTTACCAGGAAAGTCCAACTGAGTAATACCCATTTTCAGAGGAGGCCCAGTGAGAAAAGTTCCATTTGCTTACATTGCATTATACTAAGTTCCAGACAAACACAGAGTAGTTACATTTCTATTTACATTTTTACACAAACAGTAGTTACATTTCTATTTACATTTATACACACAGTAGTTACATTTATACATTCTAAGATTTTACAGAGGTGGAAGTTAGTAAAGAGAAAGCCCACATGCAATGTAGTGGGATTGTACAGGCAGCAGTTATGTATAAAAATTGTTTTGTCATTTCAGTAAGAGGTTGTGAGTATTATTCTGACAATTTTAACAAAAATAGGCAATGCATCTATTACAGTATATAGTAGGAGTAGAAACATTAAAACAGTATTTAGAAAAATCAGCATGTACAATTAAACCACACATAACCAAATCAGATAGGAAATGCACTTATTGCTGGCACATAAATGAAGTCTTTTTATGTGTCAATAGGTGGGTACTGTAGAACTACCAGATGTGCTGGGGTATATCACTGCAACTTAAAATAAGAAAGACAGATAGATGGATTTGTAATATGATTTACCAATATTGTTATGACATTAAGACTAAGATATCAACAACATAGTTTGTAAATACAGCCTTACATGCACCAGTTTCAAAATATTTTTTTTTTATTTTTCATTATTAATATGGTTTCAGAAAACAGGAGAGCTGGACCTTGGGAATTAAAGATAAATGCAGAAAGCGTGTTTAGCTGTTGTGGTTAAACACAACTGTAAAACTGGGTTGAGCAAACATGTTTCTATTTTAAGCATGGAGACTTTATGGTCTGTTAAGCTTTAGATTTCTCTCACTATGTATCATTTTCAAAAACATTTAAAAATATTTTTTAAATAAAAGATCTTTTTTGCAAGTTGGTTTTATAGTAATTTAATAATTAAATTGTGTAATATTTAACACTCAGTATTAATACCAAACATTTAACAAATAATAATTTTTTGAATTTTATGTTTTAATATTTATGCACAAACAGATACAATTATCTACTGTACAATATATGAATAATATGTGTATTAGATGTTAATTTAAAGCGACTTTTTTTTCTTTAAAAGGGTGTGTATATGTTGACAGTAATGTCATTATGGCTAGTTTTAAATATTGTAATTGTATTTTTTTACTTAGATTCTGATTAAGTCCTAAGCAAAGAATGGATAAAAGTGCTACATTTTTGAATAAATAAATCAAATGGCATCTGGCTTCTACCTTTTTTCTAGTTTTCTGGTGGATTATTCATGTTGTAATACCATGTTTTGGAAATTACTAGATGATTGGTTACATGACATACAGGGATGTCACAAGATATATTTACGTCTGGAGAAAATACTGAAAAACAGCCTTGTAACATTAGTTTACTTATTCAGTAGTCATCCCAACATCTAAATTCTGCATAAGCCATGGTTCCTGAGCAAATAACAAATAGTTCAACATCTATGCATGCAAAAATACCACTTTTGGGCAACGGGTCGAGTTGACTACCAAGGACGAATATTCTATTCAGCCTGATAATGAATTTTTTGTTTTTATTTAGAAAATTGATTAAAATCACCTAGCAAAAACTTTGATATTTTATCCACCAAGATCAGTACTTCTTTATTGCCAGTTTACTAACTTAGAATGTAAAATGTTAACATATGACAGGTTGCATTTAGATAGTTCTTTTGGAAAAAAAATTATTTGGCAGAGAAGAGTACTGAAAGGGCTGTATTTATGCAAGTTTCTAAATAGCCCAGAAGTCAGTTTTCTTCTCCATAGCAAACTGCTGAACCTTTAACACAGGCTTTGAATTGATGAGGTTGTTAATAAGGGAGATTGAACAGAAACCTCTGATTTTAGACTAAGAATTTAAGGAGTTGTATCGCAACATTAGGAATGATCTACTTTTTTCATCTTAAGTTATCAAAGGGTATTTTTAAAGTGGACAAATGATGCAAAGAATAAAATGATAAAAAAGACAAACATTCCTAGAGATAAACAGGATTATAATGAAAAAAGGTTACCCTATACCACCAGGTCTAAAAGGAAAATATATGACAAACAACTCAGGGACCAGTAAAAGTAACATTGTGATTAACATGAATGAAGCTGTTTTCAGAACATCCAGCAGTTCAAAGATCCAAGAGAATAATGAATCAACCAACATAGGCAGGAATGAATGGGAGGCTTCGGGTGTTACATGTAAACAGCCAAAGAGGCAGGGGCTAAGGCAGAGGACAGGGAAGATAGAAATGAAGGAACAATTCTTCAAACAGGTAACTGTTTCTGCATTCGATAGTTACAATTTAAGTGACTTGGTTTTAAAAAAAAGGCTTTACTTTTGTGTCCTTTTACAAAGTAAACATTATGGATGTTTAATAAAGTTAAAACTTTACTGTAGAAAATTCAACCTTGTTTGGAATGTGTCTGATGACAACAATGACAAAAATGTTATTCAAGAACAGAGAATATAGTACAAAAGCACACATAATCCAGCACTTAATCCCACTGTGGCTGGATTTGAATGACATTGTGAAGGTGGGAGAAGGGGAGTTTGTAACAAGTCAGTCTACAAGGAACATACTTTAACCCATGAAAAGAAGCAGTTATTGTACAATTTATCTTATAATTGCTAATGAAGAGTGACAAAACCAGATAAACATTGAGGAACTGTGCTTTTGAACAGTATGATGTACACAAACAAAATGCTTTATTATTTTCTGAAGGCAATTATGAAAATGTGTCAAAACATTAAATCAGTGTAGCCTGTACAAAGATTGACAGATAGTTAATTGATTTGCTCCTTCAGAGTATTCTAACACAAGGAAACTTCACATTTTTGAAGATAAACAGGCCTTGTATTCCCTCAAACTTTGGAATACCCAAGATATTTAAAAATAGTGATGACCCACCTCTGTGACCCAACTGAACTATTAGCCATATATGTGGACAGAAAACTCAACATCTTTGATACTAAATATTACATGCTAAAAGACACCTGACATTTTTAAATAATTTGACCTCCTTCAGCTTTGGGAATGACCTTTTGTTCATAATGTCAACATTATAATCGCAGTGTGGAAAGAAAGATATATATTTGATTCACCATCTGTAAATAACATGCACTGTTACAACAGACTCCCTGACCACATTTTTATTTTGTGGAAAGGTTCTAAACAAGATGTAAATATGTTTATTGATTATTTGTAAACAAGTACTTTGTTTTTGAATTTCATTTTTAAATTTGATCAGGATAAGATAGAATACCTGGATGTTTTAAATTTTAAAGACAGAAAAATGAAAGTTTCAAATCAACAGTATTTAGAAAAAACGATTTTTCAAATTCTTACATTACACCAACTGTCACCCCATTACTAGAATAAAAAGTGTTTTAAAAGTGCAGATGATCTGTCTTTCTAGATTAGTCAGTGATGACAATCTCTTTCACTTGGAGATTGATCATTTGGTAAAAATGTTTCTAGAAAGATGATATCTATGTAATTTATGGTAGCAGGAAAAAAAAAACAAGTTTGTTCAGGTAGAAAGATAAAATTTCATTCCATTTTGTGGTAATAAAGACTTCCCCAAGTTTGTTAATGTTGAGGAAAAGAAAATACAAACAGAAGCATTTCCAAAGTATTACCTTTATCAACAGATGCACTCAGTATCAAATCACGTATTATATAAACTCTAATCACCAAACCACAAAGAGACATCAAAAATGGCTTCAACGTAGGAACCACAAATACCAAACAATGTATTTCAGCATTCAGTTTATTCTGGTACCTCGGCCTTTTGCCTTCTGGGAATAATTCATTCAACTACATCCAACCCAGTTTATACACATAGTGCTTTCTGATTAACCAATTAAATACAGTCAATTAAATATTTAAACAATTCCATCAACTTTTTTATAATTCTACAGATTTTGTGTGTGTGTGTATATATATATATATATATATATATATATATATATATATATATATATATATATATATAAATAATGTATTAAGTTACATTACTATCCAAATTCATCCACCTAGGAAATAATGTTCTATAATTGTATATAAAACATTACAAAGTGACTTGCTAATTGAATGGAGGTAGGCTGCCCTGAACTGCACTCTTACATGGCTCTGTATCCTGATAAAATGCAACACTAGGACTATGGAGAAGTTGTGTAGTGAGATTATGGATGTACGGGATGCCTTAATAAATGAGGCATCCGAGGTAAAATACAGTGATGTGACAAATTAAATCAAAATTAAAGTGCAGAAAATTTAGGGCAATGTTTTGGAGTGTAAGAAAAAGACATTAAACAGGGATATAAAAGACTTTGAGGCTAATATGGTATATTCCTGGCAGCGGAAAGGATGTTCTAGCAGGTCGAGGGTCAGAGGAGGAGCCTTTGAGTCCAGACAAGCATGTGATTAATCCTGTTCATTGGGCGACACTAATTTGAATTAAAAAATTATGTAATTTAAAGACATACAGGTTAGGGAAGTTTCTAATTCTCAAGAAAACTCAACCAGAGTTGCACAATCTTCCCATCAAGGACAAACCCGTTCCAAGAAGAATCGCAGGAAGTACAACAAGAAGTGACGAACTCTCATAGCTTTGCTAATTTAGGGTATGTTTTCATTACTCTAATTCAGTAATTTTGCCTGAGTACAAGACTGAACATTTGCAAATTATTAATTTATCAGACTTGCAGATTACAAATAATATAAAACAAGTACTTTTAAAAAGGGAAACATTTGTCCCTACTAGAATACTTTGTTTAGCAGATATTGTATTAGATGTTAAATGATTCTGTTGGAAATTGTATTTAAAGGTGCATTTTCAAAATAGTAACATCTTGAATGTAAGCAGTAATGTAAATCATGATGAATCTTTGTTAAACTTGAGTCTATATGAGACAGACATGTTTTTTGAATTGGTGGAGGGTGGGGAAACTGATATTAATGGTGTTTTGTGTAATTCAATTACTGATGAACAGGCTGTGGGCTTTTGCACAGGTCATCTATCTGTTCCTGTATTGCCTTCCAAAAGTGTTTTTGTGCCACCTAGAAATTCTCAACTATATATATGTTTGAGAATATGATCTGTAAAAATGGTGGAACATGAATATGGTTTATTTTTAAAACAGGATAAGGAATAAAATCTGACAAAATATGAATGGATAGACTTGCAAAATGTATGCTTGCATTTAAATAATTTTGTTTTTAGGAAAGCTGATAAGGGAGGAAACTGGCTTATTATGAACAGAAGTCAGTATGACAATATCATTAATGAGTTGTTATGTGAAGTAGGTAATTATATGGAACTTCACAATAACCCAGTTAGACAATTTAATTTGGAATTGAGTGAATTGTTGGAAAGAGGGGAGAGGTTTGGTTTTCTTGGGAACAATGATGTTAAAAAATTAATCATTAAAGAACCCAGGGACCAAAAATTTTATGCCATTCCTAAGATTCATAAAAGCTTAACCAGTCCTCCAGACAGACCCATAATATCAGTAATAGTTTCTTATTTGGAAAATGTGGGAATATTTTCGGATTTTCATTTTAAAAAATATCTATTGAAAGTTTCCATCCCGCATAAAAAATAGGTTTACCTTTATTTTGTTGAAAGCCGTATGTGTGACGTGCAAAACATCGCAAGTACGGCTGCAAAGAACCACAATGTCGATTCACCATGTGTTTGAATGGCAAATAAGCAAATGCTTTTTCCCATTCAAACACATGGATCAAATGTCGGAAATGGTTTTCCCACAAACTATTTTCGACATTTGATCCTTCGATGTTGTCCATATTTTGGCATTGTGGTTTGCGGAAATGACTATTCACATAAATGCAATTCAGTCATTCAAAGGTAAACCAAAAAAATACAGGTGAATTATGTGAAAGTTTGAATAAAATGGATTGGAAGGATGATTATTTTTGGGCAATAGTTGATGTGAGTGTGTTATTCACTAACATCGAGACCAGGTAGGGATTAGAAGTTATGTCAAGAATAATCGGTGAGGGGCCTCAAACCTCTTACTTGTTGTCCATTTTGGAGTTCTGTCTTAATCATAACTATTTTAAATGGAAAGACTGATTTTTCTTACAAAAGAGAGGGACAGTGATGGGGGCTTCTTATGCCCCCACATGTGCTATTATCTATATGGGTGACTTTGAGAGACAGTTTATGTATTTGAATGAATACTTTGTTAGGAATGTGATATACTACAAAAGATTCATTGATGATTTAATGTTTGTGTGTAAAGGTAAACAGGAAGGATTTTTTGAAATTTATAGAACAGATAAATGACAGTTTTCATGGTTTAAAATTTACATGTCACTTGAATCCACTTAATATGGTGTTTTTGGATGTGGCATTTTATGTGGATAGTAATGGTACGGTCCAATACAGACTTACAGAAAGCCCACCTCAGTTAATAACTTTCTTCATGCTGACAGTATGCATACCCCTCACTTAATAAAATCTTTACCTTATGGAGAATTTAGAAGGATTTATCAAAATACATCAGATAGTATGTTAAGGGATGTTTATTTGAATGAAGTTCATGATAGATTGGTTCTGCATGGGTACTCAGGACACATTTTATTGGAGGCTAGAAATAAGGCTTTGGGGCAAAACAGGAGAGTAGGAAGAAAATCTGCTTTGAAATATACCAAAAGAACAGGTTCTGCAGATGGGGATGAGAAGTTATTTTTTGTTATTAAATTTTCTCCCTTTTCTAACGTTTTGGAAAACATAGACAGTTTTGGTATGTGGTATGTGATGATGTGTCAACTGGACATTTATTTCCTAAACACATTACTTTTTCATATGGCAGATATAGTAATTTGAAAGAACTGTTGAGTGGGGATGGTACTAGACTTGGATCAAGTGACACAGTGGGCACACAAGCTTGTGGTAACTGTTTGGTAGGTGGAAGGGTTAGGAATTTAGATGGCAATAAAATTAATGGCAGAAATTAAAGGACCTCAGAATTTTTTAACTATAACTCTTTTAGAGTAGTATATATTGTTGGGTATGGTTGCAAAAATAAGATGGTATATTGTCAAACAAAAAAAAAAAGTTAAAATACATATAACGGAACATTTAGGAGACAAAAGGAGACAAAATGTGGCTAGTCCAGTAGCCAGTCATTTTGTTTCTGCACATGGGGGAGTGACAAATAGTCTGTTCTTTAGTGTTTTAGCACAGCCAACTTTGAGTAATGGAGTTAGTTTTAAAAGAGAACTTGATAGGTTAGAATGTAGGATGATTATAAATTATAAAACATTATTTCCTAAGGGGATGAATTTGGATAGTAATGTAACTTTATAAAATAATTATATATATATATATATATATATATATATATATATATATATATATATATAAAAATCTGTAGAATTATAAAAAAGTTTTTTCAAGAAAATGTGTTTAAGTTTATAGTAGTCCTTGATGGAATTGTTTAAATATTTGATTGTATGTAACTGGTTAATTAGAAAGTACTAGATGTATAAATTGGATTGGATGTAGCTGAATGAATTATTCCCAGAAGGCAAAAGGCCAAGGTACAAGAATAAACGGAATGCTGAAATACATCCTTTAGTATTTGTGGTTCCTATGTTGAAGCCAGTTTTGGTGTTTCAAATCACATATTAATAAGATTTGGAACTTTTCTTTTTATAGGTTCATAGGTGTGTACTAGTGTACTAGGCTAATTGCCCTGGAGCCTTTACAAGCCTAGTCCATAGGATTACCCTGGCATCATGCCACCCAACCTTAGTTCCCAGTGCCTCTGTCAAGTAGAGCCACTGGAGTGATCCCCGGGGTGAATTTTCTATTTCCCATCCACTCATCAAGATTTCTCTTTAATGGCTAACTGAAAGCAGCATTTTCTAGAGCTCCATATGTTAGTACTAAATTCAGGAAATTAAATTATCTATTACTAACAAAACTACTACAAATATTTAGTTAATAACCTAAAGCAACTAAATACAAATTCTGGTGGATTTCTAAAAGAAATTTCCTGTCAAATTACTTAGAAGTCTATACACAGCATCTGAAGAGATGAGCAACCTAAAGAATTCTCATGCTGACTTGACACTAAAAAAGGAACTGCAACTGGTGACTACCACATTACAAGAATTATCAACAAAAATGGATGATTTTAAGATTAATCTACAGAATCTAGAAGAGAACTCACAGAAACAAACAGAAATCTTCAAAGAAATACTTCAGCAACACCAAATTTAACAAACATTGAAACTTCTTTGACTGACATTGATCAAAGGCTCAAAGAGGAGGAAACACAAACAGAGTTTCTCCTGAAGTAAAATACTTGGTTATCTAACAAACTAGATGATCTTGAAAATAGAGAGAGAAGATCAAACATCAGGATTTTTGGTTTACCTGAGAAAACAGAAGGAGGGGACATTATATCTTTACTAGACTCTTGGATACCAGAGGTTCTAAATCTTAAAGAAGGTTTTTCCTTTGGAATAGAAAGGGCCCATTGTGCTCTGGCTAATAGAACTTCAGCAATAACTTTATCAACATCCATTATACCACCAAGATCAATTATAGTAACATTATTATCTTTTATGGACAAAGAACTGATGTTAAAACAGCTTGGAGGAAAAGTCCTATAAAATATAACCAGAATACAATAAGATTTGACAATGACTACTCCACAAAAGTGCTGGAACAGAGAAAAAATGTATGGCCTCTAATAAAAACTCTAAAACAGAATAATATTAAAGCTCAAATAGCTTTCCCTGCAAAAATTAAAATAATGCACCTAAGTGAGATGAGAACCTTCAACACTCTGGAAGAAACCTTACATTTCATTCAAAACAATAACATTATAACCATTTCTGAAGATATGGAATAGGCTTCCCCATCCCTGAAGAGAACCACTGACAAAAATGGCTGGACTGATGTAAAAAAAAAAGAAACAGAAAACTGAATCCAAAGTACCAACTTCTATGAACTCTCTCAAAGTGTCAACTGCAACCTAATTATTAAAAGCATCTAAATGGTCTCACGATTTATTAATACCTTTAATCTCACGCATTTATTCACAACATATATATATATATATATATATATATATATATATATATATATATATATATATATATATATATATACAAGAAAAGGTATGTTTCCTATAACTATTTATACATGACTTATCATCCTATTAAGTTTCTCTTCTTCTCTTTGTTTTAATAAATAAATGTTAAAAATTTCTACTACTTAATATAGCTATTTATTTAATCTAGTAATATTAAAGTTAAAATATTATGTTTTATAACTATGTTTTTCAGCCTACTAGTGTCTATTTATTTAATTAATTAATTCTCCTTTTATTAAAATGCTTATTGTTATTTTCAGCTTGAGACTTATATAGTGTAATTTATAGGCTTTTCAGACTATAATAATGAAATGTTCCTTGTAACTACGAAACATTCCCCTTTTTAAATGGAGAAACGCTATTGAGATCTGTCCGTTAAAATTAAAGTAACAAGAAGGTATTTGCTCATTGCTGACATGAATGAGGATGTTAGGAAAGAGACTCGTTTCGAGTTGCAGTTATTACATGTCGAAAATTGTCTATAATATAAATATGGAGTTTACCTTGCTTATCATTTAGTAAGGGTAGAGTAAATATATATATGTTTTATCTGATTGGCTTTGATTGTTCCAAGTTGGTGTTTGGTTGTCAGTCTAGGTGCGTATAAAACATCTATTTATTTTTTTTTATTACTATTTTTTTTTTACATTTTAAATATGCTGCCTAAATTTCATTCCATGTTAAAATGTTAGATCGATTAGTAACTAACATACTTTGATCAGGAACAGTACAGAATTATTGAATTAAGCGAAAATGAGTGTCCTGTCTTTGGACGATGCATTAGAGTGACGTATGGAAGAGGTGATCTAACGAACTGTAAATACACACAGACTACACATAAATTTATATTCATTACAGTATTAAAACATCACCTTACTTCCCTGGCATAAATAACAGTTATTGCCTACCTATCTATTTTGACCTTTGTTATACTGCCCACAGTCTATTGCATAGTATATATATTTGCAGTCATTGATAATTAGTTGGGTTTTTTGCAATGGCCTTAAATAATGTGTATGCTTCTAGAGAGTATTGCTGTAAACATCGCTGTTGGTATTATGGTGAAAAACATATTTTTTGCCTCAGGGGCACTGATGGAGAGAGGTTGTATACCAGGGTTATGCCCTATCTGAAATCTTGTCCGGTTTGTTATTGTGTGCTTTGCTGCAAGGACTGGGATTAATGTTGCAGCTAGAAGAGAAAACTGTTACTGAAAGTGGGGTTTCGCTTTCTTAGATGGCTGCATTATTGTAATGGTGATACTTGGAATGGCTTGATGATTGTTCCTCTTTTGGGGAGATGGCTGTCGGTGGAGTGATTTTCTGGCCAGAGTTTGTTGAAGTATTTGGCGATCTCTACTTGTCGGGGATAATTGGTGGGATTTCTCTGTGGAATAGAGGATGGGAACTGTTGTAGTTATGGCAACGTCTTGCTTCACCTTCTGAATTGATAATGAATGGGGCAGTATTGCTGGTTGCAGTTGCAGCTTATGTGGAACTGATGTACAGATGTGTCGGGTCAGATTGGAGAAGCACTGCCAGTCGAGTGAATTGGTGTTGTATGTGGTCAGAGAGTACGCAGAGAGTGGGGTTGAAGGAGCAATGAACACGATGTGAGCTGACCCTGGTGTGTTTGGGCCAGGGGTGGTGTGCTCCTTGCGAGGGGCGAGAGTCAGTGTTTTGAGCCTTTTTTTTCTCTCTCTCTTTCATTTTCACGGCAGTTGTTTGAGTGGGAATTAAGTGCTCGTGAAGTTGTGTAAAAAGTCTATTAAGACTGTAGTACACATGAGCTAGGAAAGCAGTTTTCACCTATCTTTCCAATTGCTGAGTAGTTTTAATGTTGTCATAGCAATGAGTA
The DNA here is from genome assembly GCF_019279795.1 of Protopterus annectens. Taxonomy (NCBI): domain Eukaryota; kingdom Metazoa; phylum Chordata; order Ceratodontiformes; family Protopteridae; genus Protopterus; species Protopterus annectens. Next base: position 1,878,286,789 of record NC_056725.1, on the reverse strand, counting down.
GATAAGGATTCGATTGGCTGTTGGTATACTCGTACCTTACAGAAGCACATTCACAACACACTTTAGGAAACAAGCTAGATATTCCTTATCTAGTTATACCCTGCACAAGAGAATATAAAATTAAATCTGGTTGTTGTTTGAACCATATTTTAACTAAAATCATTATTAAAGTAAACCAAGCATCTAAAATGATATAAGTACTTGATTAACATATTTATAGAAACTACTATGCTTTACACCACTTAGATAATTTAAATATATGTATTTTTTGAGTGCCTTTCTAAAACATTACTATAACTATTAGCTAAAGTATAATAAGATTAAAGCCTATATTTAGATTATAAGATAATTATGCAGTCTCTTTTAAATCTGATGAACAGTTTCTTGAAAGCATATGTTTATATATTATAAGATGTGATATTCATTTTTAATTTATGTTATTGCTTGCAAGCCTTGTGATTAAGGATTAAAGTGTCTGTGTATTTAAACAAGTGAATTCATATCCAATATGGAAAGTTATGTTGATACAAATTAGCTGAATAAGTTAATAATTAGTATAATTCAACTGCATTTGTTTTCTATGTTTAGATGGTAATGATATAGTAGTTAATTCATATTAAACAATGCCTTATACAACCAAATGTTTTTAAATCAAAATAATAGTTGTTTATTAGACTTCTTGAGTATTTACAGTATATATGGAGCTCAAATGAATGGTAAAAGGAAGTTAGAGTGATAGTTCAGCAGATGTTTCAGTCTGTTGGACTAGGAATGTATTTCATTCCATGGTGGGTAGGGATTAATGAGCTAACTACTTTAACTTTAGTATTTATTTTAGTTTTTAAGATGTTCATTATTTTTACTGAGCCTGATGTATACTTATTGAGTACTTTAGTGATAACATGCTTCACTGAGATAATTGATTAAGTACTAATCGATAATACTTTATATTTTGAGGAGGGGATGATTACAGGTAAAGTCAATGACACCTTTAAATCTTTCCTCAAAATAATCTGATATGGACCTTTCTATATTATCTTTAAGCGTTAATGGTCTAAATAGTCCAAATAAAATATCTAACCTACTAAGATATCTAAATTTAAATAGATCTCAAATATTTTTTTTACAGGAAACACACTTCAAGAGCAATGATAATTTCACATGGAACCCAAATGATTTCACGACCTTAGCATGTTCCAATTTTAAAACAAAGAAGAGGGGGGTAATAATTCTATGGAGAAAGAATTTATTAAATCCTGAAATAATACATAAATATATAGACAATGAGGGCCTTATAGCTATAGTCATTCTGAAGTTTAGTAACAAGTTGTGGACACTAGTAAACCTATATTGGTTTCCGGGTATTGGGATGGAGACAGTCAAAAAACATTTAGATCAAATTACAAGCATATTTAAAGGTAATTTAATAATAGGGGGGGCTTTAATTGTATTACAGATACATCTGAAACTACTAACAAAAAATCTCCACGTTTAACAGCTACTGCAAAAATACTAAAAAAATGGACTAAATCTTTAAAATTAAAAGATACCTTTAATGTTATAAATAGTAATTCCTTGGTATTCTCCCATCAAGATTATAGATATGGTACCCAAACCAGAATTGATAAGATATCCATTTCTCAGGATCTTCAAACAAAAATGACTTCCTTTACAATAATTCCTTGCCCTCTCTCAGATCATAATTCTCTAGTTCTAAAAGTGCAAATAAATCTTAAACCACTTGCTTTTCTTACTAGAATTCCTTCATACATTACAAAAATTAAAGAATTTAAGCAATGGTTAGCGAATTAACTTAATTTCTTTGTAGATGTAAACTACAACTCGGAAGCGAATATAGTAATGGTATGGGATTCATTAAAAGCTTATATCTATGGAAAAATGATTGCTTGGTATAAAAATAAAATTAAGGAATGGGAATCAGAACTTCAAGAACTACAAATGAATCTCACATTATTTAAATCTAAAAAACCTCCTAAATGATTAGAGAATAAGAAGACAATAGAAGACTTAATTAAAAGACATATTGAAATCTTAAATCACAAAACTAATTTAGCCACAGAGAGGTTAAAAATAAATTCTTATGCTACCTCTCCAAAACACTTACACAACTTATCTGTTAAAGTTAAAATGCAATCTAAAGCTAATTCTATTGTTAATATACTACATAAAGAAAAAGTTAAGAAAGTTTCAGAATTAGGAGATATACTAGATACTTTCAAGTGTCATTTCAAAAATCATTTTAAAAATAACAATAATTTACCAGAATATCCCCTTTTAGAAAATGTGATTTCAAATATTAAACCAATCAATGAAAGTTTACAAAGTGAATTACAAAAATCCATTACGCAAAAGAAATCATAGATACAATCAAAGATAGTAAAACCAATAAATCTCCCAGAATGGATGGTTTAATCACAGAAATTTACAAATTATTCCCCAAAAATATAACTTCATTGCTACATAAAACATTTATTGAAATTCAAACTCATGCATTAATTCCTTCTTCATGGAGATACTCCTTCATCATACCCATTTTAAAAGAAAACAAGGATGATAGCCAATGCAGCTCATATAGGCCAATTTATTAAATAATGATTATAAAATATTTATGTCTATATTGGTTAAAAAATAAAAAAATCATATGAATGAAATTATTAACTATGACCAGACTGGGTTTATTCAAAATAGACATCCACATGATAACATTAAAAGAATATTGACATTAATTGATTATTTAATCAAAGAAAATATAGAAACCTTAATAATTGGACTAGATATTGAGAAAGCTTTTGATTCCTTGAACTGGGATTATTTAATTAAAATCTTGGAAGCTTATACATTTCCCATCTCCTTCATTACATTTATTAAAAAGGTTTATGAAAATAATTTAACTTATGTTAAAATAGGACCCTTTACTTGAGAGGCTATACAAGTTATGAGAGGTACTAAACAGGGATGCCCTATGTCACCCATTTTATTTGCATTAGCTATAGAACTATTGTCAATATTGATATGAAACAATCCAAAGATAAAAGGAATAACTATATTTGGTCAATATAACTCCAAGATCATGTTCTTTGCTGACGACATACTCCTTACACTATTGAATTCAAAAGAAACATTAGTTGAATTAGATAATCTGATAAAGAAATTTCATAAGATCTCAGGACTCCGATTTAATAAACAAAAGTCTAAATAATTATTAAATAAAAAAAGGATCTTCAAATAGATAAGAATCATATCATAGGAGAACATGTCTAAACAATAAAATACTTGGGGATAGACTTGTGTGAAAATATTCAATATATATTGAATATTAATTATAGAAGGATCACAGATACAATAGATTCCCTAGTGGGTAAATATACTAAGTTATTTATAGTTTTTGAAGATAGACTACAGTTAATTAAAATTATTCTTCTCCCTAAAAGTTTGTATGTTGTGCAAGCCACTTTGTTAATTCCTGAGAAAACTCACCTTAAGAAAATAACATAAATTTTGCTAAGATTTCTGTGGTTTACTAAAAGAAACAAAATTGCATATACCCATCATATCAGACAATGGGACCAGGGAGGAATAAATTTCCCAGATATTGAATCTTATATAAGAGCAACTTTACTTAAAACTGTGGTTGAATGGATCAATCCAAATTATATGTCTAACTGGAAATTTTTACATACAACTATAATAATAAATGAAAATAATTTATTTAAAAATTCTACTATTCTAGACAAGGACAATATATTATGGTACTCACTGGCCTTAAATTCTCAATACAATATAACTAAACTAACTAGGACAAATTTAATAAATCATTTATTTGACTATTTTAGGAAATTTATAAATATGAATATGGATTTAAAGCTTTGGTTTGCAACATTAATTCCCTTCAGCATTACTAAAAACTTTCCAGATAGAATTCATAGAGATATATTCTTCTCTTGGGAACAGAAAAATCTAATCTGTTGGTTACATTGTCTAAAAAATCAGCAAGTCTTAGATTTACAATATATGATGTCAACTTACAAAGTGAATTCTCATGAATTGTTAATGCTTCAGAATATATTGACGTACTCCAAGGATCTATGTAGGACAATAACTAATTCTTCTTTTTCAAATACACCAAAATTTATATTCAGACTGTTTGAAATTTTATATAATAATAAGAAATTGGAAAATGGTACTTCATATTAATATAATCTGATAAAAAACTACAAAACACAACTTAAACCAGCATATTGGCAATTTATTACTAAAGGATATATGATTCAATTAACCTCAGAAAATAAATCTAATTTACTTCTCTCAGTAAAATTAACTTCTTGTTCTCATTATTGGAGAATATTTACCTGGAAATTCCGTCATAGATCCTTTTTAACCCCTGATAAAGTTTCAAAAATCAATCCTTCTAATAATGGGTTATGATGGAGATGTCAACAGTATAATAAAGCTGATTGGTCTCACATTTTCTATGATTGTATAAAAATTAAACCCTTTTGGGAAAGTATTAACAATTTCTTGCAGGCAATTTATACAGATAATTTTGTCATGACCAAGGCTTTGTTATTACTGAATATAACTGATAATGCTTATTCTTCAAATAAGACTGACCTTTATTTACTTTGGACTATACAAGCTATAGCTAGGAAATGCATAACAAAGAGATGGACTTCTACCACAGCTCCTAGCAAAGAAGATTTCATGTGTCTATTGAAGAGGACAGCCTTAATGGAAATAAAAAACAAAGAATTAAGACTGTTTCCTAGACCATTAACTAAAACCCCTTGGAAAAAAGTTTTAACTTTGATTGATACTTTGCAAATGGATCTAACCTCCTTATGAAGCAAGTACTATTTAACTTTAATTAAACTATATCTGTGTAATTTGTTATCACACAAGTTTTAAAGTGTCAGGCTAAATGTAAATTTGTATATAGTTAATAATTATCTAACTTGACTGTAAACCGTGATACGTTTTTATTTATTGTTTATTGCAAATTTAAAATAAAAATCATCTGAGTAAAAAAAATATTTCTCTTTAAGAAGGCCAGTGAGATGCTCTGTTTGACATGTATATAAGTCTAGTCCACAGCATGGGCAGTCTCTGGGTTATGAACCTGTCCCTTTTCTGACGATTTTAAGAAAAATAGGGAATGCACATATTAAATATATATTAGGGATATAAAACAGTATTAGAAACAATCAGCAGATAGAATTCCAATTATTAAATCACTCATGACCAAATATCAAAAATGTACTTACTGCAGGTACATAAATGAAGACTTTATGTGGGTGCATTATAACTAACAGATGTGCTGGGACATGTAATTGCAACATATAAGGTATTGTTTACTGGGCCACATGTCTTACATGCCCTGCATTTATGTAAGACGTGGCTATGACATTAAGACTAAGAATATCAACAGCACACTTTCTTACATGTATCAACTTAAAATATTTTTAATTTTTAGCATTGATAAGGTTTCAGAGGATTGGAGAGGTGGACCTTAGGAAAATAAGTTAAAATACAGATAGCTTGTTTGGTAGTTTTGATTAAATGCAACTGCAAAACCTGGGTTGCACAAGCATCTTTCAGTTTTAAGTGTGCTGGCTTTAAGGTCTACTAAGCTTTACATTTCTATGACTATGTACCATTTTCAACAACATTTTAAAAACTCTTTTTAAATCCAAGAAGATAAGTATTTGCATGGTGCATTTAATGTAATTTTATAATTAAATGATCTCTTATTTAATTTTCAATATTAATCCCAAGCATTTAAAAATGAATTATTTCATAACTTTTCTGTATTCATATTGATGTATGTATTAAAATAATTATGTACTGTGCAGCTTATGAATAATATTTGCAATGGATGTTAGTTTAAAGAGATGTTGACAACTTTTACTGTAAATGGGTGTGTGTATGTGGACAGTGATGTCATTATGACTTGTTTTAATTGGGGTAATTATGTTTCCTTCTTCTTTTTATAAGATTCTGATGAAGTCCTATGCAAATAATTGACAGAATTCTTGAAGAAATAAATCAAATGGCATCAGCTGGCTTCAACATTGTTTTAGTTTATACACAATAAGCAACTAGAAAGACTCAGAGGCTCCTAACAAAGAAGATTGTTAGCCTAAAGTACCTGTTCTACCAGGACAAAACATTGACGTGCTGTCTGTTTACTCTGTTTTTTATGAGATGGTGCTTGGTGATTTACACCTTGCATTCCATGCCTTAGGGATGCTTTCTTCCTTGATCTTCTGTATTTTTGCTAGCCAGATATCTCCAATATTACTAGAAATAATAACTTAACTCTCCCCTACTACATAAACAGAACACACCGGAGAAACAAATTTATTATTTAACACCTACCCACTTCTGGAACAAACTTCTTCTGCATGTTTAAGAGTGACACCCTTGATCCTTCAAATCAAATCTAGATGATTGGATGGAGTACCCCTAAATTTACTCTGGGAATGACCTAAGTTAGCCCTTCATGAGAAGGGGATACAGCATGAGAGAGGGTTGGCTAGGCACAAATGGTATTCTGACTCAATTGTCTTGTATCTGTTATGATCCTCTTAATCCACATAACTGTTTGCGTATGATAATTAAGACTGCACTGGGCAGGTCTGTGATGAATTTACAAAGAATCATTTCATTTCATTGCCCACAGGTGGCTACTCAATTTCTGGAATACATACCTCTAGAATTCAATTTAGGAAAATTATTTTTACTTACAATACAAAAAAAAGTATGTCCTTAATGCTACATCAGTGAAACCTTAAAGTTAGTATATTCAGTAATAAAGGTTGTTGTTGTTTGTCTTTTGTCTTTTTCCGGTAAGGGGTCGCCACAGCGGAACTCCGGTCCGCTAATGATTGGCAGTAGATTTTTACGAAACGCCGAGGTGCCAGCTCGACGCCGGTATGAGGATGAAATCCCCTGATAGGAAGCAGCATTGGTACAGACCTGCTCCCCCATCTGCAAAAAGTCTGTTCATTTCCATGGTGGAAAAGTGACAGGGTATTGTGGGCAGCAGATATGAAAGTTGTAAATCTGGTGATAGGAGAATAAAATAAATATCAATCAATATTCTAGTAGATTGCAGGCTTAATATTCAAATCTATGAACCAATGTGCATAAAACCATTATAAAATTGTTCCTGATTTTCTGTCCCTTTCTTGAGCAGCCATAATCTCCTTCTTTATTTAGTTCAACATGGAGAAAAGTAACATTTTTCATGCCATCGAATATGTAGATGTACATAAAAGCGCTAAAGTTATAGCTCCCACAGCACTCCCAAGCAAGCACTAATACCAAACCCTGCTCAGTAAATATACATTTATAAGTCAATGGTATTTCAGGAAACACTAGAATATTCTATGGTGCAGTAATGACAGAGTGTGCAGAAAAGTTATTCTACAATTGCTCTACAAATGGTAAGCCATCGGCATTGCACAATTATGTCTTAAGCCATAAGCTCTGCTCTTTGTGGTGCACATGAAAAAGTGATATTACTTGCCTTTTCCCTATTTTATCTAAATAAACTAAGGAAGATTCAGTCATATAGTTTTTTCCTGATACTACAGGTCTCAGTCATTGTCATGCTTTATATTTATGAAGTGTAAGAAAGACACAGAGTAATGCACATTTTATTTTATCAGTTATTAATCAAAGATACCCTATTCAGGTTGCAGATGTTTCGGGATCTGTGGTGTTGCAACGGTTAATGCTGTCATCTCACAGCAAGAGGTTCTCTGGTTCAATTCTCGGCTGAGGTGCCTTCTGTGTGGAGTCTGCATGTCCTGCTTGCAGTCGCATCGGTTTCCTCCAGGTGCTCTGGTTTCCTCACACATTTCAAAGACATGCAGTAGGTGGATTGGACACTAAATTGGGTGTAGGTGCAAGTTTGTGAGTGAATGGTACAGGTGAACTACCACAGCAGGGCTAGCCAGCTGGTGGGGTAAACCTTGGCTTGAGATGATTGCCATTGTTGAAAGTGACACCACAACCCCATGGGAAAAGAGGTTGAGGATGGATGGATTTAAAAGAGTTGCAGACTCACTTTTTAAGTGTTGATTTTATTACCTGTAACCATTGTAAATGTTCTGTTATAGTTTAGGAATTCAGTTAAATAAAATTCAGTCTGTTTACAACTGCAATGAAGTCACCTTTATGTGCTTATTACATAATACAGTGTTAATGTCCTCAAAGTGACATAGTACGTAACATTCTTTATTACTGCATTTAGAAGGCAAACAAGGTATATGTGTATGGGTTTCATTCATTTGATTGAAAACTCAAAATACTGAAACCCAAAATGAGGAAAACTCAAAATATTGAAAATGGAAATGTGCTCCTTCCCTCGCTTATGTGATCCCTGGTTTGGTATATATAATTAGTAGGGCATTTGCGGATGCAGAGGGGCTTGGCCCAACACACACATTAACTAGTTTTTCAATATTTTGATTTTTTTTTTTTTTTTTTTTACTTTTTAAGTTTCAATATTTTGAATTTTTGATATTATGACATCGATACCTATTCACACAATAACCCCTAAACTACATTCTTACCTACATATGCATTCTCAGTCTTATTCTCTTTCACTCATTCAGTCAATCATTCAAGGTATTTAATGGTATAATAATTTGGAAGAATAAATGTAGAATTTTAACTTGTTTATGGGACAAGAGAAAAACGTGAATCTTCCTAGTTAATTTTTAAATTAAAATTAAAATATTCATCTAGAATCATGCACAGATTGTTCTTGTTCTGGTGATATTGGCTAACAGCTTAAGAACAACAGTCAACCCTTCTTTCTGTTGGCCTCAGTCAGCTTATGCTCCCATAATTGATAATCACAATTATTCCCTCATGTAGTAATTTATGGATGCTGATTATATTTTAAAAGCTCTAAGCACACCCTATCAGATTTCCATCTCTTACATTTCCCTATCACCATACTTTTTTTCTTTTATTTTGCTCCATGCCTTGTTTTCCTCTCAGTTATAACTGTCCCAAAGGCATAGAAGGTATCTGCATCTTGTATTACTCCTCTACCTTTGCTAGCGACTCGACATTTCTTTATCCAAAGACATAAGGATGGCTAACTAAATGCTGATGATATAACCATAAATCTGATACAACTCACATCTGGATACTTGAAAACAACTTAGACATCATTACTTTGCAAGATACATGGCTGAAGCAATGTTTGATTTATATGTGCCAAATTTTAATATAATTTATAAAGATCATCCAGACAAAAGACTTGGCAGAGGCTGCCAACTAATGATCATACCTTATGATCATATTTCATTTAACATATGCTTTGATTCTGTCTTCATCTGACATAGATGGAGATATTCAACAAGACAGCACCTTATCAGTCAATTAGTCCATGCATGGGGGTATAGGAAGTTAAAAGGGAACCACTTACTTGGATAGCAAGATGTCTAACCCTTAACACTCTTAAGAAAAGATTTCTAGCCCTTAAGCATCCTTACGAAAACACAGTTATACTAATTCTTGCCTCCTTTGTCTAGCAGGACAATATAGATAATTTCTGTCGTGAATTGGTGGCTACCCATCCATTCCTTTAAGTTTGTTTTAAAGGTGACCATGTTACTCCTATACTTGATATGCAGTGGAAGTTTGTTCTGTAGGTGGAGAATGTGTTAGGTTATGGACCCATCTCCCAAGTGGGTTTTGTTAATTTGTTGGTATAGATTAAGGTCTTTCATACAGGTGTTTGACATGCGACGAATTCTACTAATAAGAGGTCAAATAGAATTACTTCCTTTGTGGCACAATATACTGGACATAGGCTACTGAGAATAAGTCAGTAGGTCATAGAATACAAGGATAGTCACCCTAATCTGTTAGAATAGATGAGGGTTTTAAGACAAGGATAGTCACCCTAATCTGTTAGGATAGATGAGGGTTTAAGACAAGGATAGTCACCCTAATCTGTTAGGATAGATGAGGGTTTTAAGTCCCTTGATTTTCTTAGTTAGAATTTTTTCTTGCCTTTCTAGATGAGTAATGTGCATCATCTAGTACATGCCAAAGGAGGCATTATTTTCAATATTATGTCTAATAAATGAAGAATACAATGGAAAAATGACATCTTTAGATCTGGAGGAAATTCCCTTGGATATCAGTTGGATTAGACAAACAGACTTTATAAATGTGGTGAAGACATGGTGTTCAAATGAGAGTAAGTTATCCACAGATGTGCTGAGAGGTCTTATAAAAGTATCAGTCTGTAGAGGAGTATCATTTCTGTGATAGGAGGTGAGAATAGGCTTGTTTACAAAACAGTAACGGGATACAGTTTTTCAACATTCCGTTTGAGACCATTTTCTGAACACCAGGTGGGTGCACTGTCTAGGCACTGCTGGAGCAATTTGGTATCCACGTAGAACTGAATATTATCATCTAATTTTCCTCACAAACATAGCCTAATATACTCACCCAGATGTTAACAAAACAGATTTCAAAGAGGAAAAGCCACTGCACAGAACCCTTTGGAAAACTGGTAGCTACAGTTTTATGTTCTCAGAGTACCCCAGACTTTCACAGATTGCATTCTATTAGACAGTCAATTTGCAATTTAATGGACAATGTGGCAGTTTATAATACCACTGTGTGGTATCAAACTCCTTGACCAGATTCTGATGATCAGTGGGATTGTCTACTGCCTGAAGTTTTCAAGGAAGTATAAAAGATTTAGGAGGTAAACAATAGCCTTCACAAATCATAGGATCAGAGGAGATTATAGGAGATTACTAGGCTAATGGCTCTCGGGCCCTTACAAGCCTAGCCATGAGTTTATCCCCAGAAAAGAAACCACAACCAGCACCTGTCACCCCTGTCAATGAAGGTCACAGGTGGAACCCCTGGGACAAATTTGTGGTTGCCCATCCACTCATCAGGGTTGCGCTTGAAGAGGGTCAGCGACGTACTTTGCTTGACGTTTATGGGGAGTCTATTCCAGAGATGGGGCAGCCTCTGGGAGGCAAACCTGTCTCTCCAGCAGGTTTTGTTAATGTCGCATATTAGATTTAAAGTGCAGGAACTGCAGAGAAAGGCACCACACAAAGTCGTTCTTCTTCAGAAACACCAAAACTTTATTTTACAACAACAAATAAGTGCTTTCGTCTCAAACTGACAAAAGAGACTTCATCAGAAACAGTGTATTGTCAGCACAACTACATTTAAAATAGAGATGAATAGTGGCCTCATTTTCTCATGCTAGTCAGGACTCGGGGAAATAAAACCTTAACGTGGCAGCACATAAAAAAGTCATAGTATATATCCAGAATTAAATGACTATATAATTATATAACTATATAAAGGGACTCTGACAATATATATAATAAATAATTAAACCTTCTCATATTGCATAATACTATCCAATTCATAAATAGGTATTAATAACAATCAATAAATAACAGTCCTATGTGTATAAAAAGCCCTACTAAGGCATAAAATGGATTTCAAAATGAATCCATAAAATAAGTACCTGTATATAAAATGCCTGTATAGAAAATCTTACCATGTACTGTATAAGTATGTAATAAATAATAGAATATGTATTTAAAATAGATAGAAAATATATATAAAAAATAATAATAGTTGACAAAATTAATCTGCTAGCGTCTACCAAGTGCCTTTATTTTTAATAGACTACTAATAGACACATTATCATTCAAACCAGGCCAATACAATGATTCAGGCGAAGTTGCCAGGAGAGTTCCAGTTTCTCTAATAAGTATGGCCAGGTCCCCCCATGTTCCATTAGTTTTACAGTATCCAACACAATAAATTTAAAACTATGTTCAGGGTATGCCAAAATGTGTTTAGCTAGAGCATTACATTCATATTTATCTCGAATGTTCCTCAGATGTTCCCCAATTCTAATCTTCAGCTTACGCTCTGTTTTGCCCACATAGAAACAGGTGCAATTAGAGCAGAGGGCACAATATACCACTCTTTCAGATGTACAACAGAATTTCTCTTTGAACCTAATATTCACCCCATTAATTTCTTGTAGGCGAGACACAGGTCACCTCTGAGCAATCTGTACGATACAGAGTAGCGTGATAGTGATTTGAGCCTATCCACATAGCGCAGGTGTTGGAGGCCATGGATTCTCTTTGTGAGGTATTTCTGTGGCCTTTCCAATTGGTGCAGGTATTTGGAGAGGTACATACCAAACAAGGTGTTGTAGTCAAGTATTGGCCGAATGAGGGAGGAGTACAGAGAGGTAATAACCTCCTTTTTTTCTGGATGCAGTCCCTTTACTTATTAGATGAACCAAGTAAAAGGCTTTTCTGGCCACTGCCGCTACATGATGGGCAATTGTGAGATTGTTGTCAACTTGTGTACCCAGGTCTCTCAACACAGGTTGTGTGCTTAGGGGGTTGCCGCTAATGTGGTAATCAGTAGGGGTCATGTTTTTGCCGATTGGTATGATAATACATTTTTTGCATTTAACCTAAGGCCATGACTTTGGCACCAGTTAATTGTTGCTGTGAGACCCTCTTGAAGTATGTTAACATCATTTGAGGAGCCAATGACAGCACCCACCTTACAGTCGTCCATAAACTTGGCCAGCCACAGGCCTTTTGTCTTTGCCTGGACCTCTGAGAAGTAGATGCCAAACAATAAGGGTCCCAGGACAGATCCCTGGAGAACACCACTAGTGACAGGTCTGCTATCAGAGGCAGTGGCAACTATTTTGACCTTGTGGGTCTTATCAGTGAGCCACTTGGCCACCCATCTGATGAGATAGGGATTTACACCAAGTTCTGTTAGCTTTTTGATGAAGCCCGAGTGGGGGATTGTGTCAAAGGCTTTGGCCAAGTCAAGGTAAGCTGTGTGTACTGACTTTCCCTCATCCAGTGTCTTGGTGACAGTCTCAAAAAAGTCAACTAGGTTCAACAGGCAGGATCTGTCCATGAAGAATCCGAACTGGGTGGGGTCAAGTGCTTGGAGATTGCCTATCAATGGGACGGATGGTGTCCCCGGGCTGTGTGCACGATCGTGCCCAAGAGGAGGGCGTCACGGCAACTGTGGTCCCACTCCACAAAGGCCTCTCTCCCCTACCTCTGTACCTGCGCCCCCAATAAGCAACAAGTCTAGTCTCTGCAGGGAGATCATAGATCAGCTAAACAAAGATAAACAAAGATATAGGGGACTTGCCCGAGTGCTGTGTCAGACTCCAAGCCGTCACAGTGGTGTGTCCCACAGGGCGGTCCCCTATGTCCTTGTTTATGAGGTCCATAATAATATGCTCCATGGCCTTACAGATCAGACTTGTCAAGCTAATGGGGCGATAGTTACCAGGATCAGTAGTGGCACCACCTTTGTGCAAAGGGATGACAATGGCAGTTCTCCACTCTGCTGGAATGAAGCCTGTACTTAGGCTATGGTTGAATAGGGTGGAAAATGGCAAGGCTAGTTTTTGATGGAGATGTTGCAGAATACAGCCTGGAATACTATCAGGTCCCATGGAAGCTGTGTTCATTGCCTTGGATAGGGCCTTTAACACTTGATCTATGGAGATGTGAGGTGCAGGACAAGTACTAGGGATGTTGAATGGGCCTTTGGGGGGGACAGAGGGGTGAAGTTTGCACTGAACCTATCTGCTAACAGGTTGGCTTAGTCAACAGGATCAGTGTAAGTGGCACCATTAAGAACTAATTTGGAACAAACCTGGTCTTTGCCATGGATGTTTCTAACGTAACTGAAAAAGGCTTTGTGGTTAGCCTTTGTTTCGGGGGCTAGTTTCGATTCATAATTGCTTTGGAGGTTTTCACTAGTGCCCTAATTTTGCTTGTTGAGGCTAAGGAGGGAGTTTTTTCAGTTGGGAATTTGTGCCTTTTTACCCTTGGACCACAGTTTCTTCCTTTTGTTGTAAAGCCTGTTGATAGAGGATGTCCACCACATAGGTTTGTATTTCCTTGAGGAGCAGGTTTTTGTTCTGTTGGGTATGGCTGAGTCCATGCAGTTGTACAGGTGCTTGTATACTGCACTGGAATACTGTTCAGCATATTTGTCTGCATCCGCTAAGGGGGGTGGTGGTGTGAAGCTACTGATACCCTCCCTTAGAAGGTTGTAGTCAGTTTTTGAGAAGTTTTTTAGCCTGGTTACATCTGGGGGGGGGGGGGTGGATGGAATAGACACTTTGAATGAGACAGACCGATGGTCTGATCTCAACAGCAAAGAATTTACTATGAGGGTGATGCAGCAGTCACCCATGTTGGTGAGAACCAAGTCTAGAATACTATCTCCCCTTATGGGGAATGAGACAAGCTGGTCTAGTGCATACAAACTGGTTTAGATTAACTTTAGTAATGTTACCTCTATTATTGCAGTTATGCATATCATCCGCTCCATGGCTTTACATACAAGGCTGGTGAAGTTGTCAGGTTCAAAATAATCACCTTTATATAGAGGCAAACTGTAGCAGTTTGCCTCTATATAGGCAAACTGTAGCAGTTGCCCAGGCTTCTGCAACAAACCTAGTGGCTAATCTGAGGCTGAAATGACTGAGAAGAGATTCAGATAGCTCATATTTAACAGTGATGAGGATGCATCCAAGTATGTTGTCAGGCCTCAATGAAGATTTAATTTCAGATAGGGAGTCCAGCATTCATTTTATAGTGATTATTGGCATAGTATGGCAGGGGTAGTGGAAGGCACATTATCTGTGGGCAGGATAAAAGTGTTTACCAAGATACCCCCTACATCCTTTGGGTCAGAGTAAGAGATTTTATTATGGACTAGTTATATGTATTGTTGGGCATTATTTATTTGTTGTCTTGCATAGGTAAATATGGATTTATAATTCTCTTCTATATCAGTGGTGATTTAAGTTCATACTCAACTTCATACTTCTTAATAGTGTTGTTAAGATCTTGCTAGTTTGTTTCCATGGTGGTGGTTTCAGAAAAGGGACGATTTGTTTATAGCTGTTTTAAGACCGTTCTTCATGTCTTATACAGTTCATTGATATTAATATTCTTCCATTTGGGTTGATTCTTGCCATTATACATAGTACAGATGGGCACTGACTTGTCTTTACAACAACTGCAATAACTAAGGTATTGGTAGAAGTCAGAGGTGAAAAAAGACACCTTTTCAAGTAGATCCGTGGGGTTTCTTTTGGAATTTACTTGGTATGTCTAATAGTTGTACCAGATTAGCCTCTGTGAACTGTCTAAACACTGACAGTAAGATGGGGATGGCATTCAAATGGCCTAAAGGAAAATGTGATTGATTTGTGACCAGTAGGGATTAGTGATGCAGGGTGAGACACAGATCAGATCTAAGTTAGTAAGGATCAGATAAAGGCTGTTTGGACCCTAACTGGGGAATTTAACAATTTGTTTCAAGATATGTATATATATATATATATATATATATATATATATATATATATATATATAAATATATATATAATATGTGTGTGTGTGTGTGTATATGTGCACCCTTTTTCCCACTGTAGAGCAATGTCGGAGTTGGTATATATAATTTCCAGGGAGTGTGGGGGGTGCAGGGGATCACAGCCCCACATGGGAGCTGCAGGGAGGCTTCCCGCTGCAAACACCTAGATTTGTTTTTTTGTTTTGTGTTTTTTTTTTCTTTCAAGTTTCTAAAAACTAAATCATATGGACATAATCATATGCGTTTTGACTTTCTGAAAACTCGATGAAGTAATATAAATCCATAAATATATATTTATAAATATATATATTTGAATATATATATATATATATATATATATATATATATATATATATATATAAAAACATCTAATTTCATAACATTGAGACCAGAACATCTAAAACCCAAAATATCTAAAACCCATAACATCGAATTTCATAACATCTAACACTACAAATCACAAGAAAATAACATCCCCTCCATCCCACCAGCCTACCAAACACACTTTTTACTATGTTTCTGCAGGGGGGCTTGATACAGTGGGGTTAGGAAATTAAATTTTTCCCACTGTAGTGCGATCTTGGAGTTGGTATATTTCATTTATGGGGAGTGTGGGGGACGGGACCCCCCCCACAATGCAGAAACATAGAAAAAGTGTGTTTGGTAGGCTGGTGTCGTTATATGTGGAGAGGATGTTATTTTCTTGTGCTTTGTAGTCTTAGATGTTAAGAAATTCAATGTTATGGGTTTTAGATGTTTTGGGTTTTAGACGTTCTGGTCTCAATGTTATGAAATTAGATGTTATGGGTTTTAAATATTTCAAAGTAGACCTAACTATACATATATAAATATATATATATATATATATATATATATATATATATATATATATATATATATATATATACATATACTTTGATTCATTGAAAACTCATTTCACTGAATTTCAAAACACTCACACCAAATTACTGAAAACTCATTTCATTGAATCACATTTCACTGAATGCAAGTACTGTTGGGCAAATAAAACTTATAAGCCATTTTAATGGTTCATAGATTAGTACTAGGCTAACTGCCCTTGTGAGCCATTTTTAAGCCTAGCCAATTATCCCTTGTGAGACTCAAACCCTGCACCTTGTGTTTGTAAGGCAAACACCTTAACCATTACGCCACCCTCCCCCTTTGTAGTGCGATCCTGGAGTTAGTATATATAGTTAGGGGGGGTGGGAGTACATCACCCGACATTGGAAGGTGTGGAGGGCATAGCCACCCCACCTACTTTTGATTTTATATTGTTAGCTTTCAGTGAAATGATATTCATAAATATAAAAGCTAAGTAGGTGGGGGGTTACAGTACTTACATTCAGTAAAATGTGATTCATTGAAATGGGTTTTCAGTGATTTGAGCTTTCAGCGATTTTATCAGGGTGAATTGAAATTCAGTGAAATGAGTTTTCAGTGAATCAAAGTAGACCTACATATATATATATATATATATATATATATATATATATATATATATATATATATATATATATATATAAATTACATCCATATACATCTAGATGAGAATCCTCACTATTTGCAGCAGTACTTAGGGAAGTATAGACTGTCAGTTAACTTAGAGAGACGGAACATAGGAAGAATAGAAAGTATACAGTATTCAGTAGTAATGGAAGACGTTTACTATATGTTTATGACTATATAGTATGAAAAGAAAAAAGTGAGGAGGTTTTGAGTATAGTCAATTAAGTCAGAATAATAATAGGTGTGAAATAGTTGAGAAGAGAAAAAGGGGAGAGGAAAGTAGCTAATCTGGTTGTTTGGTGTAGTGCATTCTGGTTACATGTTAATCTTCTTGTCTTGAATTTCTGTCTTGACATTACTGTCATGGGTCCAAAGAGTGGGTTGCCCTATGATCTTCAAAGGTAATAAAAGAGCATGATTTTGAAGAATGTTTTCTTTCCTAAATATGTGATTGAAATGAATATTAGAACTAAAGGTAATAAGCCATTTACTCACTGCGAGAAAGAATCTTCTTCTTCTTCTTTTGGCTTTTCCCGGTTAGGGGTTGCCACAACGGATCACCTGTCCGCTCATGATTGGCAGTGGAGTTTTACAGTGTTGAGTTGCCAGCCCGGCGCCCAACTTTCCACAGAAGGCACATACACACACGCACTCATGCCTATGGTCAATTTAGAGTGTCCAATACACCTACAGCATGTCTTTGGGATGTGGGAGGAAACTGGAGCACCCGGAGGAAACCCACACGACCACAGGGATGACATGCAGACTCCGCACAGAAGGCACCCCAGCCGAGAATCGAACTGGAGAACCTCTTGCTATGAGGTGGCAATGCTAACCGCTGCACCACCGTGGCCGCCCCACTGCGAGAAATAATGAATACCAAAAAAGCAATGTCTTTCAGCTTCTTCCAGTTAGGGGTCATCACAGCAGATTACCAGCCCAGAGATTGTTTTGCAGTGGAGTATTTATGGTGTCGAGTTGCCAGCTCAGTGCCTGATCTTCATAGAAGGAACACACGCAGACGCACCTACCTGCATGTCTTTAAAACTCACTCGACCTCAGGGAGGACATGCATACTCCACACAGAAGGCACTCTAGCCAAGAACTGAACCAAAGAACCTCTTGCTGTGAGGCAACAATGCTAACAGGTATACCACCATGGCCACGAGAAAGAATGAATACCTCCATATTTAAAAAAAGTTTGATGAAAAGTGTGGTGTTTATGTATATTTGCATGAATGCACACACACACACACACACACACACACACACACACACACACACACACACACACACACACACACACACACACACACACACACACACACACACACACACACACACACAGGAGTTTATGCATGCATGCAAATATTAGCCATCTTAAAACCTTGCCTCCTAACTTCCTGTTCCACTAGCTGGAGGAAGAGTCACACCTACTGAGCAGACAGGCAGTACGGTAATTTAAACCCTCCCTATAAATTAAGGTATTGCCAGCCTTTTGAAACAACCCAGAAAATATGACATTTTTAAGTACCTCGGGATCGTGATCACCATAACTGTAGTGGCAAGTAATGTGAAATATCTTCTTGCCTTTTTAACAAAGCTGCCTAAGTCTCCTTGCCTGCTCACTTGTTATATGCATTGCTTGGTCATTATGAATAGGATATTAAGAGATGATAAGACTGCTGAGTTTGTGCACCAGAATGTTCCATTTTTTTGCTATATGTGGATGATGTTGTCTTCTTGGCCTTAAGTATTCATGATCTCCACTGTGTACTGGAAATGTTTACTGGTGGTGTGAAGTGACTGGGATGAAAATTAGCACATCAGCGGTCAGGGTTGTCTCTTGGAGAAGAGTGAATTTCTGTCTACATATTAGGTGGCAGCAGCTAATTCAAACATAGGAGCTTAAGTATTATGATTTTTTTATGATCGAGTACAGAGATTATTAGGGAACTAAACTGCAGATCAATGTACTGGTGACAGTGTTACAGTCATGGTACCAGGCTGAAGCAGTAAAGTGCAATTGATTCATATGGTATACCTCTTCATTTACTAGTCAGTCAGTGTCCATCCTTAGCTGAGGTCATGAGCTTTCCATGGTAGCTGGAAGGATTAGATTACAGCTAAAGTCATGAGATGGTAGGAGGCGATCACAGATATGTCTGGCAGAATTAAGGTTCACCCACAGAGCTAACTGGCTCACCCTTCATGAGAGAATGAGAAACTTTGCAGTCTGGGTGGATATCATTTAAGAATCACTGCCCCACTGGGTTGAGAGGACTCAGTTAAGGTGGTATCAAGACCTTCAAAAGATGCTCCTTGCGGTGGCTTGTATAAGGTGAACCAGGCATAACCTACTAGGAATAGGCTGCAGGGTAGGCTCTGGACATGCAAGAGCGGTTATATCTGTCGGCTAACCTTGAAAGATTATATCTCTCAGATGGTCTGGGAATGCCTGGTTGTCCTGCAAAATTAAATGAGGGCTGTTGCTGCAGATAGGCAAGTCTAATCTGCCCTATCAGCTTAGAACCACTGTGAAAAGGACAAGTGATTTAGCAAATGAATGGATGGAAGGATAGCTCATGCCTTATTGTCCCTCTTTGGTGAACAGGAAGTCATAACAGAAGAGGACATAGCTTACACAGCTTCGGTGGGGAGGGGTGTGAGTTACTTGTAATATCACCAGCCTGTATTTATCACTAACTAAACGTATACAGTGAAGTTATATTCCCACCTGGAAAAGTGCTAAGATCTGGCAGTTCTTACTAGAATCAGATTTGTAAGGAAATTCAGAAACAATATCCATTACTATAAATAAGCCCTGCTTCAAAAAGAAATATGCTCAGTTTACCCTTATTAAATATTCTACCAAAACAATTAACAATAAATGCTGTCATCAGGAAGACTAACTAAGACTAAATATGAACTGAAACTACCATCTAGAACCAAGGACATTTATAAGTCCTTCTTTAATTATGTCAGAAAATCAAGAAGCAATATCCAAAGTGTTCTCAAGTAATCCAAAATGGCATCACCTACTCAGGCCCCAAAGACATAGCAAATCTATTTACAGATGTTGTTTATTTCAAACTTTACACAGGAAACAATCATCAGAATTCCACAAATCCTTGAATCCCTGATGCCTCCTAGGATCATAAAGAAAGGTGCTCTAATGTGCTCTTAAAAGCCAAACATTCCTTTTCAGTTGGTCTAGGCAACGTACCTTGATGCGTAAAGAAATCTTGTCAAACAGGTCCTTGTGGAACTCTTCCTGAACTTGTTTAACCTAAGCGTAATCATTTTATATGTCCCTGAAGTATGGAGAATTGCTGTTGTGATGCCTTTTTATGAATGTGATCCACAACAGACCATGGGAATTACAGACCCATTAGTCTAACTAGTCTAATCTGCAAGTCCACGGAATGCATCATATCTGACTTCATAAACTGTGATATCAAACATCATACATCTAAACTCTCAGCAATTTGGTTTTATCAAATGGAACTCATGTCTACTCAGATACAACCTATCTGGATCTGACCAACACATTTGACACTATTCTTTATTTTGGTATCCTAAATAAGCTAAGGGACCTAAATATAGACCCATACATGGTAAGGTAAATATTGAACTGGCTGAAAGATAAAAGCCACATAATTTTAGTAGCAGGTGTCACTTTAGAAATGTAGTTGTGTTGTACCACAGTGATCAGTGCTGGGAACCCTCCTATTTAGCATATACTTCTTTCACTTCTAAACTGTAAACCAGACTTATGGCTAACAACATTTGCTGACATCTGCAAGTTGAGCGGCATTGTTTGATCATCCCTTGATACAGTGTCACTACAGCAAGAAGTAAAACTCATTAACCAGTGGTGTCCCAGAAAGTAGCTATAATCAAATGAAAAAAAGGGTAGAATTGTCACACTTGGCTAAAAAAAAAAATCTTGTCTACAACCTACAATATAGCTAGCACTGTACTCCAAACTGAGGGATCCTGGCATCTTGGTTAACAACTCGCTTGATTTTGACCACAAGGTAGCATTAATTGTCAAGAAATCCTTCCATTTAACATAACTGATATCCAAAGATATCTCATCCAGGTTGAAAGAAAGTTATCATCCACCTTCATTCTGCTCTAATCAAACCAATTATAGACTACGATGCCTCTTTAGTATGTACCTATCGAGACACATTGTACAGCTACAAAGACCCCAATGTCTCCTTACCAAAAAAGATTACTTATTTAAAAATCTTTGGCTACCAAGACAGACTTGAGGTATAATCTATTTACTTGGGCTCTTATAGACTCTTACTTGGAGACCTATGTCTTGTATTCCATTCAATTAAGGAACCAGCCCTCCTTAACCTTTTACATCTTCTCATGACAAACAGCTCCAGTAACACTAGATCTAAGGATATCAATCTCCACCAACATATAAACAAAACATATTGAATGGATAAATGTATTACTCAGTGTCTACACTATCATTGGAATAAACTGCCCTTGTATGTCAATCAGAGTGAAACCCTTGAATCTTTCAGAACTAACCTTGATGACTGGATGGATATTTGCAAATCTATCCTTGGGCTAACCTGCTATGCCCTTCTAAATGTGTGTGTGGGGTACATTATTAGGGTAGGTATTGTCAAGAAGCAACTGTTGTCATGATTTACGTGCCTTGTAACTCATATGATCCTCTGATTCCAAATATTTCTCCATAACTGATCAGACAAGATGCAGATAATAATTTTACCATATTTTCTATGGTTATGGGTGTAAAACTTTAACTGAAGGAGGAATAATCCCTTGGCTAGCTCATGACTAAAAAAATTATATAAACTATATAATGATTGCTGCTTTTCTTGTCACTAAGGCATCACCAAGAAAAGTTAGTTGTGACATATATGTGGTGTAAGGAAGCCACAAGGATTGGTTAATGATTATATTGCTAATGGAAGACTAATAGTGATATAATTAAGTGGATAACTAGTTATAAAATGGGACAGAGTTCCTCAAGACTCAGTACTGGACCCTTTTAATTTTCATATATTTATGTCCTCTGTGCCAGCTATGGATAAATGTTGGGGTGGGAAGTTTGCCGATGATGTTAAGATTGACTGGGTGGTTACTTCAATAGATGACCAACATATAGTTCAACTTTACTTTGACTCCTTATATGGATGGACTCAGACCAATGGCATGCACTTTCACATGACCATATGGTGTTGCATATGGGCAAATGTAAAGTAATCTAGTTTACCCATATAGTTGACATACTACCATCATCGTGGAAAGTTTGTTTTATGAAAACCTAGGCATCATTGCTGGCAATTGAAGTTTGAGGGGCAGATAAACAAGATCTTAAGGAATATGCATCCATCAATTGAGACCTTATTGAGAACAGTTTCCACTAGAGAAGAATTAGTTTTGATCCTAATTTACAAAGTAATCATTAGACCCTCTAGAGAATACGGCTCTTTATTTCTAGAACTGATATTATTAATCAAGAAAGGGTTCAGACAGAGCTGTTTTTAAAATGAGAAAAAGGGTACTATCTGAGTTTTCATATGGAATTAGATTGAAAAGGCTCTATCTATTTTCAAGCTACTATAGAAATGAAGGAATGATTTTATTTATAGGTTCATAGATTCATAGGTTGGTACTGGGCTATCTGCCCGAAGGCATATATTAGCCCAGCCACGTTGTGCAGTATTCACCGCCCCTTTAGTAGTTCCCTAGACCCTTGTACTAGCAGCTAGTACCCTTGGCCCCTATCTAGTAGTGCTGTTGGTGTGAAACTTTGGTTTTATAAATAATGTAATGCCTTAAAAATCCAGAACTAGGCCACCTAATGGAATAAATATTTTACATCATGACATATGTTCTAGAAGCACTCAGTTTATACTGGCTATTAAAAGTATTCACACTAAACTGGATAATAATTATTTTCAATACAGAGTAGGAAGAGGATATAAGTCCCTGCTACTGGAAATTAATGGTTGACAGTTTAGCAGTGTTTAAAAACAAGATAGATTCATGGTGTGAGAAAAAGGTATACTGGCCTCTATCTACATGGAAAGTCACCTTTAATGAGGTCCATGTCCAACCTTTGAACTTTTAAAGTTGAGACAGAAGACCCAGATGTCTGATCTGTAATATGTAATGAATCAAGGCCTAAACATTCCATCACTGCAGCCCAACTTACTTATTATACCATGACCCCCCCATTAATATTCCAAAACGTGCACGCTGATTGGCCAGCGTGCACGTTGTAAATCGACTTATACTAATGGAAAAAGGTCCAGTTGCCCAGACTTTTTCCATTAGTATAAGTCTCTTTTAAAACACTGTCTCGCTATGTTAAAAGAGTTTAACATAGCAACACAGGTTTAAAAAAAGCAACGGAGATCTCTGTTGCTTTTTTTAAAGCTGTCTCGCTATGTTAAACTCCTTTAACATAGCGACACAGTGTGTAAAAAGCAACAGAGATCTTGCTTTCTACGTTGCTTTTTTTTAAATCTGTCTCGCTATGTTAAATGGGTTTAACATAGCGAGACAGCTTTAAAATAAACAACGGAGATCTTTGTTGCTTATTTTAAAGCTGTCTCGCTATGTTAAACCCATTTAACATAGCGAAACAGTAAAAAGCAACGGAGATCTTGCTTTCTCCGTTGCTTTTGGCCACAGCTCTGATGTACTGCGTAGGCATGCGCAGTACATCAGAACTGCCGCGGATACCAGACAGCTGCGGAAGGGCAGCAAAGAGGCATTATACAATGCCATTATTTAAGAAAAGTAATTATTTCTTTTCTTAAATAATGTCATAGTATAATAGCAATAACCCACTTCTGGGTGTGGGTAATGCGGGATTTACCCATGGTTGTCTTTGTTTGGTCCCTCGGGCTTCGCCCTCGGGACCAAACCACGCCAACCGTGGGTAAATCCCGCATTACCCACACCCAGGCGTGGGTTCTTGCTATAGTATACTATTTCAGAGTTAAAGACCATCTAGCAGGAAGGGTGGAACAAACAAACAATTTGATCTGACCAAAATATTCAATGTCCTAATGAGATAAAAGTAATAGTAATCAGTTTAAGTTTTAAGAGTAACGACAGACAAACATTGGTGGTTTCATGCATTAAATTGAAGATTCCACAGGAAAGTAAACATCTTGAGGGCAGATCATGCAACATAAAATCAATAGTTTCAGATTCATTTCCATAATCTTATTACATACTTTAAAACATCATTCTCTAAGGAATACAAAGATGCTTGATGCCTTAGTCAACACATGGGTATGCCTGTGACTGTAGGATTTGTTGATCATGGGCCCGTCTTCTGGTGTTTTATTAGTTACAGCTGACACATACTACAAGAATGAAGCATTATACAGTAACAATGAACACTGCGGGACTGATAGTGAACAGACCATTACAACAACATGTAAACAAATAGCTACAAGTTCAGAAGGAGTATGAGGCAAAATACCCTGCAATTTCAAAGGCATCAGTGAGAACAGGACAATCTGTTCAGGGAATAAAAGCTGTACATGCAAAAATCCCAAGTCCTGTTTCTAGCTTGCTTTATCTAGATGAGAGTATTCCAGTAACCACAAGTGAACTCTCCGTTTTCAGATATATTTAGCAATAGCTAAGGCATACATTACACAATACTAGATTACTGTGCTGTTATGATATTGTGGAGGCTTTGTGTCATTTAATGGCTTTCACTGAGTTATACCAAGATTAAAATCTATTTTTCCTGTACCAGATTAAAGACTTGTTCTCTTTGGCCAACCTGCCTTACCATGACTGTAAATATGGTCAAGTCACAGTTCTTACTGATTCAGGTATCATATACTGTAGTCAGGTTGGGAAAAGCAACCCAAAAAACAAGCAGTATATTAATTGTATAACTGAGTCAAGCAGCAAGTCTGTACTAGATGCAATATTAGCACTGTCTACATTTATTAATCACTATCTAGTGAATTTAGGGCTCAAAGGAACAAGTAAGCTGGCAGTACCTGTCATTTTTTTCTTGAGTTTCCATGTTATCGCCCATTGCCTTGAATACAGTAATTTATTTATTATTTAGTTTATCTATCAGTTTATCTATCTGTTTGCTTGTTTGTATATTTATTTACATACCTGTTTAATATCTGTTAACCATTTATGTCCCATTAGCCTCAAGTGCCTCTTTTCGGGGATTGCCTAAGAGCACTATCTTGTTAAGTGACTTGGTCACTGTCACAAAGTAGACAATTGGAAAATGAGGGAATGAAACCCAGGACTACAGCATGAAACCCATTAGAATTCATAACCTTAATCCCCTGCACCCAATGCTGAAGTTGTCAAAAATCTGAGTATTTTATTGGACAGGTATGAACACTTTAGAATTTGGTGTTTTCCTCTGAATTTGTTGAAGAAAGATGAAATGCAAATATGCACATTTTTTTCTGCAAAATTCAAATATTTCTTTGAGTAGTGGCAACCTTGGATGTAATTATATTAAGTAGCATGGACAGTGGGAGTGGGGACACAGTCTTCCTTATTTGGGGTATAAAAGGCTTGCCTCCTACATAAAACATTAATTTTAAACAAATGCCTATTCACAATTTTCTGACTGCAGTTTTGAACAGTGGGGGTGGACTGTTCACTTGTTTTTGGGCTGCCCTAAACTACCAGGCACTATGCCTGCTATCCTTATCTCAAACTTGTTTGGCACAGCCATGCTGTGGGGGGGCTCTGACCAAACTGGGTAGTGTAGTATACAGGGGGACTCCAAAGGGGAAACATAAGTTTTTAGTCTGTATTGGCATAAAACATATGAGACCATCTGTACAATAAATGGTAACATAAATCAGCTCCTTGTTCTGTGATTTCATAAGGTATGAAGAAAAATAGTGGCTGTTCACAGTGAAACAATAGTCTGGTTGAGATCAGGATATGTCTATGCCAAATGTTGCAATCAGCCAGTTCTAGCTGGTACCTTTGAAGTACAACAGCACTGACCTCACCCTCTTGTAATGTTAAATATTAGGCAACAGAGACTCAGCAGCTTATTGGTCACTAACATTAAACTGCTGTGTCATTATAAAGTGAATCACTGCTTACCTACAATTTAACCTAAGCACCAGTTTTACAGAATACTTACAACTTAGAGAAAGATTATAATCAGCATGATTTGGGGGGGGGGCTCCCAAGACCATGGCAGGCCTGAAAACTAGCTCAAAAGTGCTTTATATATTGTTATTCCTCTAACAAGTCAACATTCCCACTAATCAACATATAATACTGCCTAAACAGTACACAATACTATTGTTACTATTTAACATACTTAATATGAGTCCGCTGTTAACGACTGAAGAAAGAAACTTCTTAAATTTTAGAATATCTCAAGAAGGCCAAGTTCAAATTCATACCCTCATTACCCATGCTGTAATAGCCAATTAGCTTAATTTCTGTCTTATTAGAGGAACATGAAACAGTCCTTTATCTGGAATGCCCAATACAGAATGATTACACTAACAGATATGCTGTCTCAGTGGCTTATCAGTCATTCTAGAGGTCACACTTCACCTATGAGAGTTCATCTGGGCCCTGGCCCCTAACTATCTGTTCTGCTACTTCTGTATCTGCTGTTTGTGAAGATCACCTGCACTTAACATGATAACCATACTCTGAAAATTGCATGCATAACTCCACTGTGACTTGAAAAGTCAGGCTGTCCAGCTCAGACAACAATCAAATCAACAGCTTAAGTATGTAATCAGTTAAAACAGACAAAGAATGCTACCTACAGGTGAGTACATGTTCTGATAGGACAAGGTGCAGCTCTGAACAGCTCTTTCAAGCACATAATGGGCCATGTAGTATTTTCATTGTTCAACAAATCTTCATTTATAAGTATACGCAAGCACTGGGAAGAAAGAATGTGCAATAACTGTAGTCTGATGTTTATCATTTCTACTTTTGAAGTAGCCTTTAGGCTATATGGGTTGTTTATCTGCCCAGGAAACAACAGACAGCTTCATAAAGTTGTGGCTCCCTCCCACACCTTTACTCTGGCTACTGATTGTCTAGTCCCAAGGAAGGCAGTCAGAGTAAAAGTTTCTTGAGTACTTTCTTGTCTTCTTAAGAAGAAGCATATTTCAGGCTTCAAAGGAGCAGCAATCAACTGAGATCTTCATTTCTGACAGATAAGTCCCCACTGGGGAAACCCTCCATCCAAAAATTGTTGCCCTTTTAAGAAAAATAATCTATATTATATTTTTTACTAAAAAAGCAGTATTTCTACTTGAAGAAACCTGCTACTTTCTTTTCACGGTATCAGAAGTTTCCTGTCAGGGACAGCTTTTCTTTGTTATTAGTGTCTATTGAACTAATTGGGGCTATTTTGTGAGGATTTATGTACTTTTGTAAATTTTGATTTTTTTTTGACAAAAGTTATTAATGTAGGGATGGGTAAATATCCACCATATTATTTTTCTGAAAGTGTAAGTGTTTTTATATAGGGTACTGACAGGGAATTTGTGTTCTGCTTGTACTTTTTTCTTGTGAAGGGACTGGGGAAAGTGTTGAGTGTAAGTCTGCTGCTTGTGAACACTTAGTGACTATTTACCTTTGTACTGACTTGCACCAGCAACGCTTACTGGTTTTCGCTGCTCTTCCTCTGCTACAGGATGCATACTCACTCTGATCCTACTAATTCTTCTTCTGTACTCTGGCAGCACAAGGCTATAATGCCTCCACTCATTTAGATTAGTTACTTCCCAAGAAGGGGCAAGAGGTGGAGGTGTATTAATCTACATAAAAAGTAAGCACACCTCATGACTGGTCAAACATTATGAGATGCTTGAGCTACTTCATGCTCAATTAACTTTAGGGAAGCTCCATTTCCATATCTTACTAACTATGTCTCCATCTATAATCCAGGATAACCATACCATGTACTTAAATGTACCTCAAATGTACTGGGGTTATTCACAATTCAGCCCAACACCATATTCATGGGTGATTTCCTCTATCCCACCATAAACTGGGATATATATACACAACTACTAACGTGCAGGCTCAAAGATTCCAGGATTTTGTAAATGCAAACACTCTAGAACAGCTAGTCTGCACACCTTCTAGGAGCACAAATATCCTGGATCTGGTACTCACAAATATGAGAGAATGTTGCACTCCACCTGAAGTAATGTCCTCGCTGGTCAGATCAGAATACAAAGAGGTCACCCTTGAAATAAATATAATGGCTGAACTCCCAGCAAACCCCAAAACCTTTACAAACTTTTCCAAGGCTAACTACCTCCTGTTAAGTGATGGCATGGTTAAATTCCAAGCCCCACCAAACTCAGACAACACTGTGGCCTTTGCAGAAGAGTTTATGGAAACCCTGTACAAGTGTGTAAATAACTGTATAGAAACAGCAGTACCAAACCAAAATAAACTTAGGTCAAACTCAAAAACAAGCCCCTTGGTGGAACTCCCAGATTAAATAGGTTGTACAACAAAAAAAGAAAATCCTGACAAAAATAGGAAGGGCTGTGCCCAAAAGACAAAAACCTCCCTCATCAGTGTCAACAAGCAACTGAGGGGACTAATCAAGTCCACCAAGGCCAACTTTGAGGCAAAACTAGCCTCCCAGGCTAAGGATAACAAGGCATTTTTCAATTATGTATGCAACTTTAAATAGAATACCCAACAGTGTAATGAACACTCAAGAGTGTACTGAACTAACAATAAATCGAACTTCCTATACCAATCTGGGGCATATAGCAAATTTGTTGGCCAATAAATGTATCCCCTATCAGTGTGCTGAACTAACTAAATGGAATTCTGTATACCAAATTAGAAGATATGGCAAATTTAATGGCCAAAGAAATTTAGATCCAGTTTCACCCGCCCGTTATCCAACAGTCCTCAGCCACCCCCCACCCCCTCACGAAATACCCTTTACCATTTCTCTAACAACTATCACTAAAGAACAGGTCCTCACTGCACTCTCCATGGCTAAAAACACTGCATCCTTGGGTACTGATAATAACCTAGGATGAGTCCTAAATAGCTTGAAACATGATCTGTCAAGCCCACTTGAGTATCACTTCAACCACAGCTCTGAGACAGGCTTAATCCCTATAGAATGGAGGAATGTAAAGCTCATCCCAGTACACAAAGACAGGCCATTAACAGACCCAGGGAACTACAGATCCATAACTTTGACTAGTCTTATATGCAAGGCCATGGAAAGAATTATCACAGACCTGATAAGCAAAGATATAGGAAATATTCCAACATTGGATCCATCTCAGTTTGATTTTTCTCAAGGGCAGGTCATGAATGTTAAGCATGGTGGACTTCTTTGAGAAGGTCACTAGAGCCACTGACAAGAGCAAAATGGTGCATACTGCATACCTTGACCTGGCAAAGAATTTGACACAATACCTTACTAAGGTATAATAGACAAACTCACAAATTTAGGCATAATTCCCTGTTTCACCTGAATGATAGTCATATGGCTCACTGATAGGAACATGAAGTTAGGGTGGGGGAATCTGTCTCCAACAAGAGGCCCATTGTTAGTGGTTCCCCACAGGGCTCGGTACTATAACCTCTCCTGTTCAGAAGATACTTCTCTGAAGTCAAGGCAAATATAGATGGCCTTTGGCTGACCAAATTTGCTGTTGACTGCAAGCTGGATACGATCATCGAATCCCCCAGAGATGTAGATATCCTCCAGGAAGGCCTAACACAGACAAATAACTGGTGCCAGAACCATGTGTTAAAACTCAGTGCAAAATAATGCATACCCTTTGTCAAGATAACCACCCCTGCAAATTACATTAATAACATTCGCCAAAGAATTGACTTAGGAAATTAAGTTGACAGTAACCTGAACTTTGACCACAGTGTATCCATGATGGCGAGAAAATCCTTCTACATGGCACAACTTATAAGTTAGAGCATGGTATTGATTTGTAAGGAGATCATAGTTCCACTATACTAAGCCATCATTAGACCAGTAATTAAGTGCAGTGTACCATTCAGCATGTACCTAACTAAGCATGTGCAACAGCTTGAGTGGTCATTGAAGTTCCTCACTATTGTAATACAGAGTGTAAATAACATGTTCTGTGCAGACAGCCTCAAAGCCCTGTCCCTGTACACTCTACTGAGGAATGATCTATGCCTACTCTACAAGGCTTTCTCTGATCCAGCCCTGATGCATCTGCTAGACATTCACAAAACAAACAGCACTAGACTTACCTCTAAACCTCATCTGTGACATAAACAATAAATGTTGGCTGGATGGGTATGTGTCTCAGAGATTACCCCTTCTCTGCAATATACTTCCCATTCAGGAGAAGCAGAGCTCTTCACTAAGCCTATTCAAATGCAGTTTGGGCCAATGGATCAGAAATCGCAAATTTACCCGTGGCTTGTTACCTGTGTCTCTTATGAGTGGGGGCAACTTGCAGATGTCCTAAGGCACAGGCATATACCAAAGCTGCTCTAGACCTTGGGCACTGATAAATGGGAAAATTGGTGCATGAACTGGCTCACAGACAGGACCCAGGAATTTAGGATTGGTGAGGCCACCTCCACTAAGAGGCCAGAAACCAGTGTGGTAGCTCAGGCCTCAGTGCTGAGCCCACTCCTATTTGGCATCTACTTATCAGAGGTAAAGGCTAATGTCAAAAGCCTTTGGCTAACCAAGTTCACAGATGACTGCAAATTGGGAGCTATCATAGATTACCCCCATGACACAAACATCTTACAAGACGGTCTAACACAGACAAATGACTGGTGCCATAGTCATGGATTAAAACTTAAAACCAAGAAATGCATTATAGTGCCTTTTGGGAAAATGGCTACCCAGGCTAACTACTCCATTAATATGCCACTCCTAAGAGTTGACTTGGTAGTTAGGGATCTGGGAACATATGTAGACAGTATTCTGGTATTTGACCAACATGTGGCAAGGTAATAAGAAAATCATTCTATGTTGCTCAACTTATAAGTAAGTGCACGGCATCCAAATTCAGGAAAGTCATAGTGCCACGTTGTTCGGCCCATATCAATAAATATATATAATTATATAATAAATGCCCATGATGCCTGAAGACACAATTGGGATGGGTTGCACAGCTAGCTATATATAGGTCTCGATGGTCATTAGCTTAGTATATACGTATGAACCTATGAATGACTAGGCTTAAAAAGGCTCTAGGGCTGTTAGCCTAGCAACCTCCTATTATTCTAAGTGAGAAAGATGGGCTGGTTTATAAAAACACACACAGGCCCAGCATTTGCTTTCTCTGGAGTATCAAATTCCAGTCTGTGGCTTTCTAAAAGGGGAACTGTATTGGGGAGAGATAACAAATTCAACTAAACCCAGGTTTCCCCTTCACTCCTCAGACCACAAATCACCACACATGTGTCGGATTTTGCTTGTGTTAAAGGTCCATCAGAGCTGGATCTGAGGATGCTACGTGGTCCTCTGTACATACTTTCTCAAAGCAGTAGAAATTGGATTCCTTTTCTAGGTCCAGGCCAAACTTTGCTAGGACCATTCTCCAGGGACTCCTGGACCCATATCCATCTGCCTTCCAAGTTGGATAGGCTTTGTTAATAAACTTATATCGATTAAGCGCTACTGCAGCAGTAGGAATGATGAACATAAAGCATTTGTATAAGTTGCATTTACCCTAACACAAGATGTTTGAATTCCTCACTGCTGCAGTAGCCAAACCCTCTACCCCCTACTCTTGTATATAGTTGCAGTTGGGATGGAAAATAGGGTTTTGTGTATTTCTGCTTTATATTTTCCTTTGTTATTATTGGTTGGTTTATTCAGGATTGTTGCACTCTTCTCTCTTTATATGGGCAAGACAGTACTAAAGAAATCTTTAATATAGCTGCTGATTTCCCTTCCTTGGGACTAGCCAATCAGCAGTCAGAGTAAGTGTGGGGGTGGGGGGGCAGAGCTTTGTGAAGCTGCCTGGTTGTTGTTTCCTAGGGAGGAAACAACTCATATAGGCTAAAGGCTACAGCAGCAACATCTATTGTTATGGTTAAGTGTAACTTACACAATTGTACTTTCTGTTTGGTATCCCTTAACACACTAAAATGAATGAACATAACACTAGAAATACAAAACTCAAGGGATAGCTGCTTATAGTACGTTCAGCAATTCAGATATCTAAACATATGGTTACAGCCAGTGCTGTCATTCTTAGAAGATAGTAACAAAATTACAAATAAGGCAGCCAAAATTAAAAATACAAGGCATCTAACACTATATACTTTCCTATGAATAAGCAAGCCATCATACTCACATATGAAGTATTGCCTCACAAAATGTATACTGTATCTTTCCATAAATATTAAACATATAAAAAATAATTGGTAGATTCACCATTTTACCAGCCTAGTAAACCCAAGGATACCATCTCTGTAGCTAATATAAATTAGCTACCTATAGACATCTGGATTTTGTATACAAACTAATTTGTCTAGACCACTAGCCTATATCTTATCAAATAGCTCTCCCTTATTGACTCATAAAATTGTTTCAGATCTCAAGCCAGTGATGCCATACTGCTAGATACAGCAAAAGTCCATCCCCACTGGGGCAAACAAGCTTTGTCAAATTTTACACTTTCTACATGAAAAAACATTTTCCAATGACATAAAATTATTTGGTCATACTTTCCACAGAAACAAATTGCACACATACCTCACTGACAAAACACAGTGCAACCAGTAACCACTGTCTATGGCCTAAGAGCAATAATTAACCCTACAGGATTAGATAGTGCTTTAAGTGATGGGCAGTTTACCAACTGTTTGTGGTACTTCAGCTCATACAAAGATAACCATTAGTTGTTCTCACTGCTTCTCTTTGACCATTGGCTCTACCTAACCTTCCAAACATCATCCAGACTTGCTCCAGCCATGTTTGGGGCCAGTAAGGAGATCAAGATTAGACTGGATACTTTCTAATGCTCAAAACAAAATTCTTTCAAAGGGTGCCTTACCTGATAATTTAAGTAATTTCCTGCCCATCTTCACAATATGGCGTCATAAACCTAACCAAAAACAGTATCAGTACAACCTTGCTCATAGCCTCTCCTCCTTTAGTAGCTGCCAATTCATCGTAGCACTAAAATCAGTCAAATGTCAGGCTCATCAAACCCTTATATTTGACAAAGCTGTAGCTCTGTTCATCTCGTATTCCTTAAAATACTAACTGAACTAGCTCCAATAAGAACCAAAAGAATTAAATCAAATCCAGCACCCTGGTTTTCAAAATTTACTAAATTGCTCATGAGAGAGACAAACCTGGAAAAAAAGGGAAGCAAGTGAAAACCACAGCTGCCTTTAATGCTATAAACAGCTCACAAACGCCATGAAAAGTCAAATAAAAACTGATTAAAAAATACTACATTAATATACAGGCAGCAAGTTACAACAACTCCAGGGGTTTTTCGACTACAGCCAGCCAGCCCTTAAAACCCAGTACAACAACACAACCTACACCAATTTCATCAGAACATACTGACAGCATAGCCTGCGAATTCAATGTCCACTTCATCCAAAAAGTAACTTCTCTTAATAAACCCTCAGCCCAGGCAGACACAGGTTCTTCTCTTGCCTCTTTAGCTCCTAGACCACTTGCACTCAAACCAGTCTCAATTTCTACAGCCAAAACACTATTCCAAACCTTATAACCTACCACCTTTGCTCCTGATATACTATCTTAGCATTTAAAAATTGCTGCTGATGTCCTAGCTTTTCCTATCTCTATCCTAATCAACTACACCATCAGCAAAAGCTATGTCCCAATCCTAAGGAAAAGGTGTTACATTCTACCTCTCCTTATAGGTGGAAACTCA
The DNA here is from genome assembly GCF_019279795.1 of Protopterus annectens. Taxonomy (NCBI): domain Eukaryota; kingdom Metazoa; phylum Chordata; order Ceratodontiformes; family Protopteridae; genus Protopterus; species Protopterus annectens. Next base: position 1,878,252,872 of record NC_056725.1, on the reverse strand, counting down.
AATGAACTCTCAAGCTTCATGACTATAGCTATACTGTCTCCTCTCTGAAAAGTTCTGGAGCTGTATATCCAGTCTCAACTCCTCAGCTTTCTCACTGACAACTGCTTTCTTTCTCCTACACAGAAAGGTTTATTTCATTTTCATAGTACATGCACAGCTCTCCTTAATTTTATAACATCTGTTAACCAATATTGAAACTCTGAGAATTTAGTCTCAGCACCTTTCCAAGATTTATATCCATGGTGGTGGTGCTGCGGTAGCATTGTCACCTCACAGTAAGACGCTGACTGGTTCGACTCTCAGCTAGAGCATCTTCTGCATGGAGACATGCTTGGGCGTACCTTAGTTGAAGGTTGTGCATCAGGGCTGGCAACTTGGCACGTAAAAATCAACTGCCAATAATTAGCGGACCGGAGTTCCGCTGTGGCGACCCCTAACCGGGAAAAGCCGAAAGACACAACAACAACCTTTCCAAGATTTATCCAAAGATTTCAACATTGTGTCCCACCAGAAAATGCTTCAAAAACCGGATTGCCTAGGAATACATGCAATTTAACCAACTTGGTACTCCAGCTGCCTCTCAAACAGGCAACAAGCAGTAAAATGGTAAAATTACATCTCTTTTTTCCTTCCCATTACAATGGTTGTCGCCCAAGGATCCATTTTAGGTTCCCTGCTGTTTAGTATATTCATTGCTGATCCCCACCTTGCTTCTAAACAAGCCACTATCATACAGTACACAGATGATTCAACAATCATCTGTTCTTTTAAAAGCATAGACAAATTAAAACTTCAAAAGGCTTTCTCCACCAAAGAGGCCTGGCTGTCTGACACACAATTATTCCTTTACTCTAAAAAAACAGTGATCCTATTTACCCCAAAGCATTCAAATGACTACAAAAATAATTTCAAAATCACTTCCTCTAATAACACCAACATAGAACTTGTAAGTGAAATTAAGCTTCTAGGGGTCACTAGTGATGAAAGCTTAAAATATGATCATCACATAAAACAGGCAGTAAGAATCACCCACCAAAAGCTAGGTGCACTCTATAGAGTCAAACAAAACCTCATAGATAATGGAAGAAAAAGTACTGCTCAATCCCTTCTCATTCCTACACTACTTTATGCCGCTCCCATCATGATTAACCTACAATACACGAAACTCTCATTCTTGGATCAGTCTTATAATAAGGAGGCAACATTTTGTGCCAATCACTACTTCAGGGCACGTCAGTATCTTTCCCTAAAAAACTTCAGTGGTTAGAGCTAAGGAGTTATCGTACACTTTCATAACTGGTTGCTCCCCATTAACTCATCTATTATTCAGACAAATGCTCCAGTTTGAAAAATATTTTCCAACTTTATATCTCAAATAGACAGCTGGGATCCACTGAGAAAATGTTATTAACTGTTATAAAAGCTAACAACTCAGCTGGAGACCCTTTGTAACCTAGAAAACTGCTATAATAAAATAGCTAAATTTACTGCTAATTTACCCCATGAGTCTTACCACTGTTATGCTTTTCATCAACTCAAATGGATTGAACTGCCTGGCCTATTATCTCTCAACCAGCTTACCACTGTTCATAATATAACTACAAACCCGATAACTATCCTGCTCTCAACGATTTAGTTCAACATAACTCTAGTACTAGACCCCTTAGATCATCTGACAAATTAATTCTTAAGATAACTAAATCTATTAACTTCTATGGAGATTCCCTTCTATTCAAACAAAATAGCCAAAACCTGGAACTGTCTCCCCCAACACATTCTAAAACCCACAGGCATTCACAAGTTCAAACTACTACTAAAAGAATACTTTACTAAACACTGGCTATGCTCTTGTACAGTTCCAGGATAATTCTTAATATCTGCTGTTACTTACCCTACCTATAACAGAATACATACCCTTTCTCCTTTATATCTCCTGCTCATATGAATTGCTCTCCTTTGTACTTTTACTGTATAAAAACACTTAATTCATTCTAGCTTTTGTATTTCTTGTAAATTATTATTTTTTTTTTAACTCAAAATACATATTATGTTAATTATTTATTTTTGAATCTCACTGTGCTATTAATCTAATCCAATTAATTATTGTATTTATTCTGTTGTAAAATTTACTTAATGTTTTTTCTATGTGCATTTTCTTTTGTTTGGAGATTTTTTTCTCCCGGGTCTCCACTGAGAATGACCTGGCCCAAATGGACATTACCCAGTTAATAAAGGAAGTAAGTATAAGTTCTGTCTCTAAGAAATAGAGTCGACACCAACTCTTTTAAGACACAAACAAGAGAATACCTAAAAGATACCTGGCTCTTTACACTCACAACCCCTAGATGGTTAATGTCTTGTCCCTTACTATTCAATTCTTTTTAAGACCTCGCCAAGGCCTTTGACACCATCCCCCACTCTGGAATCATAGATAAACTTACTAAGCTCGGCATTAATCCCTACGTCACCCAATGGGTTGCCAACTGGCTTACTGACAGAACCCACACTGTAAAAGTAGCCGACTCCAAATCCAGCTCCACACAAGTGACAAGTGGAGTACCTCAGGGTTCAGTCCTGGGACCGCTCTTGTTTGACATCTACTTCTCTGAAGTACAGGCCAACACTAAGGGACTCTGGCTAACAAAGTTCACAGATGACTGCAAACTAGGAGCCATTATTGAATCCCCAAATTATGTGGATACTCTACAAAAGGGCCTTACAGAAACAGATGCTTGGTGCCAGAGCCATGGGCTCAAGCTCAATGCCAAGAAATGTATAGTTATCCCCTTTGGGAAAAAACATGTACCCATGAATTACCACGTAGGTGACAGTACACTAAGCACCGAAAGTGTGATAAGAGACTTAGGGACATAGGTGGACAGTTGTCTCACCTTCGATAACCACATCGTCACAACAGTCAGGAAATCCTTCTATGTGGCACACCTCATCACTAAGGGCTTTTCATCCAGAAAAAAAGGAGGTCATTGTTCCACTGTAGTCATCCCTCATTAGACCCATTATAGAATACAACACCCCATTTGGTATGTACCTCTCAAGACATCTGCAACAACTGGAAAGGCTGCAGAAATACCTCACTAAAAGAATCACAGGCCTAAAGCAGATGCCCTGTGCTGACCGCCTTAAAAAACTCCAGCTGTACTCTGTCACATATCATCTACTCAGAGGCAATCTCTGCTTAACATACAAGGCCATGTCAAACCCAGAGCTGTTGGACATGCTACACTTAAAGAAATCCCAATCCCTCAGAGCCACACACTCCAGAGATCTAAACCTTGTCATCACAATAAACAAAACATGCTGGAGGGATAGGTTCCTGACCCAGAGACTCCCCAGACTGTGGAATAGACTGCCCATACATGTCAAGCAGAGTTCCTCTTTGGCCCTGTTCAAAAGGAACCTTGACGATTGGATGAGAGAAAGGAAATTCGCCCTGGGGATCACGTCAGTTGCCCTGCTAGACAGGGGTCCCGGGAAATAAATAGTGTGGGAAGAAATAGCCAGGGAATTGTTATGGCTAGGCTTGTATAGGCCCTAGGGCTGAGAGCCTAGTACCAACCTATGAACCTATGATCCTATGAACTTTACCCTTAGTTATTGGTCCAGTATCTCCTCCTTGTCCTCTGCCTCTTCTTCCTAATACCAATAGGTTTATAGATGAACACTAGGCTAACTGCCCTAAAGGGTTATTTTAAGCTTAGCCAATATCCTGAGGTCCGAATCAAACCTTGTGTCTATAAGAGGAAGACCTTAACAATTATGACAAATCCAACCTCTTCAAAGGTAAGCATATCTTAAACCATTCTCTCTCACCTCTTAATACTAATCCACAATTTCCCCCTTTTCTGTCCTTCTGTGAAATTCTTTTTCAGATGTTTCTTAGAGCTTTAGATGATGCAGATGCTGTTAATTAATGATACTCTTTAAATGTATATTTGTTGAGTACTTGTATAAATCTGTTGATTACGTAATGTTCACTATGTTCTTTATGTAATGCTTTTTTCCCCGAGATTTCTCCCTGAAAAAATGTTTTGTAGCTCATTACATGATGTTGCTATTAATTAATCATACTATGTTTTCATTTAGTATATTTGTTGATTTATGAGTATACCTCTGTTTACTATGCCCTTCATATAATACCGGAATTTTGTCATGAACATTTTTCCCCAGGCCTCCACTGAAAAGGGGTAGCTTTCTGGCCACTCTGACTATCCCAATAAACAAAGACATCCTGAGGCAGTTTCATACTGTTGTTGACTGAGTGTTTTTTTCTCCCTCCCTGCACTTGCCCACTGACAGCCTGAGGGCAGGACATACACTGGTCGACAGTGTGGAACCAGCCCTCATTTCTACAAGGAGCTGACATCAGCAGGATGCCCTGTCCACGCTCAAGCAGTTGTCTTCCAAGTCTTTGCTAGGAAAATCATACAGTGCAGGTGTGCACCCTCAGGATGAGCTTGCTAATTCTCCTTTCCTGTGCCATCACCTGCAGGAACAGCTATGCACAGTTGGATCACCTGGGCTGTAGCTAGGGCTTTATACCTCAACACCAATGACATTATTGGTCGACAACTTATTATGAATCTTTATACCTCTACACCAATGACATTATAGTTCAACAACTTATTATGAATAGATCTGTTACTGTAGTTTCAGTATCACACTGCCTGTTCATTACTGCATGTCCAGCAACATTAATATTCACCCAGGATTTGACTGAAACATAAAGATTTGCTTATAATATCCATGTTAAGTGTTTCCCAGCAGTCTTTTGCTTTGCTCGAAATCTGCTTATAATGTCTCTGTCACTGACAGTTTCACAACAGTCCTTTGCTTTGCTCATATCCACAGTTACTGAACCTCAGATAGTGAAATGCATGAAACTATGACTTTGCTTCTATGTGCTGTTATTCTGTTAATGCAATCATTTTCAGTATAAATCTATTTGTATTAATACAATCAAACTGATGTTCTGCTTACATACGTTATTTGGTAAATATAACCACTGCACTGTATGAAGAAACACAACTAGTACTGGTGTGTAAACTCTGAACTAGTTACTGAATTATATGCATCAGCTGCTGGCCTGGGTAATACTTAAAAAGTGTTTTCCAATCAACTTACCAAACTAGTTAACAGATTTATAAAAAATCAATCAGTCGATCAATTCCATGGCAGTGATAGCCACCCGGCAGAGTAAACATTGGCTATAGATAAATATCATAGTTGAAGTGACACCCTGACTCCATGTGCAAAAATAGGAAAAAGGGGTTGTGGATGGATGGATCAATCAATCAATCAATCAATCAATCAATCAATCAATCAATCAATCTCTGCATGATAAAATGAACACCAAATCTTTTATGGTGCTTTTTTTCTGAAGGGCACAAAATAGGTAGAAGTGGTACCAGATGCCATTCAGATTTCTCTGATCCACAAAGGGTAGTACTGATCAGGAGCTTGCAGGAAGCCACCTCTTTCACAGAAGTCACTGTTAGGTTATGACCAGAGGGATCTCATGTAGGAAAAACTGGAATAGCGTCCATGGGAAGAGAGGTTCTAGAAGTGCAGTTTCCTTACTAATAAATACAGCCTTATACTGGAAAGTTTTTACATAACAACAATATGCTTCAGGGCCTGGTAGCTTAATGTGTTAAAATTTCTGGTGTCACTACATAATTCAAACTAAATACTGCCTTCAAGATAGCATTGTATCACCATAAACATTATCACACATCTAAATGGACATCTTTGTTTTGCAGTTTTTCATTTACTAGCATCTACATTTGAGATACCTTTTTATTAACGATGTCAGACGAGACAATGAGACAAATCTCCCTTAGAAATAGCATCCCTTTTTAACTCCTTCTTCATAAACTGCATAGCTGATATCACCACCTCCTTTTCTAACACTAGCAATACTAATTGCACTCCTTCCCCAACTCCCCCTCCCCCTCATCCAAACACTCCCCTCCTTCTATTGACCTCCACCCCTCCCACCAACCATACACTACAACCCATCTCCACAACAACTGTAAAAAGATTACTCCTAAAGCTTAAACTCTGCTCTAATGCTTCTGACAATCTCTGACAAGCATCCTGATTAATACATCCATACAGGAATCTTATGTACCCAATCTGTGGAAAAAAGCTTATATTCTCCCTCTACAAGAGGGTGGAAAGAATCACGATATAACCAACTTCCGCCCTATTGTCATCCTCTCCCCGGTCTCCAAGATACTAGAAAAATGCATCCACTCCCAAATCATTCCCCATCTTTCACATAACCACCTCCTATCTCCATCCCAGCATGGCTTTTGACTAATCCATAGCACCACCACTGCCCTTATATCATTCCACAATACAGTAAACAAGGCCTGTGACTCAGGAAAAACTGTCACAACCATACTCCTAGACCTCTCAAAGGCCTTTGATACCATTTCCCACCCCCTGCTTCTATCACAGCTCTCGCACTTCCATCTCTCTCTCACCACAACAAATTGGTTCTCTAACTACCTTTCTGACAGGCAACAAGCAGTCAAATGGCAAAATTCCTGCTCACCCTATCTCAACACCCCTTGAACCTTTATTATTCAACATCTTTATCAGTCACTTCCGCATCTCTATTCCCAACACTGTCATAATTCAATACACAGATGACTCTACAGTCATCTGCTGATCCGACTCTATCCCCGACCTGGTAGTCAAAATACAATCTGCCTTTTCCACCACCGAAGATTAGATGAAAACTTACCATCTAGCCCTAAAGCTAAACAAAACAAAAATCATGATCTTCACCCCATCAAAATCTACCCCAACACCTAAAGAAACTTTCAAAATATATAGCCAATACCATTCCCAAAATTGTCCCCCACTCAAAACTCCTTGGGGTGGTTAAAGACGAACAACTAATATTTGATAATCACATACAACAAAATATCAAAAAAACACATCAAAAACTGGGAAAAAACAATACCTAACACACTCCTCTAGAAAAACAATAGCATCCACCTACCTCCTCCCTTCCCTCATGTACTGTTCACCAATACTAACTAACCTCCAGTCCACCCTAACAGCCAAATTAGAAACCTGCTACAAGATATCTAAACTCGAAACTGACTCAAAACACTCCTCCCACCACTGTCTCTCCAGTGTTTAAATTGGCTTGAACTTCCAAACTATCTAGACTATCTACAACTTACCACTGCTCACAAATTTATCTTTAAACCCTCTGACTGCCCATCCCTTAGTTCCATCTTTACCTCCTACATTCCCAACAGGCCCCATAGATCCGAGAACACAAACCTCATCCAGGTGTACAAGCCAAAGCATTCATCTGGACAGCTTATCTTCTATTTTTCCCTCACCAAAAAGTGGAATGCCCTCCCACCATCCCTCAGAACTACCCACAGCCATAACCACCTTTAAGTCTTCTCTACACTCTTATGTCTCCTCTGCCTGGAAATGCTCCTGCTCTCAATCTCTGCTAACCAACCCCCATGACAATTCTCCACTTCATGACTATACATTCAATGGCAATGCTTACCATTAGCTAATATATTATCTTTGAATCATAGTCTGAATGAAGTCTAGATATATTTTATTCTTTCTGTACTGATAACACTGTGTGAAAACGTTTTTACTGTGAATTGTATAACTCTTCTAATCTTGATTGTATAAAGTCTACAAATGTTATAGTTTCTTTACTTATTATGTTGTGTGCATAACTCTTTATGTGGATTGTGTTAACTCTTCTAGTTACTATGACATTTCTGTTAATGTACAGTCTATCTATTTACTGTGGAGCTTTTCTCCCTCGGCCTCCAATGAAAACGGGCTCTTTATGGCCCAGTGGATGACCCCGGTTAACAAATGGCAAATAAATAAATTAACACGCATAATGCTTTTTTGTAATTAATATATTACCTTATTCTTTTTCAAAATGTAAAATGAAACTTGGAGCATTTAATACATTTTTCATTTTAGTGACATTTTTGATATGATCTATGGAACTTACATCACCTTAAATAAATTGTACGACACTGCCTAGTCTGTTCAGCTACACAGCTCAGACTATTTTAAGATCTGGACAACAATGAGCAGCAGAATCATTGTAAATGATAGGCTTGTAGGTTTTGTTGTTTTGTGATTAACTTTATTCTTCCTCATTGTTTGCATATATTTGTAATGATGCATTTCTTATTTATTTATTTTTCATTGTTTACAGTACGTAACAGTAGGGTCATATGTTAGAATAGTTTAGGGTGTTTGGTTATGGGTGATTATAGTGAAATTGTGAGTAGGTACAAAAGTATAGTGATCATTTTATAACTCTGATGGAACTGCTGGTGCCAGGTAATATTTTTCTACTGCATTAATTGGAAATTGCAGAGACTTCTTATGATAAGGTGACTGTTGAAAAAAGACATCTCAGAGGTTATTCAGGAACAATTGGCTCATAACATTATGTGAACTAGTATGAAAAGCGATAGCACACAGGCGGGGGGGGGGTGATTCAGAGACACAAATAGAGTGACTGTGCTACAAGAGAAATAATACAATATTTATGATTCTCAAATGACTACACATGTTGTGTAAATGAATGTGATATGCTAATGAGACTCACTGTATGCAAATGATGAAATCAAATATGGCAGACTGATTCAGAGACATAAATTCAGTGCTAAGAACCTCAGAGCTCATCTATTCCGAATGCAAGGATTTTTTGGTGCACAGGACCTCCACTCATGTTTTTAAGACAGGAGTAGCATCAGCCCCAGCTGGGGAGCAAGTGTGAGTGACCACTCTTAGAGTTAGTGCCCATGATGTTACATGTGGTTCACCTCTGTATCACAAATATGCCCATTAGCAGCTCATATACTATCACCTCCATAACCAAGACATTGTCAAATGCTAATATGTAGAGAGAAGCAGCATATGTGAGTTAATAGACATGTGCCACTTACACATGGAATCAAGAGCCATGAGTGAATTGCATATCCTAATGAATGCTAAGGTATGTGTAGCATTAACCATCCTTGCTATGGGAACTTTGCATAGGATGGGAGACATATTAGGAGTTTTGTAGGCATCAGCCTTTGCAAACCAGCACCATTTCCTTTACCTTGATGCTAGAGCATTTGGAGTAGCATATATGGTTTCCACAAGCAAAAGAATAAACATACAACTCTATTCAAGCATTTTGCAACATAGCTCATTTCTGTGAGGTCCAGGGGTCATGGATTGTGCCAGCAATTTTGTCAAGGTCCCACTTATTCCATAGCTATGCCTGGCATACAAGGCATTATCAGACACACTCTGATTGACCTCTTGCATATCTGCAAAACAAACAGCACCAGAATTACCTGTTCTAAAGACTTAAACATTGCCTCTGATATAAGTAGGACCTACTGGAGAGACAGGTATGTATCCCAGAGACTACTCCTTCTCTGGAACAGGATCCCCATCCATGTGAAACAGAGTTCCTCCATAAACCAATTCAAGTGTAATTTAGACAATTGTATAGGTCACAGTAAATTGGGGTGGCCACGGTGGTGCAGTGGTTAGCATTGCTGCCTCACAGCAAGAGGTTCTCTGGTTCGATTCTCGTCTGGGGTGCCTTCTGTGCAGAGTCTGCATGTCCTCTCTGTGGTCGCGTGGGTTTCCTCCGGGTGCTCCGGTTTCCTCCCACATCCCGAAAGACATGCTGTAGGTGGATTGGACACTCTAAATTGGCCCTAAGTGTGAGTGTGTGTGTGTGTGCCTTCTGTGGAATGTTGGGTGCCAGGCTGGCACCTTGGTACTGTAAAACACCACTGCCAATCATGAGCAGACAGGTGATCCGCTGTGGCGACCCCTAACCGGGAAAAAGCCGAAAGAAGAAGAAGAAGTATGGGTCACAGTAAATTCATCCCTGGTTTGGCCTTTATATCTCTAATGGACACAGGCAACCTGTAAATGGTTTATCTCCCAGGGCCCTGCTTACAGATGTTTCACCTCTTAAGCCCCTGTTACATTTATCAAGAGAGATTTGGGATGCATGGCTAAGCTTAAAAAAGTCCTTGTGGTTTGTTAGCCCAGTAAATACCTATGAACCTATTGTAGATCATTGTGTGTATTGTACTTAGTCAGCAATTGTAGCTAGATAGCATGTACATATAAGTTACTGAGCATGTGCAAAATCAATGCCATTTTGTATAGTCAGTCAAAGTGAATGCAGGCATGAATGGAGATGACCATGCAAGTGTGTTTGAAATAGTGAGTCAGTCAGTTAGCTTAAATATATGTTCTACAGCTACTGATGTGTTTATGTGCAATAAACAACTTGAACCTATCACAGTGTCTCCATGTCTCATTTGATACACGGGACATGTGACACCTATGAACCTATATGGCTTCTGATATATCAACCAGAAGGACTTGTACTCCATCAACTGTCAGGTGGTGGTGTGTAATTCACAGTATATTATGTACAATGTGGCTGTGCACTGTCTGGCCAGGGCCAATGATTCCCACATTTGACACATATTTGACCTCTGCCAGTGTTTTATATGGGGTTACTCCTTAGAATCAATTTGTTGGTAAGGTCACACTTTGCCAGCTACACTGGCCAAGATTTGCTGCTCCCTTTGAAGTAGATAGCTGACCATTCATAATGGTGTTCACTGTTGCCTGTAGCAGGTTATGTAGGATATGTCTTGGAAACATGGATAATAAACCCCATCTGAAACCATAAGACCATGGTTGAGACATTATACAACACTGCCTAATCACAGTCAGGAAACAGTACCAAATGTGATTTTTGACTTCCGAAGGCATGCTGGCATCCCTTTGGATATAGTTGGCGGTATGCACCATGTTACTCAATATGGTAATATGGAAGCAGCTAGAACTTGGGAATGGTACTGCCTAACTGACCTGTTGCAGCAGCTGAGGATGTGTCAGCCACAGAGCTGCTGGAGCAACTAAAACTAATGCGTGCATTATCACATCCAGGTTATGCATTACAGTGTACTAACTGACTAAATGGTTCATCAGGCATTACCTTACACACTAATCCAGAAGAGTGGATGGGGGTATAGCCATCATAATTTCCAATGGTAGAGTGGAGCACAATGTCAGGCAACAGCAATGTTGTCATATGTATGTGCAAGGTTCAAGGGCTATGGATGTGGGAGGCACTGAAGGTGGTAGCAGGTTGAGGGAAGTCAGAGATTATATCTCCACTTCAGGAGAATGTAAAGGAATCCTGATGTGGCTCCCTATGTTGGAGGCCAACATATGGATTGTGTCCATGACCATGAGGATTGCTACAGATAGGCATGGCAATCTGAATGTTAAGAAAGGATAGGGGTGATATGGAATTGTGGGAGCCAGAGGGGATGCCATGGTGAGTTATTTTAGAGGTGGAGTCAGACGAGTGTCATAGGCCACAACTATGAAATTGGCCCTGTGCAGGTATGGTCATGGCTGCCATGATCAAGGGTGAGAATGATGCCATCTCTGCAACCATGTGTGTTATCTGTAAGCCTGCCCAGTGACCTTCCACCATGTATCCAGGCCCTTGTACAGCCTTGGCCAGTAGAGTCACAGTGGATAGCATTTGCTACAAGCAGCACTGATGCACAAATGGATGCCATGTATGCCATTAAGGACCTCATCAAGCATGTTTATTCCAGATCTGTATATGCCATATCACTGCATGTGTCTCTGCAAAAGCTGCAGGAAGTCATGAAGTCCAAGTAGCAGGTGCACATCCTCATGCATGCCATGCAGCATGCTTACCATCTCTACCATGGTGTGTGGAGGAGCTGTTTGTACCTGGATCACTGACCTGTACATCTGTTGACTGCTAAGTATAGTAACCTAGTCAGAGAACGACCTGAAGTCGTGAGGCAATGATCATTAGTATGCCTGTCCCCTACAGAGTGTGTGTGCATGGACATCAGAGGCAGTGCAACTGAGGGATACCATCTGGATCTGGAATGGTGAATGGTTTGGGCTCACACTGATAAGATGTCCAGTGCTAAATACAGGTGGTGCCAAAGGTTTGACCTGCTCATGCAGCAATACCTTTTATGCAGGGGCTGTGTGTGCATGTGTGCGAGCGTGCGCATGTGCGCGCGCACGCGTGTGTGTGTGTGTGTGTGTGTGTGTGTGTGTGTGTGTGTGTGTGTGTGTGTGTGTGCACGTGTCTGTGTATGTCTTTGTGTCTGGGTCTGTTTGTGTGTATGTGAATGTGTACCCTCCAGTGTTAGCATTGCTGATAGCTTTGCTGTGTCATCTGACTGTGTCATGTGTGCGTTATCATCATTGCTAGCTGCAGGTAACCTGCTAATCTCAGTCATGTGTTGCCCTGTTGTGCTGGATCCTCCAGTAGTGGAACCTGTGAAAGCATAATGATAAAATACTAATGACAGAGTGGGAACATATATCTCTCTGGCCCTTGCTTGTGGTAGGCAGACTGGCACAGGCCACTTATGTGAAAGTATAGGGGTACTTACATACTTTGTGATGCAGGTTGTCACAGCTGCTGCTCTGGTATACCTGGTGAACAGGTATGCATACGTTTTCTGCTGAATAACCCCTCCTCACTTGCAGTTAAGTGCATTACCTAGAATGTAAATGTCCTTAATGACTTGGGGCATATTCTACAGACACTCAGGCAGATATCACCAGCCCAACTCTCACATCCAGGCCACTGCCAGGTAAAAACGTTCACTCACCATCCCCATACAGGTTTACCAAGAACTTTTCTATGTCTATGAGCCACCTGTATGTTAGCTGTCCATCACATCCAGTGAGCCTATTCCTTATGATATCTTATGCCATAATCATGGCATGCAGTATCATACTGGGCATTCTGTGATGTACCTTTACTACTGTCCTATTAAGGCCACCCACAACAATGAGATCCCATGCCACTCCTTGTCACACCTGGTCCCATACAGCCGTTTTAGATTTACTTTTTTCCAAGATATGCGTACTGTGTGTGCATCTGTGTTTTTTGTGTGTGTGTGTGTGTGTGTGTGTGTGTGTGTGTGTGATCCCTATGTCTCAGCACTGACCTCTGCCCTTTCATTTTTTACACAATACCAGTGTCCCAGCTGTGGCCATTCCCACCATGGCTCATATTGCCAGCAGTAATAGGTGTGGTACCATAGCCAAACTTCTTGCAGCACTGTGCTGACTGTCATCTTGTGCCTCTCATATCCTTCTTTACATGCATTGACCTATGTACAGGAGCCATTGTTTCCACAATAGCATGTCTTGCAGTCTTCCCATGGAATATTCACCTTACATACCTACATAGGCCATAGTGTGACCCCATGAGATATTTACCTGCCATACCATTATACTATGCTCCCTTTCATGCTGATTCTCTCCCTACATTGGATATTAACTTATCATGACTGTCTGCTGTGCCATTTGTCATGGTGAGCTGTAGCAATTAACTTGTCATTTCCTTGCGTTATGTTCTCTATCACGATGAGCCTTTCCCAGGTTGGACAGTAACATGTCATGCCCCTATGCTGTATTATCTCTCTGTTCTTGGAGATGTCATGCACCATGGATGCTCATTGCAGTGGAGAGATGCATTAGCAGTTGTTTTATTCCCTTTCACTATGTCTATATCATGGTACAGCCTTCTCCCTGAAATCCTATTCTTGATCTGCTCAGTGATTATGATAAGGTGACAGTGTGAGTGCCTTTAAGTCGTTGTTATAGCGCATTGCACTCTCACACTCAGGCAGCACTGCATTGTCATAGCACATTGCACTCTCACACCCAGGCAGCACTGCATTGTCATAGCACATTGCACTCTCACACCCAGCCAGCACTGCACTGTCATACCACATTGCACTCTCACACCCAGGCAGCACTGCATTATCATAGCACATTGTGCTCTCATACCCAAGCAGCACTGCTATACTCATCCCTGCCCCTCCCCAGGCTAACAAGATATGTACATATGGTGCTTATGCAGGGGGACTGCAAAGACCATTGCATTCCAGCTCTGTGCTAGTAATACTTTTGTTAGCACAATGTTACTGCCTGACTATGCAAATGATGTAGTGTCTATAACATGCAGTTGTACACAAAGGGCTAAGCCATAATCAGATCCAAATTTTGTTTTTGTTGATTATATAGAGCTATCTGTATAGAACTTTTCCATCTCTGACTGAAGTGCATGTAATTAGTCTGATTTTGTTATTGAACATCTGGTGAAAGCCACATGTAATCCCATCTTTTCTACCCTTGTACATTTCCTTCACATACTTATTAACATGCTGAATATTTTTTTCTTCTTCAGACTTAATTTTCTTTACTGCAACGTCTATGTTCTTCGTAGTGACATCTTCATTCTTTTCACCCCAAAGGCAAACCTGTTCTTTCAGAAGCAAAATGTCATTTTAACAAATCTTTTTCCTACCAATTTTGCATATTTTCCTATTCCTTTGTAAATATTCAGTATGATTTCTCTCAATCAACTCAGGAAATTATTCTAATAATATTTATATTATTCTTTTTGCCTATTATATCTCTGTTTTCAAATCTAAATTAATTTCTTCTATATTTTTAAATGCTAACCACCACTCTATCCAAAATATATTGAAAGCTCTTAATTCAATTTTCAGGTCTTAACTCTAAAACATTCTAGTTAATCTTTTTAAGGCCTTTTCCTTTTTTAATTTTACAACTATCTCAAGAAAAATATTGTCATATGATTGAAAAACCTAAAGTTTAACTTACTTCCCTGTATTTTCTTCATAGTTTCTGAAAAAAGAAAATAATGCCTGCCTTCAAACTCACTCTTTTACACAAAAATATTTTGTCCTTCCACCTGCAAATCTGTCACATCTCATTATTTACTCTTCTTAATATCCTGACATCATTCTTTTTATTCTGATATTAGAATTTAAAATTTGTTGTTACCAAATTGATCCCCTACCTGTTCCCAATCAATCTATTCATTCCCCCTACAAGGTGAGAACCACATTCATTTGTTCCCCAGGATGGGCAAGACCCCTACAGCTAATTGATTCCCTGAGGGGGGGGGGGTAACATCCTAGTATGCCCTTTCTGTCCAAGTTAGTGTCAGGTCTTTGGGAATAGGACTGTCTGTGGACCAGGTGGAATAATTCTCATTTCACCTTCTCCTACTGAGGCTGAGGTGCTGCCATATGCAGAGTTGTTCTGACTGTTCACGCTCTTCTGACGAGCCTCCTGGTTTCCATGCAGAATGAAATCCCTCACATATAGCCCCTACCTGCAGTGCGCCTTCGTATACCTATAGAGGTCATTGGTGTAACAGCCAACTTGCCTCCCTCTCCCAGGTTATGTGAGCTGGTAATGGCTGCTCACTGATCCCCATTCTTCTGTCCTACAAGTGCTTGGGCCCAGTAATCAAAATGGGGTTAACTAGGTTATACTCAGGGCTTTATCCCTGTACTCCATAGGGCCACAGAGCATGAATACATTATTTTTGATGTTTTTGAATAACTAAAAAAGGCCTTATGACTAACTTTGCCTTGGATAGCTTTATTTTAGCCTCAGTCATGGTGTTGATGGATTTTATTAAGCTCCTGAATTGTTTGCTTACTTCACTGGTGAGAGCTCTATCATTCTGGGAATTACTCTTTTTACATTTGGCCAAAATTATCTTCCTTTTATTGTAAATATTGTTGCTATTATAATTCTACCATAGAGGTTTATTTCTGGGGTTTACCTTGCACTTGTTGCAATAGGGTACAGTTGCACATGTGTAACTATTTATGTGCTGGTATGGTGAAGTGATATATATATATTTTTGCACAGTCAGTAGAGTTAGTTGGGTTTTATGTGGATTTTTAACTTGCCAATGTATTACTTAGAAGCAGGTAGTTTGCCTTAGAGAAATTTCTAAAGGTACCTTGAGTGGAAGGAATCTCTGGTTTCAGTTTTATTTTGAAGGGAATAACTTTATGGTCAGACCTACCAGTGATGAAGGTATGCAGAAGATGGTGCAAGATGCCCCCATAGTATTAAGGACAAGATCCATGATGTTGTTCCCCCTAGTGGTTATTCTAAATGATTGTTCCATGTAATTTATACTGACAAAAGTCCAGGAATCTCTATGCTTGTACACTAGTGGTGATGGTGTGGGCTTCCCTGTCTACAGATAGAGAGTTTAGATCACCTATGAAATGGTATTGGGTTTAATATTGAGAGAGTCCAGTTCCTGGAGATAGATGTGTGGCTTTCTTGGGTCATAGAGGGAGTTCTACAGCTAGCTAATGCATGTTGCAGGACCCTTCCAGTAGTTATTTAGACAGAAAGAAGCTTTAGTGCATCCTAGCATTGATGTGAGTCTCTTCTAGATGAAAACTGTGACACCTCCACCTTTTTACCCTCCTGCACAGTAGTTGATGTAAACACTTGGAAGGCAGTATAGCCCTACACAGATGGAGTGATCTCCACCATTGTAAGCAATGTGTCACCACTACACAGATGTCTATGTCCTCCAGGGAGTGGAGTTTCTTGCTTGGGCTCCTAACATCAATCAGTAATAACTTCATATTTCCGTTTGCTTCCTTTGTTATGTTGGTAGGTTATCAGGTCAGCATTGCCTAAAAAGACACCATGCGGGTGGACAATATCTTTGTCAATGATCAAAACCCTAGAGAGGACAGATGCATGCCATCCCTCACAAAGCAGTGTGGTATTTTGGTCATATCCTCCAAGGCTGACACATGTTGAACCCCCTTCCAATGACACCAAAAACTAAGCCAGTTATTGAAGTGAATTATTTTGGCTCATTGCAGCATCATCCTTGGAGAAGGTAGAAAGCTGTTCATTGCTAGGCTCATAACATCCTGGGATATATAACAATCTGAGAGCTCCAAGATGTCTCTCTTCAGATAGTCCAAGGAGGTACATCTCAAGTCACTGTCACCTACATGTACTATAACAAAACCATTCTGGTACTTGTTCAAGGACATGAATGCACTTGTGATCTGATGGATTCTGGCAACAGACAAGCAACTAACTGTCACTCTTTCCTTGCTCAGTGTGGTAAGAGTTACATCTGTATGTTTTACATTATTTTAAAGCTCTTCTATTCCAATTTATATGTGCTCATCCATTTTCAAAGTAACCCATTATTTCAACTTCCCAGTTCATATGCTATTTTCATTCATAGTCTTTCTAATTCTACATATCACAGAGAAGTTTGCCTTTAAAATGCACTTTAGTGTCCTCCTCTAAAACTCTTCTGGCTTGAATTTCAGAAATACTTTTTATTTATTTTTTAAACACCTTAATTGAAGTATCACTTGTGACATAGACAAATTTACATTTATACAAAAGTAATCATGTTGTATTATGTTTGTTAATGTTAATTTAATATAATTAGAAATACTTTTTATTTTTATCCATACATGCAAGTCTATAAGCATTTAATTTATCTAGGGCAAGCCTAAACTTTTTGATAAACCTGCTAACAAACTGGCAAACCAAATCAAATGATTCAAACATGACATTACAAAACTTTTTCTGAGCCCAAATCTATAATACAGCATATGTTATGAATCTTAAAAACTAACGGTTTTACTAAGTTTTCTGAAAAATGTACTCGTCCTGAACTGCATTATTTTCTTCCTCTTTTTTTTCTAAACGCTGCTCCTACATATGGCTTTCCTTTCCAAACACTTCCTGTACTCTACCATACTCTTCCTGTACCATGACACTTCAACCTCTCTAGATAGATTTGTCTCACAGCTCTTTCATGGGTATTTGAGGAAATGCCTATTGACTGACATCCTTTGTTCATGTTTTTTTTCCTTATTCATTCAATCATTAAAGGAGTTTTTTTAACAGTATCACTCTTAAAATGATGACATTTCATCCAAAGGATCACTGTCTTTTATCATTTTATCAGTACTTCATCCTCCAAATCTCCCTTCTGTATTGTTATAATTGCAGCATAATGTTCATCAGAATTTGCCACCCCTATATCCTCATGGTCAAACTGCATTTTGTCCTTCCTGGTACTCACACTGAGCCTTTCTACATTCAAAAAGAATTGGGGCATTTGACTGCTGCCTTGAAATTTCTCCTAATCACTTTGAATACCCCTTTGGCTCCCACAGAAAATGGGCCATGCCTAGTGTGACTAAGTCAATAAAAGGAACTAAATAATGATAATAATAATAATAATAATAATAATAATAATAATAATAATAATAATAATAATAATAAAGCAAGGATATAACACCTACTTTGCTAATACAAGGTTATTATCTTCTCCCTTGTTAATGTCAAACAATTGTTAAATGTTGTATGTGATCTTCAGAGAACGTCAGTGTAACAGCAAAACGTTACCCACTTTATGATTTCCCTCATTCTGGCTATCATTTCAGTGCTGTCTCTTTTATCCCACAGAAGCTAATGCCAGTCTTACGCCTGCAAAAGTACTGACATAAGTGATGCAAGATTTCCATATAAATCTAGCACTTGCATGAGCTCTCTTTGCTGCTTCTCATAGTCAAGGAAGCACCAGTTCCAAATTAACAGTTTAATACGATTACGAGTAATTGCATTTATTCTTTTTCCAAGTGAAAAATTTAATGAAGACCATCCTTTCAACTTTTGCTGAAGGAAGGGCATATTTTTGACTACAGACTAAGTAGTAGGTATGCTTGTGGTAGATCCATTATATTTGTGTTGGTGAAATCCACAAAAGAAATTTGCAGACACTATTTTGAGCCAACCTCAGAAACAATGTTTTGCTTGGGGACAAGCTCCCTGCACCCCCCCGATGTGTCTCCCATACTTAAATATATTAACTCCAAAACTGCACAACAGCAGATAAAGATGAATACTCCACTATTGCCAGAGTAGTTTCAGTGAATTTACTACAAATATCTCACCTTTGCTAAAATTACCATCAGCAGTCTGACATGTTCATAACACACTGCACCTAAATATTACCATCACATTGCTTCGTATATTTGGGGCCTGAACATTAACTTCAGTCTTGTGGCAGCTGCAAACCGTTTAATATGGCAACCAGATTAAGTTGTCTGAAAGCCTTATTTGTTTTTTAGATGAGAAGCAGTCAAAATTTCTAGAAGAATATTCTAAATATAGCAAGTCTTCTAAATGCGTACAGACAAAAATATTTCACCATGAAGAGAGAGAGCAGGAGAGAGAGGAAAAAAAAAAGAGAGGGATGACAACACAGATGAAAGAAAATCTGAAAACTGACCCTTCAGATTCTTCCAGCTCAGTGAGGAGGTGTTTCACATCTGATGCAGTGTTACTCAACATTTCAGCTCAAAGCAATATATCTAAATTTCTGTAACCACTTGGTAGACTCTCAGTAAACTTGATGATTTTGAATTATGAAACAGAAATGGAGTGTGATATTCCAGCAAATTACACAATACATAGGTATACTAAAAATGGGCCCAGCTATCTTTCAACTCAGCTATCAGCTCCAAGGTTTTTCTTCCCTTACTTCTTGTGTCATTACCAAGACAACCACAATTTTCAGTTTTCAGGGTTTTCAGTTTTTACAGTTTTAGTCTGTGTTCTTCCTTTGCCTCTGCAGTTAACCAAGTCCTTGTTAAGTCAGCATCAGGGCAAGGTGCTGCACTCCAGTCTCAAGACACCAAATCTTTCAACCTGGACGACAGAAATTTAATTCTTTGCATCCAATCTTTGTCTGCATGTCCTCCCCACAGTTGGGTAGCATTCGAAAGACATGCGTGCGTAAATGGACGTGCTTTCGTTGAAGGTTGGGCGTTGAGCTGGCACCTCGGCGTTTCGTAAAAATCTACTGCCAATCATTAGCGGATTAGAGTTCCGCTGTGGCGACCCCTTAGCAAGAAAAAGCCGAAAGACAAACAACAACATCCATTCTTTTCCAAGATATGAACTGAACATGCTCAAAGAAGCTAAAAGCCCTATTACAAAGAAAGCTTATTTTCAAAACTGGGAACAATTTGTTTTCTGGAAGCCCCCATAAGTCTTGGACTCCTTGAAATAGCCAGTTCCAAAGATGTCAGATTTCTTTAACTATTCCTCTGATTCAAACCCAGCGTATTTTATTATTAAGGCACTTTTTTGCAACATCTGTGTGTGTTCCACTTTATCTTCAGATAGCAGCAAATTCACCTAGTAAGGCCTTTCTGCAGTGTGATCTACATTTAAGACCTCTGTGCTGGCATATATTTTCTCCATGAGATTTGAACTTCATGATGGAAAAGTTACTATTAGGAGTTAGCTGATTTACTGAACATTAAACATCTTTCCTGAAATAATTTACTTTATTTACAGTAACCTCCAGCAGAAGGAATTCAGACTGTAGTCCCTGATTTGTAATCCATATTATTTCATATTGAAAAGGTATCATCAAACAGATGAAAGTTTTTTTTTTCAGCATCAGGACAAGCAAATGGGGATTCAATGTTTGTTAAAAAAAAGTTCTCTCCCAGGAACATTTTGCAGCCAGTCCTTAGAGTTCCTGGAAACAGTGCTTTCACTTCCGCAACCAGTAAAGATGGACTTTTGCTTCTGGATGCATCCAGTCAACCTACTCATACTGGAAGAAACTCAATAAAGGACAGTATGTCCTTTGAATTATGCCTTGGAGCCTACTTCAACAGCCTTTTCATTCAAGGTAACACATTACAATAAGAAAGGTTTTATCATATCAAGCTGAAAGAAATCAAAACAATATTCAGAACTTTGATGATTCAGTGTTCTCTGTAGTGTATATCTAAACAGTCCATTCAGTTTCCAGTCTTCTATCTAAACTGTCAAAATAAAGACCATCTTCTGTACACATTTCATTTTTTAGGCAATTAACATACTATACCAGAAAATCTGATTCCTTCAGGAAAACAGATGTTTCATTTATTAAAGAAACAGAAGGCCTGCCTACAGACAAGTAAACTTTGAGTCTAAGTGGCTGACCCATTTTATTGTATTTTGTTTCATGTAAGGCCTTGATTGATTTAAGAGGTGAGCACTATTAACCACTTAAAATGGGTGGCAAGAAATTTTGCCTCCTTAAAGGTGTATATGACTAGGTATGTTAAGGTATCAGTGATTGTTAGTCTAGTATGTGCCTATGTTTTGAAAAGTGCACTAAATAAGCATATGATACTGTCAGAGAATATTCTATTAAAGCAGCATATTTAGAAATGTACCTGGTTTGGAAATTTATCTGGTTATGTTAGTGGCTGCACCATGGACTACTGTCTATACTTCCCACAAACACTACAAATTAGATGCCCAGTCTAAAAGTACAGAAAGTTTTAGTACAGTTGTGATGTAGGGAATCCTCTAATCTGTCAGTCTTCCTGGGGTAATAAAGTACTCCTTCAGATTCTAACAAGATATAATTTACTATTATAGTGGCCCTCCCTGAGGAAGATAGTATCATTGTGTAAGACATTCCACATTTAACTAGACTCTTCAAAAGAGATCACCATAACAGTAAAGTTTCCCCTCCTTTCTTGTATTATAATTTTATAGGTTCAGAGGATGATACTAGGCTACTGGCCTGGAGGCCCTTATAAGCCTAGCCAAAATTTTTGCCCATGTTCCCACAGAGTCAGCACCCGTTTCCCCTGTCCAGCAAGGACACAGGTGGGATCCCAGGGGTGCATTTTCTGTTTCCCATCCAGTCATCCAGGTTCCTCTTAAAGAGATCTAGAGAGGTACTCTGCTTGACATGGAGAGGAAGTCTATTCCAAAGATGGGGGAGTCTTTGGGACACAAATCTATCCCGCCAACAAGTTATATTAATGTGGCAGACCAGGTTGAGGCCTTGAGTGATGGAGTTTGGATATGCAGCAACTCCATCAAGCCTGGGTTTGAGATGGCATTGTATGCCAGACACAGGTCACCTCTGAGTAGTCTGTATGAGACTGAGTAGAGGGACAGGGTTTTAGACTATCTGTATAGGATAGGTGTTTGAGACCCTGGATTTTCCTGGTCAGGAACCTTTGTGGTCTCTCCAGCTGCTGCATGTGCTTGGCAAGGTACATGCCAAAGGGGGCATTATACTCGATAATGGGTCTGATAAGTGAGGAGTACAGGGAAGTTATGACCTCCTTGTTCCTGAATTAAATATCCTTAATTATGAGGTGAGCCATGTAAAAAGCCTTCCGTACAACGGAGGCAACACGGTGGTCAAAAGTCAGGTTGCTATCAACCTGGGTGCCCAAGTCCCTCATGACTGATTACATGCTTAGTACATTGTTATTAATGTGATAATTAGTGGGGACTCCATTTTCCCCAAAGGGGATAATGATGCATTTCTTGGAATTCAGTTTGAGGCCATGTTTCTGGCACCAGTCATGAGTTTGGGTAAGGCCCTCTTGGAGGATGTTCACATCACTAGGGAAATTTAAGACAGCACCCATTTTGCAGTCATCTGCAAACTTGGTCAGCCATAGACCACTGGTTTTGGCATGCACCTCAGAAAAGTATATCCCAAACAGTAGGGGCCCCAAGACTGATCCTTGGGGTACACCACTTGTTACAGGTCTACTACTAAAGTGAATTCCCCTATTTTGACTGAGTGGGTTCTATCAGTGAGCCAGTTACCTATCCATCTCGTAACATACATTTGTTGCCTAGCTGGGAGAGTTTATCTATTATGCCCGGGGAATAGTGTTGAAGGCTTTGGCTAGGTCAAGGTAGGTGATGTGCACCTTCTTCCCCTTGTCCATGGCTTTGGTGACTGTTTCAAAGAAGTCGACCAAGTTTAACAGGCATGATCTCCCTTTGACAAAACCAAACTATGTGGGAGTCAAGTGTTTGGAGGTTGCCAATGTCCTTGTTTATAAGGTCCATGATAATGCATTCCATGGCCTTGGAGATCAGGCTAGTTAGGCTGATAGGCCTATAACTGCCTGGGTCAGTGGATGCTAGATCTTTGTGTAGAGGGATCACAGTGGCTATCCTCCATTTGGCTGGGATGAATCTGGTGCTCAGGCTTTGGTTGAATAGGGTGTCTAATGGAGCTGAGAGCTCATGTTGGCTACAGCCAGGGATGCTCTCGGATCTCATGGACACTGTATTCTTTGCCTTTGAGACGGCATTAAACACCTGCTCCCTGGTGATGGGGGGGCAGGTTCTGGGGATGTCCTGCTTTAATGATGGGGGGACGGGGGGGTGAAGTTTTCACTGAACCTATCTTCCAGCAGGTTGGCTATATCTACGGCATTTGTGTATGTGGTGTTATTGACCACCAGTTCAGAGCAGACTTGGGTGTTACCTTTCAGATTGCAGACGTATGTGAAGAAGGTCTTGTGATTGTCCTTAGTGGATGTGGTCAATTTGGACTCAAAGTTAGCCTTAGAGGATTTCACCAGTGACCTTATTTGCTTGTTCAGACAAAGAAGAGATTGCTTATAACTTGGCACCTACTTCTTCTTGGTCCTGGACAGCAATTCTTTCCTTTTATTATAGAGTTTGTTTATTGCTGCTGTGCACCAGACAGGTTTACTCTTCCTTGAGGAAGATGACTTGGTCCTGTCAGGTATTGCTGAGTCCATATAGCTATGTAGGTGCTCATATAGTTTTTTGGTGTAGGCTTGGACATTATTGCTAGTTCCAACTGAAGGGATGGTGGCTGAGAAGCTGCTTATACCTGCTCTCAGGAGATTGTAGTCAGCTTTGGAAAAGTTTTTTTGTTTGACCCAGACAAGGGGGGGTGGTCAGGGGAGATGGTGATTTTGAAAGTAATTGCTTTATGGATGGATATTACCAAGGAGGATGACACTGTAGGGGTGCTACAGTGGCTACTCATGTTGGTTAGTACCAGGTCCAGGATATTTTCATGTCTTGTGGGGGTGTCGACCAGCTGATCCAATGCATTGGCACTGACAAAGTCGAGGAATCTCTGGACGTTCATGTTTGGGCTAGAATAGGTCTTCCACTCTATGGTTGGGTAGTTAAAATCACCCTGGATCAGGGTAGAGGGTTGAATCTTGATGGATTCATGTAAGTCCAGATAGGTGGAGTGGGCGTCTTGAGTCATGGTTGAGGGCCTGTAGCTAGCTACGATTTAAATAAGTGTTTTGTCAACAGTTCACTGCACTTGGAGTGTCTCCTCTGCGTCAAACCGTTTGAACAGCCTGGAGGTGTGTATGTCTTTGATAAATATTGAAACTCCACCTCCTTTGGCTTTGTAGCCCTCCCTTTGGGGTCTGAAAGTATGGTAGGATGAGTAACCTGGTAAGGCTGGAGTGCTCTCCACAGCTTTGAACCAGGTTTCAGTGACTGCACAAATATCAGCATCCTCCAGGGCAAGGAATGCTTCAGATGAGTGCAGTTTCATGCTAAGACTCCTAGCATTTAGGAGCATGACCATTACATTTTGAATTTAAAATAATTTTTCATGTTGGTAATTTCTTGCTCATGACTTTGCCTAAAAAAGGCACTATGGGGGAAGCAAGAGCCTTTGCCAGAAGCCTGATGCCCAGGGGAGACAGAAGAATGCCATCTCTCACAAAGCATCTTGGTCTGTCAATCATGTCCTCCCAGGCTGTCGGGTACTGGATCCACTTGGAATAACACCAGAAACTAAGCCAATTATTAAAGTCAATCATTTGCTGCTTGTATTGAGGCATCATTCTTGGTGATGGTAGGATGCTGCTTAAGGCTAGGTACATACCTGCCTGCGACATATATTCAACGAGCTCAATCATGTCTCTCTTCATATAGTCCAGAGAGGTATGTCTCAAGTCATTTACACCAGCATGGACTATGACAGAGTCATAACAGTACCTGTTGTTAAGAAACTTGTGTGCATGTGTGATATGGCAGATTCTAGCACTTTCCAAGCAACTTAACATAACTTTCTCCTTGTCTAGCCTGGTGAGGGGCACATCTGTGTGTCTCACGATAAAGTGTCATTTGACTAGTATGTTGAGTTTGTGGCTGGGCCTTAGAGGCTGTGAGACACAGGCATGTGTATTATGTGTGGTGCTTGGTGCAGTGGGTTGTGATGTGCATGTGTGCTTTTGTCTCTGTCTCTTTTGTTTAGGTATGTTTTTGTTGAGAACCTCCACATAAATAGGAGTGTGTTATACAGCTGTGGATGGTGTTAGAGGTGTGGTGTTTGTAGTGTTTG
Organism: Protopterus annectens; assembly: GCF_019279795.1. Taxonomy (NCBI): domain Eukaryota; kingdom Metazoa; phylum Chordata; order Ceratodontiformes; family Protopteridae; genus Protopterus; species Protopterus annectens. The sequence goes on along the minus strand of NC_056725.1, from coordinate 1,878,227,719 downwards.
TGCAGACAACCTTCTCAGTGCCAGATGTACTGGCTTGTGACTGAGACAGCAAGGATTCTAGGTTCTTAATGTAATTGCATCTCTCACATATTGTGTTCCTATGTGGTAGTAGTACAGGGTTGTCTGTGTACAGAAGGCAGTTGCTATACTGTGTCAGGATGCCCATACCAACCAGACTAGAAGGAGAAACCACAGGAAATTGTCTGTCCATTGTTGTCAGAATCTGTGGAAGAGAGGTCAGGGACAGTAGAGTACTAGTAGAGTATTAGACATCTGCTTTTGACTATAGCTATAACACAGATGATATTTCGCAATGTTAGTAAATGTACACACACACACACACACACACACACACACACACACACATATCATTTTTTATCATACTGGACCTTTAAGTAGTGATGATGGGAGGTGTTGTTTTTTCACTATTTAAACTACTTATAACTCTGTATATGTTGCTCTGATGAAGTCCTGAATTTTTATGGACTAAAGTGCTTGACTGGAGTTTTTTACTTTTGTATTAAGGTTTTATCTGTGAAGTACCATTAAATTGTCCTACTACAGGTTATTTTCTGGGCAATTCTTTACGAAGTATTTGCGTTTTCATATAAATATATATATATATATATATATATATATATATATATATATATATATATAGATCCTTGGCTATACATTGAATGCGCAAAGGTTCAAAGCACACAACATTGACCCTTAAGTACATCAAACCAGCCAAATTAACAAAAAAAAAAAAAACTAACAAACAAACAAAAAATATTTTATGCAGGGTGAAACACCCCTGCTCCCACACACCCCCTGCAACAAATAAAGACAAACTCCAGGAATGCCCTGCATTGACTAGGAAAGGGACAAACTCTTGATCCCCACATTTACCTGCAATTGGAATAAAAGCAGGCTCAAGATTCTGAACATTCAACCAATGAATGGTCATAGGTTCATAGGTTCATAGGTAGGTACTAGGCTATCGGCCCTAGGGCCCATACAAGCCTAGCCAAAAAATGTACCCTGGCTTTCGCCACCCAAGAAAATTATTTTCCTGTGCCCCTGTCGAGCAGAGCCACAGAAGTGATCCCCGTGGTGAATTTCTCATTTCCCATCCAATCATCAAGATTTTTCTTGAAGAGTGCTAATGAGGAGCTCTGTTTGACATAGATAGGTAGTCTGTTCCAGAGTATGGGAAGTCTCTGGGACAGGAATCTATCCCTCCAGCATGTTCTGTTTATTGTGGTGACAAGGTTAAGGTCCCTAGAGTGTGTAGCTCGGAGGGATTGGGATTTCTTTAAGTGGAGCATGTCCAACAGCTCCGGGTTTGACATAGCTTTGTATGTTAGGCAGAGATCGCCCCTGAGTAGGCGATATGCGATGGAGTAAAGCTGTAGTTTTTGAGACGGTCTGCATAGGGCATATGTTTGAGGCCAGTAATCCTCTTTGTGAGGTATTTCTGTGGTCTTTCCAGTTGTTGTAGATGTCTTGTGAGGTACATACCAAAAGGGGCATTGTACTCTATAATGGGTCTAATGAGTGATGAGTAGAGGGGAACAATGACCTCTTTTTTCTGGATGAGAATCCTTTTTTGATGAGATGAGCCACGTAGAAGGATTTCCTGACCACTGTGGCGATGTGATTATCAAAGGAGAGACTACTGTCCACCTGTGTCCCAAGGTCTCTTATCACATTTTCGGCATTAAGTAGACTACCAGCTAAGTGGTAGTTCATGGGTACAGAGTTTTTACCAAAGGGGATGACAATGCACTTTTTGGCATTGAGCTTCAGGCCATGGCTTTGACACCAGGTATCTGTCTCATTGAGGCCCTTTTGTAGTTTGTCCACATCATTAGGAGTTTCGATTATGGCTCCTAGTTTGCAGTCATCTGCAAACTTTGTTAGCCAAAGACCTTCTGTGTTGGCCTGCACTTCAGAGAAGTAGATACCAAACAGGAGAGGACCCAGGACTGAACCCTGTGGTACTCCACTTGTCACTGGTCTGATGTCGGATTTGGAATCCGCTACTTTCACAGTGTGGGTTCTGTCCGTGAGCCAGTTGGCAACCCATCTTGTGACATAGGGATTTATGCCTAGTTTAGTGAGCTTATCTATAATTCCAGAGTGGGGGATGGTGTTGAAAGCCTTGGCAAGATCTAGGTAAGCTGTGTGAACCATTTTACCCTGATCTATGGCTTTGGTGACTGCTTCAAAGAAGTCAATCAGGTTTAGGAGACATGATCTGCCTTTTACAAATCCAAACTGTGTAGGGTCCAGAGTTTGGAGATTACCAATGTCTTTGTTTATGAGTTCCATGATGATACGTTACATGGCCTTGCAGACCAGGCTCGTCAGGCTAATGGGGCAGTAGTTCCCGGGGTCCGTCGTGGCTCCCCCTTTGTGGAGTGGGATAACTGTCGTGGTGCACCATTCAGTGGGTACAAAGCCTGAGGTGAGGCTATGATTGAACATGGTACTTAGGTAGGGTGCCAGTTCATTCTGTAGTTCATGTAGAACACAGCCTGGGATATTGTCAGGTCCCATGGATGCTGTATTCTTGGCTTTGGAGAGTGTGTTTTTTACCTGTGCAGCCGTGATTATAGGAACTTTGCATTCTTCAGGTATAGAGATGGGCCTTCTAGGGGGTGAGAGGGGGTAAAGTTAGCACTGAACCTATCTGCTAGGATGTTGGCAATATCAGTTGGTTCTGTATATTTAGTGCCATTATGCTGTAACTCAGAGCAGATCTGAGTGTTACCATTTAGATTCTTGACATAGCTATAGAATGCTTTGTGATTGTCTTTAGAGTCAGTGGCAATTTTGTTTTCGTAACTAGCTTTGGAGGATTTTATGAGGGATCTCAGCTTCTTACTGAGGTTGACCAGGGAGTTCCTCCAGTCATGGGATTTTACTCTTTTTTGCAACAGTTTCTTTCTTCTGTTGTAGAGTTTGTTTATGGCAGAGGTCCACCAGATTGGTTTCCTTTTTTTAGAGGATAACATCTTGGTTCTATTAGGGATAGCATGATCCATACACTCGTGTAAGTGCTTATAAAGTGCATTTGTGTAGGATTCGGCAGTCATACCTCTATTGTCCGTCTGCATGGGTGTCATGAAGTTTGCCACTTCTGTCTTAAGAAGTGTGAAGTTGGCTTTTGAGAATTTTTTTACGATGGTTTCCCTAATTGGGGCTGGGGGTGGGATGTGGATGCCTAGGCTTTTACAAGTGGATGTCTAGTCATTTACAATATACATGGAAGAACAGGGAAATACATAAATAAATAGACAGATAGATAGATAGATAGATAGATAGATAGATAGATAGATAGATAGATAGATTGAAAGATAGAGTTTCTAATCATTTTGTCGAATGTCCATTTGGCCGGGGGAAAGGGCAAACTCTTCCAAACATTCAGAAATGAATTAATAATCATTTGCAAATTTGACTGAAAGAGACACACACACATACACACACACATACATATATATATATATATATATATAGAGAGAGAGAGAGAGAGGGAGATAGATATAGTTTCCTATCATTTCGTCGAACGTCCATTTGGTCATCGACTGAGAGAAGTGATACTTAATATCAAAGGTACCAAATGGTCAAAATGTTGAGGGAATGTTTCATCAAGAAAGATGAGTGGGGTTGGAGTGAGTGAGAATGTTTGTATGTATGTATGGTGTGTGTGTGTGTGTGTGTGTGTGTGTGTGTGTGTGTGTGTGTGTGTGTGTGTGTGTGTGTGTGTGTGTGTGTGTGTGTGTGTGATATTGAACTTGGTACTTGGACTGATTTTCCAGTGTTGACACTGCAGCTCAGCAAAAGGTGGGTGCTGTACTCAAGAGTATGCCATCCTTTAGCTGGTACCTCACCTAAGTGTCATGTTTAATTATAGCCTCACCTCAGGCTTCATGCCCACTGAGTGGCGCACAGCTACAGTTATCCCAGTCCACAAGGGGGGATCCACCTTGGGAACTACTGCTCCATCAGTCTGAAGAGCGTGATCTGCAAAGCCATGGAACGTATTGTCATGGAACTTATAAACAAAAACATTGGCAACCTTCGAACACTGGACCCCACCCAGTCTGGGTTTGTAAAGGACCAATCTTGTCTCCTGAACCTGATTAACTTCTTTGAATCACTCACCAGAGCTGTGGATGAGGGTAAGGCGGTCCACACAGCCTATCTGGACCTCGCCAAGGCCTTCAACACCATCCCCCACTCTGAAATCATAGATACATTTCCTAAGCTGGGTATTAATCCCTACATCACTTGATGGGTTGCCAACTGGCTTACTGACAGAACCCACACTGTAAAAGTAGCCAACTCCAAATCCAGCTCCAGACAAGTGACAAGTGGAGTACCTCAGGGTTTAATCCTGGGACAGCTCTTGTTTGGCATCTACTTCTCTGAAGTACAGGCCAACACTAAGGTACTCTGGCTAACAAAGTTTGCAGATGACTACAAACTGGGAGCCATTATTGAATCCCCAAATGATGTGGATATTCTACAAAAGGGCCTTACAGAAACAGATGCTTGATGCCAGAGCCATGGGCTCAAGCTCAGTGCCAAGAAATGTATAGTCATCCCCTTTGGGAAAAAACATGTACCCGTGAATTACCACATAGGTGGCAGTACACTAAACACTGAAAGTGTGATAACAGACTTAGGGTCACAGGTGGACAGTGGTCTCACCTTCGAGAACCACATCGCCACAACAGTCAGGAAATCATTTTATGTGGCACACCTCATCACTAAGGGCTTTTCATCCAGAAAAAAGGAGGTGATTGTCCCACTGTACTCATCCCTCATTAGACCCATTATAGAATAGAATGCCCCATTTGGTATGTGCCTCTCAAGACATCTGCAACAACTGGAAAGGCTGCAAAAATACCTCACTAAAAGAATCACAGGCCTAAAGCAGATGCCCTATGCTGACCATCTAGATCTTGCCAAGGCTTTCGACACCCTCCCCCACTCTGGAATTATAGATAAACTCATTAAACTAGGTATAAATCCCACAAGATGGGTTGCCAACTGGCTCACTGACAGAACCCACACAGTGAAAGTAGCAGACTCCAAATCTGACTTCAGACCAGTGACAAGTGGAGTACCACAGGGTTCAGTCATGGGTCCACTCCTGTTTGGTATCTACTTCTCTGAAGTACAGGGTAACACAGAAGGTCTTTGGCTAACGAATTTTACAGATGACTGCAAACTAGGAGCCATAATCGAAACTCCTAACGATGTTGACATCCTACAAAAGGGCCTCACTGAGACAGAGGCCTGGTGTCAAAGCCATGGCCTCAAGCTCAATGCCAAAAAGTGCATTACCATCCCCTTTGGTAAAAACTCTGTACCCATGAACTACAACATAGGCAGTAGTATACTTAACACCGAAAGTGTGATAAGAGACCTTGGGACACAGGTGGACAGTAGTCTCTCCTTTGATAATCACATTGCCACAGTAGTTAGGAAATCCTTCTACATGGCACACCTCATCACAAAAGGTTTCTCATCCAGAAAAAAAGAGGCCATTGTTTCCCTCTACTCATCACTCATTAGAACCCATTATAGAGTACAACGCCCCTTTTGGTATGTACCTCACAAGACATCTACAACAACTGGAAAGGCTGCAGAAATACCTCACAAAGAGGATTACCGGCCTCAAACAGATGCCCTATGCAGACCATCTCAAAAAAACCCAGCTTTACTCCGTCACATATCGCCTACTCAGAGGTGATCTCTGCCTAACATACAAAGCTATGTCAAACCCAGAGCTGTTGGACATGCTCCACTTAAAGAAATCCCAATCCCTCTGAGCTACACACTCTAGGGACCTAAACCTTGTCACCACAATAAACAGAACATGCCGGAGGGATAGATTCCTGTCCCAGAGACTTCCCATACTCTGGAATACACTAACTATCTATATCAAACAAAGCTCCTCATTAGCACTCTTCAAGAAAAATCTTGATGATTGGATGGGAAATAGGAAATTCACCCCGGGGATCACCTCTGTGGCTCTGCTCAACAGTGGCACAGGAAAATAATTTTCTGTGGTGGCAAAAGCCAGGGTACCTTTTTGTCTAGGCCGATAGCCTAGTACGAACCTATGAACCTATGAACTCCAGGTATAGTCTGTCACATGTCGTCTACTCAGAGGCGATCTCTGCTTAACATACAAGACCATGTCAAACCCAGAGCTGTTGGACATGCTACACTTAAAGAAATCTCAATCCCTCAGAGCCACATGCTCCAGGGATTTAAACCTTGTCATCACAATGAACAAAACATGCTGGAGGAATAGGTTCCTGACCCAGAGACTCCCCAGACTCTGGAATAGACTGCCCATACATGTCAAGCAGAGCGGCTCTTTGATCTTCTTCAAAAGGAACCTTGATGATTGGATGGGAGATAGGAAATTCACCCCGGGGATCACGTCAGTCACCCTGCTAGACAGGGGTCCAGGGAAGTAAATACTGCGGGAAGAAATAGCTAGGGAATTGTTATGGCTAGTCTTGTATAGACCCTAGGGCTGATAGCCTAGTACCAGCCTATGAACCTATGTGTTAAACGGGGGTTCCATCTGCTTGAGGTGGTGACAGCCCATGTGGATGTGAAAGATCCCATGTTACTAGCTGTAAAAAGAGTAGGAGTTGTGTTATCTACACATTACTTACCCATTATTTGCAACCCCATATTCAGCCAAATTATATCATTTTTACAGTTCTTAATCAATAATACAAAAAAGAACATAGAAAATCTAATACAATAAAAACTAATGCATTTTTACTATTTTTCTGCTCTACCTTATTTGCTTCTATCCTCTGTTGCTTTTCTTATTTCTGCCAGTACATCTTCATCCCTTCTGGTTTTATTGCACAATTATCCTTCACATCTTCTCTTCCACAATATCCAAACTGCAACAAATAATATTTATTCTATTTATTAACTTCCTCCCATCTTCTTTTCTCATATTTGCCATGTAATATCATTTCTGTATTCATATCCTTAAAGCCTTTCCACCCTTACTCATTTTTTTAAACTTTTCCTATGAATGCTCATTCGCTTTATATTCTAAAAACAGTATTCTTTAGTTTGTCCAACTTTACAATCATAACACATTATTTATTCTATTGCTTTATATATTTCCTTCAACAGGTATCTTGTTTAACAAGATTCTTCACAAAAAAAAAAAAAAATCCCCAGCTTCATAAAACTCATCAAACATCTGTTTTCTTTTTATTTCTTTCATACAACTCATTCCTTTTTTCAATTATCATTTTTTTAATTTCTATAATGTTAACTAATTTATATACTTTCCATCAGCTCTTTTCCATCTGCTTTTCCATTTCACTTGTTTCAGTATTTCTTCACACCTCTCTTATAATAACTTTTCCCAATTCTAATACTTTTTATAATCCAAAATAGATGCATTGATGCTAAAAAATGATTTTGAAACCTACCCTCCCGCTTTCTGTATTTATTATATAATATCTCTCTTTTAAGATGATTTAGTCTAGAATCCGAGATAAAATTGAAGTATCTAAGAACTTTTTTTCTGTTTTTTTTTTCTGGAAACATCAATTTCTCCAACATAATCTAATTTTCCCAAATATATGAATTTAACATAAAAATGTTCATTTAAAACTTTTCTACCATGTTAATAACTTGTTTTATTTTTTACATTTTCATTTAAAACAGAGTCATTATGAAGTCATATTCTCCAAACCTAACCCCTAATATACTAACTTCCTTCCTATTATAACAAATGCCATTCACCTTCTTCATTGTACCAAACCCCTTACTTTATTTTTTATTCAGTCTAAAACTTACCCTTTTAAATAACTTTTCAATTTTTCTCAGATATTCATTCATCAGGTGTCTGTTTTTGCTGCAATAACCAAATCATCTGCCTAGATAAACATATTAGTATCTCAATTTCTTTCCCCTGTCTTCTAACATACTTCATCCATTTCTGACATAAAAGTTTGAACAACTGCATTCATTGCTAAAATAAAAATATACATATTTAAAACCCTGCTTGATTTCCCTCCTTAACCTGATTTTCCCCTAGCCATCCATTCACCATTACTTTCACTCATTAATTTTTGTAACAAATGTTAATAGTTTCCATTATGATTACCTATTCCATATGCTTCCAAAATTTCCCAAATAGCCTCATGATTTAGCATATGTAATCAGTATTGCCTCTTTTTTCCTATCAAAATCATATTTATTATTTATTTTACTGTTATTAAGATATCCCATACTTCTTCAATTAACACTTCATAAATATTTTATAATCAGTAGTCCCTAAAGCTATAGGGCTTTAATTTCTTGTATATTTTATTTAATATGTTTCCATATAAATACTATCACTTCACCACATACTTCCTTTTGCAATGTCCCATTATTTAAACATCCATTTAAAACATTGCACAAAAATCTTTCAGCTCCATTCACTCATAAAATTCATAACTTAATCCATGAAATCCTGGTACAGATTCTCATCTCCCTCTTTTATCACTTCTTGTATTTTTCCATAGTACTCTCCTTCTCTAATTCTTCCTTAGTAATTTCAAATATTTAACACACCATTCTTGTTCCTCAAAATGTTTATCATTCACATGCCCTCAGTGGTATGCAGGCTCTGTGCCTGCACAAACCCACACTGTCAGCTGTCCAGAGCTCTGAATCCCCTCCTCTGAGTCTCTGAGATAGGGGATTAGCTAAGCCCCTCCCACCAGAGAAAGCCTAACCCCTGTCACAGAAAGTCAGTTATTCAGTCTTTTATTGCCAGCTACAGGTCTCATACAATTGGATCTTCTCAGCAGCCTGCACTGGTGAATTGCAGCTTTCAAACACAGACAATATCCCTTTGGGAACATCCCTTCCTTTTTATTATTATATACTTTTCATTTCTTTCTGTATTATTTAAATAATATATACATTTATGCATGTTAACTTTTATTTTATTATTCTTGCTATTTGCTACTGCTGTTATTTGCATGCTTAATATTGTTTTTAAGCAGTTATGGGAATTTTCTAAAATGTTCTATGACTTGTACAAGGAAATCGAAGTTCTGTAGTGTCAATTGAACACAGGGCCTCTCTTTTCTGTTATCTGCTTCATTTTGAGGTTTTGACACAACAATATTGCATGTTTCACCTTTTTTTCACTTCTGTGATTCGTACTTCTGATTTAACGCAGCTATAGCCACTTTTATCATTAAATTGTGATTTTACTGCAACTTACTTTATTTGCACTTTCTATGGAGGTTTCATTTCTAACAAGGGAATCTCTAAGCAAATGCTTATTTATGCTGTTTTAAAAACTTTCTATTTGATTTAAGAGCACATGTTGGATTTTTGTCACTATCTGAACAAATGAATTTTACTTGGTCTGTGACTGTGTGTGTTGTTGACTACTCTTCCGCTATGAGTAGATGAAGCGAATGCAGTGAGGATCCAAATCCCTGAACTGCATTAATCAGGAAAAAAAATGCAAAAAATACTTTTTAAGTTTTTTTGCAGGGGGCATGTCCCCCTCCACCCCCAATGTGGATAACAAACCTCCACCCTCAAACATATATATGCCAACACTGTTGCACTGACTCATCAAAGGGGAAAATTCCTCCAAAAAGGGAATCACTTCGAGCACTGCTTGCCAAAAGTGATTTCCTATGGAGGAACTCTGCTTTTCAATGGGCTGAACCTCAGGCAGTTGAAGCTTAGTGTTCAGTCTTCATCCACCAGTACGTTACCCATTTACTACACTGCAGAGATTATAGAGCAAGGCTTAGCACAATTGAAACTCTTTCTGCTTTATTTTATGCAGTTTAGTCCTAATTGCTGTGTGACAACACAGTTTACTTTTCCTATTATTGCTGCACTTAGGCAGCTTTTAACAGTGTCAGTGTATTATGCTGGCTGGTGTTTTTTTTGCCTCTGACTTGATGGATCAGGATACAGCTGCTCCCTGCATCAAATGCAGTTGCACCAAATAAGAAAAATATAAACAAAAATGTGCCTCAGCCTATGGTTTGTGAATATGTTGTTGCCTTAAGCTGACCCATAGACCACTTACCTTTTTCCCCATCACTGTCTGGTGTAAGCCTGCAACCCTTATGGTACGAGGGTCAGATACATTGTCCGGGGCTGTTCAAGTACCTGCTTCAGGTATGAGAGAACCAAACCCCTTAGGTGCAGGAGAGGTCAGATGTGAGAGACCCCTTGCCAGATATAATATTCTCTCTCCCCAAATATTTTATCCTCTAGTGTAGCTCATAATAAGATTGAACAGAAACTTCACCATAAGACAGACAATCAGGTCATTACCATGTATAGAGCTGATGTGGTTTCCTTAACTAAGAGTGTTTTCCAATCAGCTAATCTCAGAAACTATAGTCCTGTTCAGAATGACTATGACTTCTCTAGAGATCAGTCTAGCACTGCAGGTTATTAAGGGGACTCTGATGCTAATGGTAGTGAAGACTGAAGTGAAAAGTTTCAAAAATCCAAGCAAGTGTTCATCTTTCCACACATGCTAGCCAAGTTTAAAGATGTAATTGACTGGAAGCAATCTGGAGCTATGCCAGAGATTGGCAGAGTTTATGACCTTATTGAGGATGAGATTCTAAATGTTTTGGCTGTTCCTCTTCTGTTTACTGGCCTTAGAAGATGTCTGTAAAAATGCTTGTAAAACCCCCTTGGCTAGTGAGCCAATTCCTAAAAAAAGGCTTTGAGGAAATACAAGATGTCTTACCTTGTAGCTCTCTTTGCTCCTTTGCCTGCTGATCCAGCTGCTAACTCAACAAGAGAACCTTGGTTTCTTCTAACCCTACACCACCAGATAAAATTGTCAAGTGGTTAGAATCTTGGGGGGGGGGGGGAGTTTGCTCAGTCTAGTAATTTAGTCTTTATAATTTTAAATTATCAGGACTTTATGTGGAAATTTATTTTGCAATGTGTTTACATTTTAAATGACTTTGCTGTATCTTTGCATGCTGAATACAAGTGTTATATTAATGAGATTTTTTATAATGTGCCTTAGGTTTTGCAACATGCTTTATGGAGTGTCTTGGAAGGTGCAGATACTATTTCTAGAAATGCAGCCACTTCTGTTGTATTGAGAATGTATGTTTGCTTACATACCAAGAAGTTTTCTGAGGATTTAAAAAAATGTGAATTCTGATTTTTTTTTTATCCTGCTGCTACCCAGATTCTCAAACGATGGGATGATAGAAGTAAATTGATGCTTGCGGTAGCCCTAACAAGGTGTTCAACTTCAAAGGTCACAACAAACAAAAGTCCCAGCCTAACAACAGTCAGGATAATGCTTCCAAACCAAACTCAAGGGGTTCCGTTCCAAAAAAAAAAAAAAAGATCTTCCCCCTGCTAAAGAATGCCTATGCCAAGTCTCAGGCAACCTGTCCCTTCCTCCTGTTCCTCCTCCCCTTCTCCCTTCCACCAGGATTTGCCTCAGCTCAGCAGCCTGGCAACAAATAGTCTCGGACAAATGGGTGCTGAGAGTAATTCAGCTAGGATACTCTTGGCAGTGGACAGAAAATCATCCTCCATTCAGGGGCTCTCCCCAATGCCACCAGACCAGACACATCTGCTCTGTCCAGTATTTATTGCAAACAGGGGTTATAGAAACAGTTCCTATACCACAGAAAGGAAAAAGGATTTTACTCCAGATTCTTTTTGGTGCCCAGAAAGGAGCTATTGTGGAGGTCAGTGTTAGATATGTATTTCCTAAATAAGTTTCTAAAAGTAACCAAATTCAAAAGGCGCACTTTGCAGATGGTCCTAGACCATCTTCTGGACCACTGCTTCATGGTGGTTTTTGATCTGAAAGATGCTTATCATCACATTCCAATTGCTCTCATCTTCAGGAAATATCTGAGATTTCCTGTGACAGGGTTAAATTAGCATTTTTCTGCATTAACATTTGGGCTGTCTATTGCACCTCAGATATTCATGAAGTGCCTGTCTCCAGCGGTTGCTTATTGCAGGACCAAGGGCATCCACATTTCTCTTATTTATATGACATGAAGATTTGTGCAGAGTCTGTTTCAAGGTGTTTAGAATCATTAGACAGCCATTATAGCTTATCTGGGCTTCAAGTTGAACCTAAAAAAAGTCCTGTCTGACACCATCTCAAATAATTATTTTTATAGGCTGTATGATAGACATAGAAATAAGAATGACCTTTCTACCAGAAGACAAATTCCTAACTTATTTATTTATTTATTTACATATTTATTTATTGACATTTGATTACTGGGAAAGTCCGACTGGGTAGAAGCCCATTTTCAGTGGTGGCCTAGTGAGAAGAACTCCAAATTATTATAAAACATTTTGAGAACAATAATTTTACAGTCTTCAAAAATAAAACAAAAATATCTGCAGTTTAAATAATTATAACAAATTAAACATAATATAAAAAACATTGGTTAAGAATCGATACAAGGTATATCACAATCATTTAATATTTAGAGACATTTTAGACAGTTTGTAGAGAAATTAAAGGTAAGTTAGTCTAATACAAAGTCCTAACTTATAAGTACATTTTCAGGGATTTCTCTCTTCAAGAAGCTGCAAATTCTAGGCCTCATGGCATTAATGATCCTCATGATACCACTGGCCAGGCTCCATATTAGAAAGAGTCGATGGTACTTAAAAATTGTTGGACCCAGCACAGTGCTGGAATTTGTGAAATGAGAGTTACAGTGGTAGAGAGATCAGATGTCTCTGAGTCCTAGCTTAACCTTCTCACTCCAGACCCCAATTCATTCAGTCTAAATGGACTCATCAGATTTTTCATGAGGACAGAGTCCAAGGGAGTTCAAGTACAAGGAGAATGGGGTATTTTAGATGTTACAAAGCACATAAATAAACCAAAAAGCACTTACGTGGGACAGAGTGCAAGGTCCAAACCAACCATAGAAGAAACCAAAAAACAGACCAGCACAAGGATGCAGGCAAATAATGTTTATTATAAATTAAATACCATTAAACAAAATTAATAGTAAGCACCGGTTTTGGCTGAAAAAACAGCCTTCTTCAGTGCTGAAACAAAGTTCAATAAGTAGTTACCCAGCTTCCAACATACTGGTCTTATATAGATCCTCATTTAAAGAGATATAGCCAAAAAACCTATTGGATTGTATGTACTAAGCCAATGTCATAAAGATCATAACATTATTAAAATTTGTGAAGACCTACTTCAAAATGGTGAATGAAAAAGATGAAATGAAATAAAATAAAAGAATTATTAAAATACATTGCATGAAAAAGCAGGTTAACATATTATATCATCTCATTAAGTCCAGGTTTGAACAAAGCCCCTAGGCTGGTTATCCACATTGTTTCCATATTATTAAGTTTATTGTGCCAACCTGCTTTGAAATTTCTATGCATTTGAATTCTGTCAATGATGGTAAATTTAAAGACAGCCGTAGGATGTTGAATGGTGTGTTTATAAAGAGCATTAGATAAACGGTGGTTTCTAATGGCACTGAGATGTTCACTAATCCTCAGTTTAAATGGTCTGGATGTCTGGCCAACATAGAATGAAGAACAGGTACATGTAGCTAAGTAAATAACCCAGTCTGAACTGCAGTTACCAAAAATGTTAATATGATATACTTTAGATGTATCCCTGCTTGAAAATTCTTTAGTTTTCAGAATGTGTTCACAGGCACTGCAGTGCCCACACGGAAAACAGCCCAGCAATTGGTCACCAAATAAAGTAGTTTGAACAGGTATTGCTGGAGTATATCTCTTGTAATGTGTAAACCTCGAATGTATGGTCCTACCCCTCCTATATGAAAAAGCGCATTTATCTGGTAAAATATCATTCAAAAATTCATGGGATTTGAGTATGTCCCAATGTCTGTTAATGATTTCTCTAAATCTAAATGTATTGTTCCCAAAAGTCATAACAAATCTGATTGGCTGCCTAGGATTAGATGTTTCATGATCCTTCATACTATGATGTTGTAATAAAGTGGGTCATGTCACATGCTTAGTTTGCTCAATGGTGTGAGAGATATGATGCTTTGGATATCCACGATCAATGAACCTGTGCGACAAGTCTTGTGCACAGGCTTCGTATTGATTCTCTGATGAGCATATGCGTTTCATACGCAGAAATTGAGATTTTGGAATGTTTTGGATGATGTGGCGGGGGTGAGAGCTAGATGCATGTAATAATGTATTAAACTGAGGAAACTTCCTATGTACATGCGTAGCTAAAGTATGATCCACCTGTCTTGAAACAGCAACATCCAAGAAGACAATCTCTTCATATTCAATATTCAAAGTAAATTGTATATCCCAAGGGTTGTTGTTAAGATACTTAACAAAATCAGACACGCGGTCCTTATCCCCACGCCACACCATCCAACAATCATCTAGATACCTCCTCCAGATGTCAAGATCATTAATATGCAAATTACGGTCCACATCATAGATGAATGACTGCTCAAAAAATCCCATAAACAGGTCAGCATAAATTGGGGCAAAGGAAGCCCCCATTGCTGTGCCCTTGATCTGCCAATAAGGTTGTCCAGCAAAATAGAAAATATTTTTGCATAACACATACTCAGTAAGCTTGACCAAAAAATTATTGAAGCCAGTGGAATATAACCCAGATTTATTTAACCAAATGAAATAGCAGTGATACCGGCATCATGTGGAATACTTGTATATAGAGATGACACATCCAAAGTGCATAACCACCAGTCCGATTCCAGTTGTGAATCCTGAATTATATTAAGAAATTCAGTTGTGTCTTGTATCCTGGATCTAACATGAACCAAACGTGGTTTCAAATAATATGTAAGGAAAGCGGAAAGTGGTTCTGTAAGAGAGCCTCTACCTGAGACAATTGGTCTCCCTGGGGGGTTGACAGAATCTTTGTGGATTTTAGGAAGTAGATATAAATATTGGGGCATTGGTTCAACCACTTTAAGTTGTTTACAAGTCTGTCTACTGATAATCCCCTCTTCCATCGCTAAATCCAGTAGAGAATCTATTTGTGCCTTAAAATTGGGTGTAGGATCAACAACCATCTTAATATAAAAACGAGTATTGGCCAGCTGTCTATAGGTCTCGTCTTTATATGTACTATGATCCATAACAACAACACCACCCCCTTTATCAGCCGGAGTAATGACTATTTGATGGTTAAGTTGAAGTTCAGTTAATGCATGTCTCTCAGCTTGAGTAAGATTATGATGAATAGGTATGTATCTGTCAGAAAAATGCAAATCTTTAATGACACATTCCTTAAAAATAGAAACATGTTTATCCATAGGCGGTACAAAGTCTGATTTACCAAATCTGAAATCAGTAGATCTTTGAGTGGAATCTTGGTCTGAAAAAAATATCTTAAGATTAACCAATCTGCAGAAATCATTAACATCATTTAATAAACTGAATTCAGAAACTGATGCAGAGGGCACAAAATTCAGACCTTTATTGAGTACTTGAATATGTACAGATGATAATTCAAAAGAAGAGATATTATGTACACTATTCACTATTTCACAATCTGTTGCAACAGTACCTGTAAACTAGGTGTTCCTGTGTCTGTTTCTATGTTTTCTGCCCCCCCTGCGTGTCTTATGTCTAAAGGGGCTAAAGGGTCAGACTGTTTTCGTTTAGCAACAGGGGACGCCTGATGTGAGGGGACATCATAATCAGTAACTGAGGAGTTTTCATCCTCTGAAGTCATACTAACTGAAGAGTCTGTCCTTCTTAAAATTGACCTGGGCCTTTTTCTGCCTTGATTGCTTTTGTTTTTACTAACTCTATCAGTGAACCTAACATTCTTTGATACAACAAATGGTTTCCCTTTGTCATAATCGGACAAATCTCGATTAACTTTCTGTGTTTTTCTCTTGATCAGTTGTTGTTCCAAATTGGCCAAATCTTTGGCCAAAGAGGAGATATGTTCCTGGAAATAGGCTTCAGTTTGAAATACCTGAGCTTCCATACAAACTTTGTTAATTTCAACTATTTGTGATTCAATAGTTCTTTCATAATACCCAATTAAGGTATTGACAAACAACATGGTGGCCTGATGTTGTGCCAAAGCCCAGTCTTGTGATAACTGAGCATCAATATTGGCCACTAGGGGTTGTAGATGGATCCTAAGACCTCTAGGTGTAATGTCTTTTAGTTTATAGGCCTTGAATAACTTCAAGTGCCAGATGTTAGACCTAAGATGTTTCATGTTCTTCGTCAAATTATGAAAAATGAACCCACATTTTTGTTTGGAATCACAATCAATGTTGTTGCTATTAGTTGACCCCCTATTGTTGAAGCCAAATGCTTCAAGATTGTCTTTGTCAGCTGAAAGACCTTGCAAAATACCATTAAGGTCCATATTGAGGCTGATGTATAATATACCACACCAAGTTCTTAAGCCTACCGAACAGAAGTCTCAAAATAGGGGCTTTGTTCAAACCTGGACTTAATGAGATGATATAATATGTTAACCTGCTTTTTCATGCAATGTATTTTAATAATTCTTTTATTTTATTTCATTTCATCTTTTTCATTCACCATTTTGAAGTAGGTCTTCACAAACTTTAATAATGTTATGATCTTTATGACATTGGCTTAGTATATACAATCCAATAGGTTTTTTGGCTATATCTCTTTAAATGAGGATCTATATAAGACCAGTATGTTGGAAGCTGGGTAACTACTTATTGAACTTTGTTTCAGCACTGAAGAAGGCTGTTTTTTCAGATGAAACCGGTGCTTACTATTAATTTTGTTTAATGGTATTTAATTTATAATAAACATTATTTGCCTGCATCCTTGTGCTGGTCCGTTTTTTGGTTTCTTTTACAAAGCACATAAATGTCAAAGAAATGTTAGCTGTGACTCAGGCCATATAAGTTTTTCACCAGTTGTGACCTCCAGTTCACCTTTTAGTGGTTACAGAAAACATCACAGTCATGTGATCCCTAAAAAAAAGCAGGAGGGACAAGGTCATATTCTTTTTGCCAGTAAGCAATGATGACCTGAGAGCCAGCTTTACTGCATTCTCTGATGCTTCAGGCCTCATACATCCCACCAGAGCAAAATATGGAAGTGGAAACTCAGGACAGAGGTCTTCCAGAATTTGGTCCAGATGTGGGGAGCACCTCAAAAAGATTTGCTCCTCTCCTTTCTAAAAAGGCAGTTTGAAAATTTCTGTTTGAGACATCCTTTCAGACATGTTTGGAGGACAGACACATTGATGTTCTCTTGGTGGAAATGTTCCTTTATGCATTTTCACCCTTTCCACTGATACCAAAGGTATTTCTAAAGATTCAGAAAGTCTTACCAAAGATCATTGTGGTAACCCCCCTCCCTTTGGCTCAAGCAAAGTTGGTTCCCCTTTTAAATGGAATTGGCCAAGGGGATTACCACAAGCCCCCTCACACTCTGGAACTGCTCACATAGTGTCAGGGGTGACTGGTGCACCCCATATTAGAACAATTGCTATTGGCAACCTGAATGATCAATACCTTTTTGGAATTGTTTTGTGAGAAGGTGCAGCAAGTATCAAAGCAGGCAAGAAAACCTGCAACTAGGAAATCTTATGTTTACAAGTTGAAGAGGTTAGGTAGGTGGTGCCTGATTGATATCAGATGGCTAGGTATGGTGTCCACCCCCTCTGGCTTTGAAATATTTGTGTGAGCTGCTCAACGATGGCTTATCTTTTGTTTTTATTTAGTGGTGTACCTAGCATATTTGACACCTAGAGCAGAATTTTTTTTAACAGCCCCTGCAAAGATTTTTTTCTAATACCTCCTCCTCTATTACAGTTGTTTTTAGTAATAATCATGAAATGAAACAAAATAATGGCCAGCAAGGCGCAAGCTAGGAGCAATGTTCAAATCTCCAAAAGACTCGGCCATCTTACAGGGCAGCTTGTCCCAAACAAATAACTAATGCCAGAATCATGGATTACAGCTAAATGTCAAAAATGCATTATCATCTCCTTTGGAAAGTTGAGTACGACATTGACAATACACTCCTAAGACCTGACCCAGTAGTTTGGGATTCGGTAACTTATGTGGACAGTTGACCCCAGAGTCTATTAGGAACAGATCAAGGTGAAGAAAACTTAGGGACATTCAGCAAAAACAAGAATAGTTTCAACTTAGTTTTACAAATACAGCACCCTGAGAGACAGAGTAAAGACTGCAGCATATTTCATGCAAAGGCACATTAGTCATGTAAAGGCAAACTATAAGCTAAGCAAACCATATGAGAGTAACTTGCAGGCCAAACATATTAAGCAAGTACAAGAACATTCTGTGAAACTGGCAATAGTTTCATACAATATTCCAATTTATTTCATACAAATGCACACTAGACATTAATGCCTGACTTAAAACTGAGCACCAGTTATTTCTTCAATAGCACAGCTAGTCAACCCCACCTCCCAAGAAAAAAAAAAAAAAACATAAATATTCCAATTAGTTTCACACGAATGTGCACTAGCCAGCCCTTAATACCAGACATTAAGCCGACTAAATAAAGAGGATAAATTCCCATAGCACAGCTAACCAACTTCACGTAAAAAAAAAAAAAAATTCATACAAATGCACACTAGCTAGTCTTTAAAATAATATGAAAAGGACAGAGTTACTGCCAAACCCCCTAAAGGATGGAATTTAAACTGACCAAGTGAAAAGAACAAGTTACATTCATCCACAGCACAGCTGGCCAACCCTCCCCACAAAAAAAGGATAAAAAAATACAAAAATATTTACTTGCCAGCCTTAATGGCAGAATTTAAGCTGAGCAAGTAAAAGGGGAAGTTATTTTAATCCATAGCCCATCTGACTACCCCCCACCCCACCAAAACAAAAAGAGGGCAGAAGAGTACAATGAAAAAGAACCCATAAATATCCAATTTCAGAATATTTAAATAAATGAGTACACATACTAGCCAAACTTCAAAATAGCTAAACAAATGCAAACACATACACACACACACACACACACACACACACACACACACACACACACACACACACTAGCCTAGCCACCCTTTCCTCTCCAATAATAAGAAAGAATATATGGTTATAGTCACATAAAAAAAAAAAAAACGCTTGCCTTCAGGCCAGTAGTCCACAATACCCTGGCTGATTCATTTGCTATGATTAATTCAGTTAGCAGAATTCAGTTAAAAAAAAAAAAACTTTCCACTGGAAAACTGTGTATTGCATTGTACTACTGTAGAACTAGAAGACTGCCATTAATTTAAATAATAACTGCTTCTCTCACTGGTTTTGTCTGTAGTTCCTTCTGAGTTTTCTTTGATCCTTTACCACTTTATGCATGGACATACGGATGCACACAAGAGGAAGAAACAATGCATTTACTTTAGAGCCGGATCATGGTCAGTGGGTTTTTAGGCAGGGTAATAGATCAACCCCCCCCCCCCACACAAACACACACGCACACATGCATCATCCCCCTGTATGTACATACAGAAGTGGCTTGGCCAATCGCCTATGACAGGAAGTCATAGGAGGGGATTCTGAGCTCTGAAAAGCTGCCAGGGTGGGTTTGTGGAGGCCCCAAGACCATATGCACTGATGCAGTGTGAAATTCTACTATTACAGGTAAGCAGGACAATCACAGCTGCACTTTGGTCCTTTTCATACATTTAGCTACACATCTTTCAACTATTACCATAATTGTATCACAGAGTATTTTCATTTTCCTTCTTTTATTCTAACCTGTTTTTTGTTTTTAAAGAAGGTGATATTTTTTCCCTTTGTGAAAAACATTTGCCTGTATAACAGATTTTTTTATATTCTCTCTGTTTTCTTCATACATTTTTATTTGTATTGTTCTTATCCTTTTTCCACTTTCTTCAGTTTCTAATTGAGTGTCTTCTAGAATTTCTTTATATTCATTTTTATTTTTTACTATTTTTATTGTTAAAACACCTCCATACCTTTTTCTTTATACGCTAACCACCACACAGACTAATTTCCATAAAACTCCCTCATTGTCATATATTCTTCCCATACTTTCTTACCTTCTGAATTTATTTCTGCGCTCTTACTAACTTTACCAGTTAACCTTTTAATTTATTTTCTTTATTTTATCTGCTTATTCTCACCTATCCTTTCCCACACAACTCTATGATCAGAAAATTCAGCAATCTCCACAACTTCTTCTACTTTCTCCATTCCATTAGGGCATATTACATAACCTGGCTCTGTTTTAAATATCCCCCTTTGATCATTTCTTTTCTCTTTTCTTAAATTGCAGTTTAGGTCTCTTATATAATTATAAACATAAACCAAAACATGTTTTTAAGACCACAAATATTTTTTGCTGTCAGTCATATTTGTGTATGCATAACTTGCAAATAATCTTACACACCTTTTTTCTTTTCTCATATCAAACATCACCATCCTACCTGGTATTAGTATTGCAACAGCTATTGTTTTGATTTCTTCATTTTTACCATTTCCCTATATTAGAGCATTCCTTATTTCCTACAGAATATATAATATTCGTTCCCACACAAACCTTTATATTTCTCTCAGTTCTCTTTTTATATACCTTGTGTCTAATAAACATGTAATTTCTGTGTTCACGTTCTTACACCATTCAGTTATCACTATTCCCTTGATTTCACTTCTAACACTATTTGTATTAACACTTAATATATTTAAGTCATCCTTTCCCTTCCATTGCTTCTTTTATTTCATTTTTTTCATTTTTCTTGGTCTTGTTG
Source organism: Protopterus annectens (assembly GCF_019279795.1). Lineage (NCBI taxonomy): Eukaryota > Metazoa > Chordata > Ceratodontiformes > Protopteridae > Protopterus > Protopterus annectens. Next base: position 1,878,206,928 of record NC_056725.1, on the reverse strand, counting down.
ATTTTTCATTATTTGTTCTTGTTCTTTTCCTGTCTCAAAATCCCCTCTTCACCTTTGTTACTTCCCTATATTTCATACTTATTCTTTTCTTGAATAATAGCGTACTTTTCCTATATTTAACTCAAGTTCATCCTGATTTATTATCTGTTCTTTTTCTGTATTATCTCCATAGTATTATGCACTCCATCTTCTTTACTATTATTTCATCATTTTATTCAGCTATTCTGTAAAACAGGACTATCAAACCAAAAGTGCCCTATGACATTAGAAGTCCTACACTTTAGTTCACATGTTTCTGTATGTCCATTCTCTCCACATTGCCTGCATCTTTTTTTCACAGTCCTGTATTCAATGATTTTCATCTCCACAGTAAAAAAAAAAAAAAAAAAAAAACGGGCATTTAGTTTGTCCCAGTATCTTACAGTCTCTGTCTTTCTATTATTGTATCTTGAACATGTTGCATCCTTTCATCTGTAACATGTGATGTCATCAGTACTTCACACTCTCCAGTCCAAATATTTTCTCCATTAAGAACATTTTTTATATAATGCCTTTTCTTAAAACAGCACGGAAAATGCCTTAATCTCAACATCAATATCAGCAGAATTGCACATGCATTTTCTTTTTAGGTTATAGTCCAAAATTCAAATAACATAGTCCTTTTAGTGGTGCTGTCTCTAGTTTTTATTTTATTTTATTTTTTTCACTCAGACATAATCTTTCCTAACAAACCAAATGTTTTAAAACTCACTTCATAGAGTCACAGGAGTCCTTGGTCCCCAGATTTATTAATACTCTGATATCTCTTACAATAAAGCCTAAATGTAAACTTATATTGTCTATAACATCATATGCATCATATCTATTTAAATGAATGTTAGTTTTTGTTTTAATTCCTACCACAGAACTTTTAGTTCTGAATTGATCACTCACTATCTGTTGCTGGATTTTGCCTTCTGCTGGCATATATCTGTCTTCCCATTCTTACATCATCCACATAAATTTTGATATATCCTGTTGCCACTGCATGCTCTTAAACTGGTTACTCCACTAGCTGAAAACACACCAGTGTTTTTTCTACCCTTATCACCAAAAAAACATTTATTTGCCCTCAGAACCTGTCATTTATCCTTCTTTCACATCCATAACCCATTCAAGTATCTTGCTCTAGTTCACATCTACTCCATTCTCCAGACAGTTCAGTCAGCTTCATCAGATTCAGTAATTCCTCTGTTGGCAGTCCATCTACTTCCATCTCTGTCATTAAAATGTTCTTATTTTTGATAGCTTCAGTAAACTATCAAACTCCTTCTAAAAACATACTGCCCCTTTCTTTCATGGCATCTCCATCTTGAATTCCTCACCCAGTCACTTCACAGCAGGCCTCCACTGCTATTTAGTAAACATGACGCAAATCAACAAAATAAAAAACTAGGGGAAGATCACAAGGTCCTATGCCCAAACCTCCCCAAGTCACTATGAATAACAGCTTGGGACTCCCCTGAAGAGAAGGATATTGTTCTAGTGTGACTAACCTGGTCAATAAAAGTAAATAAATAAACAAACAAGCAAACACATAAATAAATAAATAAATACTTTGACATCACACATACTGTCACTTAGAAGTCAGACAAAGATGATGCACAGGTTTGAGCAATGAGTTCATGCGATAAACTTACAACCCTTAAAATAGTACATATTTAATAGATTATAATGGAGTTCGTTATCAAAAAAATGCACAGGCATGTCTAAAATCTCCATCATGCTCTAATATTAACGTTAAGCACTGACAAAGCTGCAGATACCATTGACAAGGTCCAACCTATATGTAACTTATTAAAAGTAAAGCAAGTAATGCTGTATGTAGCATATCATTTTTTTTGTTAACCATGCTGTTGCAGATCCAACATGTATTTTGCTGTCTGCAGAACTAGCCCAGAAGAGAGACAGGTTCATTACATGGATGTGTATGATGGCCATGGTCACATGTGCACATGGATATGTATGATGGCCATGATCACATGTGCACATGCATATGTATGATGGCAAAGGTCACATGTGCACATGGGGTCTATATTATGAAAGCGAAAAACCCTATGAGCGAATATCAAAATACCGACCCCTATATCGCGAAACACGAAAATCCCAAACGCACTAAACAGCGAAAAAAAATCGAACTTAGTCGGCCAACCGCACCACTATCTATATACTACCTACCCAAATAAAATAAATAAACCATATGCATACACTAACCAAACCTTACTTCTAACCTAAAGTAAAGCACAAAACCCTACTTCTAACCTGACACTAAACTCCACATACACAACTAACTATGCACTTTCCTTAACCCCTCCTTAACCCTAAGGTCCGTAACTATTGCACACGTCCCCTACAGACATACACCCAAACAAAACAAATAATCCACATACATACATTTAACAAAACCCTACCTCCAACACTACTAAACCCCACATACAAAACTATCTATACACTATCCTTAACCCCTCCCTAAACCTAAGGTCCGTAACTACTGCACATTTCCCCTATGAAAAATTGCACAAAACACTAAGGATAATCACAAGGCTTTCTTTAGTTATGTTAGGAACCTGGGTGGGAATTCCCAGATATGCTCAGAATTAGTCCAAAATGACAAAAAATACACTGAACCCACAGACATTGCCAACATCCTAGCTGACAGGTTCAGCACAAACCCCCCCCCCCACCAAAAGGGCAAATATCTATCCCAGCAGAGTGCTGCCCCCCTGACATCTCAGATGCTCAGGTAAGAGCCGCCCTCTCCAAAGCAAAAAACACAGCATCAATGGGAACAGACGGTGTCCCAGGCTGCGTCCTACATGAACTCCAAGAAGAGCTAAACCCAAAGATAAAACTACTGTTCAATCTCAGCCTTACTACAGGATATGTACCCAAAGAGTGGCGTACAGCAACAGTGGTCCCTCTCCACAAAGGTGGTGCCTCAACAGATCCTGGAAACTATCGCCCCATAAGCCTGACTAGCTTGGTCTGCAAAGCTATGGAAAGGATCATCATGGACCTCATAAATAAAGATATTGGGGACCTACAGACACTGGATCCTACCCAGTTCGGCTTTGTTAAGGGCAGATCCTGCTCTTAAACCTGGTCGATTTCTTTGAAACAGTCACCAAGGCCATTGACGAGGGGAAGGTGGTCCACACAGCCTACCTGGACGTCACAAAAGCCTTCGATACAATACCCCACTCGGGCATTATAGATAAGCTCACCAGCTTAAATATAAACCCCTATGTCACTAGATGGGTTGCAAACTGGCTCAAGGACAGAACCCACATGGTTAGAATTGCTGGAGCCATGTCAGACTCCAAACCAGTTACAAGTGGTGTCCCACAAGGCTCAGTCCTAGGACCTCTCTTGTTTGGTATATATTTCTCGGAGGTACAGGCCAACACGGAAGGACTGTAGCTGACCAAGTTTGCAGATGACTGCAAACTGGGCGCCATAATCGACTCTCCAGCCGACACAAGTATCCTCCAAAAGGGCCTCATAGAAACAGACAACTGGTGCCAGAGCCATGGCCTCAAGCTAAACGCCAAAAAGTGTATAGTCATCCCCTTTGGCAAAAACAAAATGCCCACAAATTACCACATAGGTGGTAATCCATTAAGTACAGAAGAAGTAATTAGGGACCTGGGGACCCAAGTTGATAGCAATCTCTCATTTGACAACCATGTGGCCAAAGTGGTTAGAAAAACATTTTATATAGCCCACCTAATCATGAAGGGATTCACATCTAGATCAGGGGAGGTCATCGTGCCTCTTTACTAATCCCTCATCAGGCCCATAATTAAGTACAGTGCCCCTTTTGGGATGTACCTTACCAGACACCTGCAGCAACTGGAAAGACCCCAAAAGTACCTTACCAAGAGGATCAAAGGACTCAAACAGATGCCATATGCTGCCCGGTTAAAGAAACTCCAGCTCTACTCAGTGGCATACCGCCTGCTCAGAGGTGATCTGTGTCTGACGTATAAAGCCATGTCCAACCCAGAATTAATGGACATGCTGCACCTCAGAAAATCCAAATCTCATCAAGCTATGCGCTCGAGAGACTTGAACCTCAGCACTGAAATAAAGGGACAGATTCATAACCCAGAGGCTCCCTTCACTCTGGAATAAAATCCCAGTCCAGGTTAGGCAGAGTCCCTCATTGACTTTCTTCAAGAGGAATCTTGATGAGTGGATGGGAGATCGTAGGTTTATCCCGGGTATCACTTCTGTGTCACTGTTAGACAGAGGTACAGTATACTAACCTCGAAAAAGGGCATAGCAAAATTAATTTAAAATGGGTGGCGAAAGCCAAACACACTCTGGCTAGGCTTATAAATTCCCTAGGGCAGATAGCCTAGTATGAACCTATGAACCTATGAAAATATACACAAACAAAATAAATAATCTACATACATACATTTAACAAAACCCTACCTCTAACCCTACACTACATCTAACATACATTACTTATCTAAGCACTTACCTTAACCCGCACCCTATCCTAAACTCTGTAACTATCCAACACTTACCTTATGCAGCTAATCCACAGACGGGATTCGATATTTCCATTTTTGCGGTTTTCGATTTTCGCTCTAAGTCCACTTTGCACTATACGGTTTGACGTTTACGTATTCACACAAATGTCTTTTCGCTCTCATAATATAGACCCATGCACATGGATATGTATGATGGCGAATGTCACATGTGCACATGCGTATGTATGATGGCCATGGTCACTTGCATAAACACATAGGTCAGTACATTTCAATGTACAACTGCTCTCATATACAAGTTGTGCTAGATATAAATTAGTGCTGTTTATGTGGTTATTAATTCCTATACTTACATCTTTGTAGGTTGCCTACAAAAGTAAAAATGCATTTTGAATGTCATAATTGAGTGTTTAGGGAGAATGTTTATTTGCATTATAGATTTACTAAAAGCGTAAAATTATCAACGTGCTTTTTGTCTGCCTGCACAATATACAATGTGAAAGTTATTACATGTTGTGTTTTTCTACATTTTAATATGTTAATCTTGATGTTCCACATCTTTAGCCTTCTGTAAGGATGGCCACTGTCAGGTACATGTGGAATATAAATGTCTGTTAGTTTCACGTTTGTGTATGTGGTGCATTTGTATTTGTCTCTGCTGCATTTTGAGCACAATCTGCAAATTATTAAGCTGTGACTTGATGAAAGACTTGGGGAAGTTTCATAACTGAGTCTCAGTATATCACACGATTTATGATATGGCCATCAGTAACATAATGATTTAGTCAGAAAAACAAGTCTAGTTCCAATAAAGTGCAGAAACCGAACATTTCTTATCAAATTATAAAGATGAAACAAAGAGTCCAGCCTAATCATAAAGGCTGATAGTGATATAATAGTAACTCTTTCAGCTTTTCCCAGTTAGGGGTCGCCACACCGGTTAGCTTATGATTGGCAGTGGATTTTTTCGGTGCTGAGTTGCCAGCCTGGCAACCAACCTTCAGAGAAGGCACACACACAGAATCAAGTACCTACCTGCATGTCTTTTAATGTTCAGTAGATCGCAGGGAGGGCATGCAGACTCCACACAGAAGGAACTCCAGCCAAGAATCAAACTGAAGAACCTCTTACTGTGAGGCGACAACTCTAACCGCTGTACCACCGCGGCTGACACTGATAGTGATATAATAATGTTCTTTAATTACAATACAAAGTGGCTATCAAGCCTTAACAAGTAGCCACTTGCAAAATATTCCAGAAAACTGAACACAAAACAGTCTCAACTTGAACAGTAGCGATCTTTGTTAAAATAATAAAATCAAGTGCAGGCAAACTGACACGTTACGTAAATTCTACCAATCAGAAGAAAGCCACTTAGTAGTGCAAACAGTGATTTAAAGGCTTCTGCCTTAAAAAAAAAAAAAAAAAACAGAAAAACTTAATACTCACATGTTCACTAACAGATGGTATTGTTTCAACTCTCAGTATGCTTTGCCACTTATATTCCCTACCTGTGTACATGTGGATAAATGTAATAAATGCCGAAAGGTTAAAGCAGATGTAATCAAAAGGAAAGAAAGTTAGAGTACATGAATATCTTAATGACATTAGGGAAAAGTCGTAAAAGAGTACTTGGGCCAAATATGTTATGTGGTCTTAAGGCTGTTCATTGTTTCATTTTCATCAACTAGAAGAAATAATCTTATATTGGAAGAGTTACTTTTGATGCTAGATTACAGTTTAGGGAATATAAATGCCAAACTGCTTTGGTGTTCATCATTTTTAATTACATCAGAAAACTGAAAGAGAAAATTGGGAATTTAACATTATCAATTTACGATAAAGTGATTACCCAGCTGTAGGGCTTTGTGAATATACTTGCAGAAAATGTTTGTACAAACTTCATAGCAAGCACTACTATACAGACAAAGGGCAATATCGGCTTGTGCTGCTCATCCGGTCAGGATGAAACAGATGAACATTCCTGGGTTCTGTTCAAGCAGCTTTATTATGTACAAACACATCAGGATTGAGGCTTAATAACTTCAACTTAGATAAACTTATAAACAAACTGACTATCTCTCTCATACTTGCTCACTCTCTGGCTGCACTCTGAAAATGGCACTGAAGCAAGCAAGTGCTTGCTATTTATATGTATGTGCTGTCCTTGGAAATGCTTCTTAAAGGTGCAACACAAATGCATGTTCTACATCCTCTCTCTTTGAGAAATGAGTCATGCATCACTGACGACATTGACTAATATGCAGTTAATACAAGATAATTCTTTGACTTGCAATTATACAGAACTAAATACATATGGGCAATTATGTCTAGGTTGCTGTGTATTTCACACTAGGTATGGAGATGCAACCAAATCGTGTGACATAGAATCTAGAACTAGGTCTAGCAACTGGGATTGTTTCTGCTGAATGTTCAACTTTAAGGGCATCAGGAATGGAAGTGTGGTTAATTCAAATTCTGCAACAGGAACGTTGTCTGGATTGCTCTGAGATTTAGAGTCTGTATCACAGGAACAATGCTGTGATATCAGTTCTGAAACAGGAAGAATATGTCTGTGATTTCTCCTGTACTCCACACCCTTAGATTCCACAAAGTAGGATCTTGGCTCAGTACATAAACCTGTTACTTGACCAATTTGATTGAAACCTTTCGCCATTTGTATCCTCACTGTCTCTCCTTCTTTCAATGGACGAAGAAATCTGCTCGATTTATCATAACTGGACTTCTGGAAAGAATGCTTTCTGAATAGTTGGGCTTTGATTGCTCTATTGTTCTTATTGTCAACATTGTCACACTTTGACTTCTCTAGTAATTGCTTTGCACTCTGCACTCCGTGTTCAGCTAGTCAATTTGACCTTGGGTATTCAGGACTACTGGTAACATGTACAAAGTCCCATTCTTTTGCAAATTTCTGAAACAAATGACTGGTAAATTGGGTACCATTGTCAGAGATAAGCTTATGTGAGCTACCATGAACTGAGAAATGATGTTTCAACTTAGTAATAACAGTAGTGGACATTAGGTTAGTTGGCAAATCGATCTCAAACCAGTTTGAATAAGAGTCTACCAACACTAAGTAATGCTGATTGTTCCCCTCAAATATGTCAGTGGTTACGTTGACCAAGGTAGTTCAGGAACTTGACTTAGCTGAAGTGGCTCTTTTTGCAGATGTGGTTTAGTACTATTGTGTACTGAACAAGATTAAAGTACTTTGTCAATGTCTTTTGCTAGAGAAGGCCAAAATACTAGTCCTCTCACCCTACTTTTGGTAGATTCAGAACCTGGGTGACCACTATGCAGAATCTGAATATATTCACATTGCAAGAAAGCAGGAACAACAATTTTAGGACCTTTGAAAATAATGTCATCTTCCATCAACATCTCATCTCTCTAAGGAAAATAAGTTTGTACTTCAGGTGGAACACTGGATGGCTTTGACGGACATCCTACATGGATGTAGTGGTTGAGCTTTTGCAAACAGGATCAGTCTTTGTATGACCTCTCAACTCACCAAGTCTCATGGTAGAAAAATTATGCATTTCCATGATATTGAAGTCAAAATTATCTGCATCAAGCTGTTCTGTTGTATTTCTGGGTGATCTGGATAAGGTATCAGCCAGATAAAGACGTTTGCCTTTTGTATAGATCATTTTGAAGTTTAACTTCTGTAGTTGGAGCATCATTCTTTGTAATCTTGCTGGAGCAGAATGCATAGGCTTCTTTAAAATAGTGACTAGAGGTTGATAATCATTTTCAATCCGGATATCTCAACCATAAATATAATCATGAAACTTTGAACATGCAAACACAATTGCCAAAATTTCTTTCTCAATTTGAGCATATTGCATTTCACTTTGGGTAAGAATTCTAGATGCATAGAATTCCAATATCTACGCAGTTCAAATCTTTTGGGTCGATGCATATTCTGATTTCATCTGAACCTTTTTTGTGAGCTGCTACCATAGACAACACCCATTCAGTTTGCTTTGTAACTGGACAAATTACACATTGCCCTCTTAAAGAATACCTGCGCCAAGACCAAATTTTGAAGAATCACAGGAAAGAGTGACTGGTTTATTGACATCATAGTATTTTAATGCAGGCAGGGTGGCAATTTTCTGCTTAAGATCTTCAAATGCTCTCTGGTGCTGTTCTAGCCAAGACCATGCAACTTTATTGCACGTCAGCTCTCTTAAAGGTGCTGTCAACTCACTGAAATCTGGTATGAACTTGCCCAAATAGTTGACCATACCAAGAAAACATTGTAGAGCTTGAACATTATCTGGTGCTGGAATCTCAAGAATGGCTGCTTGCTTGGATGGGTCTGGTCGCAAGTCAATGCTAGTAAATAAATGACCTATATATGTAACTTTTGGTAGTCTGAATTTGCACTTCAGAGGATTGAGCTTTAAGTTCACTTCACGTGCTCTGTCCAGAACTTTCTTGAGGTTTCTGTCATGCTCTGCTTCACCATTAGCTGCGACCAATAAATCATCTACTATTATGGCACAGGGATAACCTGAAAAAATTTGCTCCATTGCACACTGAAAGATGTTACTCGCAGAATTTATTCCAAATGGCATCCTGAGGAATCGATATCTTCCAAATGGGGTAGTGAATGTAGTCAGTAGTGAAGATCTGCGATCAAACATCACTTGCAAAAATGAACTCTTTGTATCCAAGACAGAAAAAACAGTGGCATTCGGTATTAGGGCTGCAACTTCCGCAACTGTTTGCATAGGATCATGAGGTATCTTTAATTGTGTTCAAATCTCTTGGGTCAATGTATATTCTGATTTCATCTGAGCCTTTTTTTGTGAGCTGCTACCCTAGACAACACCCATTCAGTTGGCTCTGTAACTGGACAAATTACACCTTGCGGCACCATTTTATCCAACTGAGGTTTAACTTTGCTCTGCATAGCTATTGGAATTCTTCTTGCTGGTCTGATCACTGGACTGACCTCTGGGTCTAATTACATAGAATACACAACTGGAAGCTTACCTAGCTTGTCATTAAAAACATCAGCATACTCTGAGAAAATAGTATCACTGAAGCTGAAACTGGGACATGTGCTTATATGATGAACTTCTTTGGTAAAGGAAAGCAAATTCATTCTTAAACTGTCTCTGAGACCTAATAATGACTGCACAGCTCTTCAGACTACATAGAATAACAACTTGTAACTGTTCCCAGCCAAATAACATGAAAGCACTACTGAGCCTTGGGTTTGAATTTCTTCACCTCCATAGGCTACAAATTTCACACAACTAGCCGCATTAAGTTGTTCACCAGCTCTCACTTTAACAAATATTTCTGCTGGCACAACATTACACTTTAAACCAGTGTTTACTTTGAGTTTGGTGGGTTTACCATGGATCAGGACAGTACAATTTCACCATTTGCCAATAAATCTACTGCATTAACCTTTTCACCAATTACTGATACACCATCTACATAGAAAGTAGAATTGCAGCTGTTTATATGATCAACTTGCTTTCTTAAATGACCTTTCTTTGTAAATGAGTGAGGTTTACTTGATTTGCTAACCTTTTGAAAATGGTTCCAGTTTTTACACTTGTGGCATTGCTGACCAAATGCTAAACACTTTTCTCTCTTAGACTCATGGTTGGCACCACAATTGCAACAGTTAACAATAAATCTTGACTTGGGTTTTGCTGATTCACCCTTGCACTGCACTGAGCATGTTCCTTTAACTGAACTAGTTTTAGAACTTGCTGGAAAACTACGTGTTTTCCTTGCCACACCCACAAGGGCTGCGGCTGCCATGTGCTTATGACTGTTTCTGCTAGCCACATGCTGCATGCTGTCTACATTTGCTCTGGAGGCTACTGAAACCATGCTCTTGTCACTTGCAAGCATACGTGTGTGCCTTTTTGTAACTTCAAGGATTTGACAAATCTCAATAGCTTTGCTCAGCTTCAAATATCTGTCATGAAGCAAAATCTTTTTCACAGTAGCACTGTTAATACCACATACAAGCCTGTCCTTTATTAGCTCATCTTTTAAATCACCAAACATGCAGGTTCCAGCTTTGTTTCTCAAATCAGTAATATAAGCTGCAAAATTTTCTCCTGGCTTTTGGTCTCTTGTATAAAACAAATGCCTCTCTAATGTAACATTTGTATGGGGACTGCACATTTCTCTGAATTTGCATTTCAAGTACTCAGTATCTTCCCTTGATTCAGCCTGAACAACAATATGATGGTTTCCCCCCTCTCCTTCATACACTTCTGATGCATGCAAAAATGAATGCTCCCTTTCTCTGGCCTCTGACCAGTTAGGTTTAGCAAAATGAATGCCCTGGTGCATGCATCCTTATCAGAATAAGCTGCTTGCATGATAATATCATACTTTTGCTCAAATATTCTTCAATTCTCTGCATTATTCTGATCAAATATAAGTGGATCTGGTCTGCGAAATGCCTCTGCCATGTTAGCACATCAGTGAAGGCTTTTCAAAGTATGCACGAACACACACACACACATACATACATATATATATTTATATATATATATATATATATATATATATATATATATATATATATATATATAGCAGAAATTTATGCCAGTACTTGTAACTATGCCCAATAGCACAATAAACCTCTGAGTAAGTGAACTCTGTGAAATACTTTGCAAATTAAAACAGTGTCCGTGACACAAGAGCACTTCAAATGACTATACTTCGAGAAATGATCTCTTATCTGTGTAAGCAATAGTTCTACTAACTGCACTGTGCAAATAAACTGGGCAGTAGAAGAAGCTCAGAGCAAGAAACATTTCAAAGTAACTGCACTTTGCGAATAAACAGTACACAGCACACTGAAACACTTCCAAAATGCCTACATTTTGCTAAAAAACTCTTTACAGTGCAAGAAACACTCTGTAATGGTGGCTCTTTGCGAATAGACACACTCAGCACAAGAAACTTTTCAAAATGGCTGTATTCTGACTGCACTTCATGAAATAGTTGCACTTTGCACACAATAAAGTCTTTGGAATAAATGCACAATAATAAGCATACACTGTAAGCACTTTTGCACACTTTGAGATACTTCAAATAACTCTAGTTTTGCTATTTAGGGCTTCAATCAATGTGAAATAGTAATTTATGCCAAAACACTATAATTTACCAAAAAAACATGCAGCTGTCTTGCTTTATTTATGCTTAATATGCCCTTTCTGCCCTTTATTATACTTGTTTTGCCCATTTAATCTCTTTTCTTGTGCTCGTTTTACTTTAAACATACTCATTTTGCAATTCCAAGGTGACTGTGAACCTCATATATGCTTTTCTGAAAATCATTTCATCAAATATCTGAATTTCAAACATTTCATTTAATTAATAAACATTTTATGCCTTTTGTTTGCTTAATAAACATTTCTGTGCTATTCATTTGCCTACTAATGCATTTTGTGCCCTTGTAATTCTCTGTTTTATCTTTTTTAATAAAATAATCATTCTTGCAAGTTTTCATTACTTTTAGCTTATTTCTGGCCCTTTTTTGTTTTCCTTCACTGTTAACTCTGCACACTGTAGTTCTGAAAAGCAGTCTCTGGTATCCTGGTTCTGACTCCCTGTCGCTTGTACGGTCAGGATGAAACAGACGAACATTCGTGGGTTCTGTTCAAGCAGCTTTAGTATGTACAAACACATCAGGATTGAGGCTTAATAACTTCAACTTAGATAAACTTATAAACAAACTGACTATCTCTCACATACATGCACATACTCTGACTGCACTCTCAAAATGGCACTGAAGCTACCACATGCTTGCTATTTATATACACGTGCTGTCCTTGGAAATGCTTCTTACCTGTACAACACACATAAATATTCTACACCTTGTAAAATTCAAAACTCAAGCTTCATGATAGCAGTCAACCATACCTGAAATTAAAAAAACAAGATAAGTAGTCAGTCGTGTTAACCAAAATGTTAAATGTGACAATGTCCATGACAACAGACTGAGGTGTTAGAAATTCACAATATGTCGGGCTCACATCAAACTTATACAAATTCAGACACATCAGACTTATCAGTACTCTGTGCAAGATCATATAAACAATCATAAAGGAGCTTATCCAAAATGATGCAGGGGACTTATTTCTATATGGGATGGTATGGGTTTGCTCACTTGTGTGAATCATGTGTGGCTGAATGAATGCTTTCCATAGTATAAGTAGGTAGGAGTGTGCAGGAAAATATTTGGCTGAAAAGGTGTCAGTTGTGAAGACGTACAGGATCATCATGTTATCGCTGGTAGTGTGCATGTATGTGTGAGTGTTCATGGGTTAAGGTTAGAGGAAGAGTTAGGTAAGGGACTAGATTAAGTGTTGTGCAAGTTTGGTGTCGTGGTTTTTCTGTGTCCTTGTGTCTTGTGCAGTGTTAGTGTTTGGGAAAGGATAATGTAATCTGTAGGGTTGTGGTCATGTGCAGGGTTACTATAAGAGACAACACACAGGAAGCCCCAAGCCCACCCTTAGTCATGTGTGCCGACCCTAACTCTTCCCTGTACCCTGTCCCTAACCCCAGATCTACACATTACATTACTAAAACCCTTTTTCTAACAGTGTCAGTATTCTGATGATAGTTGATCTGTGTTTTATAGCTGGGGTTTGTTTTTAGTGGACAATAAATATTCAGTGTTCTGTGATTTGTTCTTTGTAGTATTCAGTGTTTTGTGCATTCTCTCCTTTTTATTATACCATATATAAACACACACACACACACACACATATATATATATATATATATATATATATATATATATATATATATATATATATACTGTATATATGCATTGAGTTCTTTAGTTGTAGCAGTTTTGTGTAAGTCAGAAATCACTGCTAGTGTGTACAGTTACTCAGTGAGTGCTAGAAGTGATTCTTTTCTGTCAATTGCAGTTCACTAAAGGAAAACATAATCAAAGGCAAACCCAGCACCAAATACTCAGCCATAAGAACGCTCACCGAACATAAATATTACTCAAAACACACCAGTTGAATTAACTGCATAGTCCAAAAACACACAACAGAATTTCCAAACACAAGAGAGCAGATGTTTTAAAGTGACCTCTACCACACAAATAAAATATTGCAACTACCATACAACCATTAACCATAGCCTACAAAGCAAAATAAATATTGCCTTTTCAGTGGAATCCTTCCTGAGCTCCCTAAATCAGGGGGCTATACCTCACTACTCTACAACTTAGATATACCCATTCTGAGATCTCACAACAGTGGGGAAAGGGAAAATGTCCCAATCTCCAGCATACTTTTACATATTTACATACTGGAAAAAAAATATATATATACATATATATATATACATATATATATATATATATATATATATATATATCAGCATTCATTAATCATCTTGCTAATATATTAGCCTATGTGACACCTGAATTCCATATAAGCACCACCTCATCTAATCTTCTTTCGGCTTTTTCCCAGTTAGGGGTCACCACAGCAGATCACCTGTCCACTCATGATTGGCATTGGAGTTTTACAGTGTCAAGTTGCAGCCCGGTGCCCAAACTTCCACAGAAGGCACATACATGCGCACTCATGCCTAGGGCCAATTTGGAGTGTCCAGTCCACCTACAGCATGTCTTTGGGATGTGGGAGGAAACCAGAGCACCCGGAGGAAACCCATGCAACCACAGGGAGGACATGCAGACTCCACACAGAAGGCACCCCAGCCGAGAATCGAACTGGTGACCCTCTTGCTGTGAGACGGCAACGCTAACCGCTGCACCACAGTGGCCGCCCCACCATCTCATCTAATAAAATATGAAATAACAACTAAGATGCAAGAAATACCACAAACAAAGCAGACATCAAAAAGCTCACTTTAATTCACTTACCTTTCAAGCACTGTAACATTTGACTAAATTATCATACCTGGCAAACGATCAATATATGTGACATTCAAACAACTAAGTGTGATCATATGAATATACAAAACACACACACACACACACACACACACACACACACACACACACACACACATATATATATATATATATATATAGAGAGAGAGAGAGAGAGAGAGATGTATAGATAGATAGATAGACAGATAGATAGATAGATAGATAGATAGATAGATAGATAGATAGATAGATAGATAGATAGATAGATAGATAGATAAAGTTTGTTAAAGTTCAGTGGGTTGTGAAAATGGGTCATACAGCATATACATTTGATGCCTTTATGTTTATACTATGCTGTGTATGTAGTACATTCCACTTTCTTGCGCTTTTATAGAAGTAACTCTGCTGGCATTCCAAGTATTTAGGTGCTGCTTTGCAGTCATTGCCAGCGTTTAGCCTTTGAGACCCACCAAATTTTGCTTTCCTTCTAGAATCTGCCTGTTATTCAATCACTGTAAAATGGCCGCATATGTACGCCATTGTTTTATATCAAGTTGCATACAGCAAAGTAACTGTATGAACATTTTACCTGTGCTGCTCATTATTTTTATTTTCTGATTGGTTTTTGGTATACTTAATGTCTTTTTAATGGTTTGCCTGTTTTGTCTTGCCTATATATTGCACAGTTTTTAATATTGCACTCCTCACTACCTGTCTTTCTCTCTCTTAACATTACAGCTCTGAGTTTCTACTTCTACTCTGACTACCTGCTACTGCCCTGCCTTGTTTTTCCTTGGTATTCTCTGTTTGTGCAAAGTAGCTCTCCTACCAGCTCCCGGTGAATTGCACCCAGGAATACAGCTCTTTGTGAAGCACACCCAGGAACACTGTATTCAGAAGTATGTTTGCTAGAGTTAACTAAAGACTGTACTCATTTTAATACTTATCTACCTTGCTAGGTTAGATGAGTCTCCCGAGTTTGATACGACAGCAGCCAATCCCCCCCCTAGAGGTCTCTCTTATCCCCTCTCCCAGCCTATCCGCCACTCTATTTCCATTTGTTTTGCAACCTGTCTGCCCAACTTTTCACTGGTTCCTCTCCTCTAGCTCTTATTTCTCCTCAACCTGGAGTACCTCAGCTGTGGCTGACTCCATAATCTCAGGTGTCTGACCACTTAGTTGAGCTCACTACTTGCTGACTTACTTTATCCTCACACTCTCCCTTTATACCTTACAAGCTACCCCTTTCTGTTCTTAACTATAGCTCTTCCTGCTTTGGGATACCATACTAGACTCCTAGCTCTTGTTAAACTCCGTATCTCCATAGCTCATCTGTCCTTAGGGTCTTATATTTCTATCCACCCTCTAAACATTCTATATCTTCCTTCCATCTTCACTTACTTGTTTCCTCTCTACCCTCTCTGCTTATCCAAATTAATACTTGAACTCTCTGCTCTTCCTAACCTTTATCCTTACCTTATTGCCTATCTATTCTCCTTCCCACAGTTCTCTGCTCTACATTGCAAAACCTGCCTGCTTTTTTAACTTTTATACTATCCCTATCCTCTACATATCTACTTCTCCTAACTTTTTCACCTATCTCTCTGATTGTTTCCTCTCCTTTCTCTCCTCTGTGGTTTCCACCCGCTCTGTTCGCCCTACGGGCTCACTCCGCTCCCCTCCCCACCCCCAATTCCCACCCACCCCCAGGGGTCCTAACCTTATACCTCCCTGGACACACCCCCTATCCCTACCTTCCAATCCTTCTCCTTCCCGCTCTGCCTTCCTCCCACCCCCACACACCCCTTCACCACCACACACTCCCTCTACTTTTCCTATCCTCCTCTCTATTTTCTTCCACTTACCCCTCCCACTATAACTACTCTTTAAATCTTACTCCTTTCTCTGTTCTACTCCTATTCCCTCTTTTCTTATCCTTTATATGTTTCTCTATTTTACTTAACAGTAGAATACCCCCTTTCTACTTCCTCCTCTCATACTTTTTCTCGTCCATCTCTAATACTCTTACTCCTCTTACTATGGCTCCCTACCTGCCAACCCAGCTTTTACTCTCAATAGTACTTTTATCCACCCTATGCTCAGTTTACCTCCTGTCCTTCTATGAGAAATCACTTTATGTCCAGCCTTTCCATCCACACAAACACACTACAACATTTTTCAATCCACTTAATTCATATCCATATATTTCTTCTACCCCTAACTATCAACTACCTAAATTCCACAGACTCACACATCTCAACTATGTCTTGCCTTCTGATAACAAAACTAAAATACTAACCCTTCTAAAATGTAACCTCATAATCAAACCTAATCATCCTACCCTACAAGATGGAGACATCCACCCCAACCCTGGTCCTACTTTCCCTTCTCCCCTAGTGTCTATACCCAAACTCAATAACACCTTCCTAATAGGACATCTTAACACTCAAAGCATAAACAACAAAGTACCCTACCTGCATGCCCTCCTTCACACACACTCATTTGATATTCTCTGCCTCTCAGAGACCTGGCTAAAACCTATCACTAAAGATACTGAAATTATTCCCCAAGGCTACAATATAGTAAGACTCGACCGTCCCTACCGCAAAGGTGGTGGAGTTGCAATTCTTTTTAAAAATCATTTGAATATCACTACCCTACCAGCCTCTCCAACCCAAGATAGCAAGGTAGAAGCCATCATTACTAAACTCCAATTAAATTCCAAAAAATCCCTTTATATCATCTGTATCTACCTGCCACCTGGTAACAATATACCTATCCTAGAAAATTATCTTAGTTGGGTATCTTCTACTTACCCCCAAGAAACCATTATACTAGGCGACCTGAACATAGACTGGAATAGCATTAATGCTGAAAATCCCTCATCTCATATCAACCTTCATTGTTTTACCCAAACCATTACCTCAACTACTAGGCTCAACAAACATAGTAATAGAGAAAGTATTTTAGACTGGATACTTATAAACAAAGTCAAAAATACTTACAAAGTAGGAACCTTGCCAGATGATGTCAGTGATCACTCCTTAACTTTCATAACAAGGGAAAAGGCTGATTGTGTAAACCCCCCAATTATAAGAAAAATATGCACTATCAAACATTTTAATTTAGACCTGTTTCAGACTGAACTTAGTGCATGTAACTGGAACCCCTTAAAAACACTTCCTCTTGAAAATGCAGTATTATACTTTAACACAACTTTTTTATCCATTCTTGACATACATGCTCCTGAACGTATTATTAGAATGAAATCTAATACAGCCCCTTGGCTCTCCCATGAAACCAAAAAACTTATTCTCACTAGAAATAAAGTCTGGGCCACTTGGAGATCCCATAGAAATAACCCTGATCTTCTTCACTTCCGCCAGCTTAGAAATCTAACTAAAAAGGCAATAATAACTGATAAAAAATCTGTGAACAACAACAAACTCATCTTAACAATTCTAAACTTTTTCTGGTCTTCAGTCAATAGACTCTTCTCCCAGGAACTTCCAAAACACCTTCCCCACTTAATGCTGACCCTGATACCCCTCAACAAACTGCAGATGCTTTTAACTCTTTCTTCACTGAAACTATACAAGCTCTAGCTAAACAACTTAATGCCAACAACTTCTACCCACCAAGTAACCTAACAAACTCTTCTTTTAACTTCTCTCTACAACCTATCTCTACATCTTACATATACAGACTCCTTCTCAAACTAAAACCATGTACCCCCTCTGTTGATAAGCTCCCTTCACTTTTTCTTCAAAAGGCTGCCAAGGTTATCGCATACCCTATATCTATTCTCATAAATAGGACAATCAAAGAAGGAACCATCCCAGATATCTGGAAGGTCTCTCATATTATCCCACTTCATAAAGGTGGAAACTCCATAGACTACTCTAACTATAGACCTATTGCTCTCCTCTCACCTTTGGCTAAAATTATGGAGAAATGTATCTATCATCAACTTGTACAATATCTCTCTCTTCACAACATAATAGCAAACTGTCAACATGGCTTTAGACCGCATCACAGTACTACTACTGCCTTGCTCTCCTTTGTAGACACTATCAATCAGAACCGTAACAATAACCTACTCTCTTCTGCTCTCTTCATTGACCTCTCTAAAGCATTCAATATGGTCAACCACTCTTTATTAATTAATACTCTTGAATCCCTCTCTTTTGATATCCCAGCCATTAAATGGTTTAGTTCCTATCTTACAAACAGAAAACAAGCAGTTTTTTGGAATAACCACATTTCTTCTCTATTGCCTGTTTCTATTGGAGTTCCACAAGGCTCTATTCTTGGCCCACTTCTCTTTTTCCTCTTCATTAATGATCTTCAAACAATAATCCCTCAAGCAACCTGCATTCAATATGCTGATGATTCTACGCTCATCTGCTCAGCATCATCCACCCCAGAACTTATCTCTCTTACTCAAAAAATCTTTAATACTGTAGAAACATGGTTCTCCAGTCGGTCCCTCTTACTAAATGCTAAAAAAACTGAACTTCTCCTCTTCACCCCCACTTCCAGGACCTCCCCCTTAAACTTCACCATCTCTTCTAACAGTGCCACTGTCATCTCACCTGAATCTACAACTAAAATTTTAGGAATTACCATTGACAATAATCTCTCTTTCAACCAACACATTAACAACACCATAAAACTAGTCAACAGAAAAATAGGATCCTTATATCGAATTAGACCATTTCTTACGCCATCAACTAGAACTAGGATTGCTCACTCCCATCTTATATCTACTCTTCTTTATGCTTCACCCATCTTTACCAACCTCAAGAAAACCAACCTCAACAAACTGGCAACCTGCTATAATAACATTGCCCGCTTCGCTACCGGTAACCCCTACAGAACCCATCACTGTCTTAACTTGAAACTACTAGGCTGGCTAGAGTTTCAGAACTATCTTGCAATCCCTCAACTCACTATTGCCCATAAAATACTGTACCAACCAAATAACACCCCTATACTTTCACAACTCTTAATCCCCTATAACAATCTTAACTGCCTCCGCTCTTCTAGTAAACTCTTGGCTAGTTCTATAAAATCAAATAACACTGCTGGTGACCCCCTATTCACCAATTCAGTAGGTACAAAATGGAATTTGTTACCTAGCAACATAACAATGATTACATCTTTGCCTCTCTTCAAACAAAATATTAAACTGTACTTCCAAAATCACTGGCTTTGTTCCTGTAGTAAACCTGATTAACTTTCCACTTGTACTACTCAACTTTAAAACTACCTCTTACTCCTTGTGTGACACTATCCTCCACTTGGCTTTCTTTTTCTCTTCCTTCTTCATCTTCCTAATGCTTCTTTGCCTGATAACTGTCTTAACTTGTTCTCTTTTCCAAAACTAATCCCTTATTAACTTCCCTTATTCCTAGTACTTTACTCTGTCTTCTTTTTCTTACCTCCTATCCTTGTTATCTTTCTCAGACAAGTATTTTTATCTTTGTGTAATACTATTTTGAACTGTTACTGTGTTTGGTAGTATTTAATTCATGTAGTAATAATTTTAAATTGTAGAGTTTGTTAGTTTTTTACAAATTTTTTACTAATTTTTATTTTTTTACTTATGCTGGTTTTCTTTCATGTATTTACTTCTGTGGAGCTTTTCTCCCCGGGCCTCTACTGAAAATGGAAATATCTCCAGCTAGACTAGCCCGGTCAACAAATGTAAAATAAAATAAATAAATAAATAAACTGTGAACTGGTCTTTTTTCCAGGGTTCAGTTGTGTATGCTATTTATGTTAAAAGTGATAGCTGCTGATTGAAGAAAGAAATGTTTACTTTATTATTTATTTTGTATTATGTGTGTTAATAGACTGAGTGGGCTGGTCATATGTACTTTTTGTAGCTATGACATGAGCCATTTGGCTAGGGGACAACAAACTACTTATAATGAAACAAAGTCATGGAGTATTTTGCCTTTGTAGTATAAAATGTATTGAATATTTGGCTGTACTGACATACATGAATACTAAATTAAAAAGAAGTTAGATGAGTGTTTTTTAACTAACTAACTAACTAACTGACTGACTATAACTAACTACCTAACCAACAGTATTTATTAGCTACTATACTAAAGAACACTTGAAACAGATTTAGAGTTCAGACTTGACTTGCCATTAATGATAGACAGTACATGCAATAATACTTTTATCAGGGTGCCATTTATACAACAATGTAGAATAGTTTCCTAAATCAGGCAGTTTGTCAATGCATTTACTGCACACTAAGTTGTGCAAAGATAAATGCACTTCAACAGCAGAATAACAGAATAGGTTTAGTTCTGCTATTTGGAACTGTTCATAATTCCCTCCACCTTGACTAAAGCCCCAGTTCCAGCTGAAGAAAAGCAACCCCAAAGCATGATACTGCCACCAGCATGCTTCACCGTGTGGATGGTGTTCTTTTGGTGATGTGAAGTGTTTTTGCGCCAAATGTGCCTTTTGGAATTGTGGCCATAAAGTTCAACCTTGGTTGCATCAGACCATAACACATTTTCCCACATGCGTTTAATACAAATGCTGTCATGAGTATGTGGCATTCAGATATGCTGATTTACATTCATTACATATGTTATGTTTCCAAAGATTATTTTGGGATAAAGTAGTATTACTTATCTGGAGAAGTATAAATAATTAGCATTAGAATGATGGCTACAGAGTGGGTGAAAAAAGTCTAGGATTAATAAGTTGTGCAAAAATAAATGCACTTCAACAGCAGAATAACAGAATAGGTTTAGTTCTGCTATTGAGCCAGTATATTGACAGACAGTGGATATAAAAAGTCTACACACCCCTGTTAAAATGCCAGGTTTTTGTGATATAAAAAATGAGACCATAAATCATTTCAAAACTTTTCCCACATTTATTGTGACCTGTACAATTCAATTGAAAAACAAACAAATCTGTTAGGAGAAAAAATATAAAAAATAAAAAATGTACAATACGCTGGTTGCATAAGTATGCACACCCTTAAACTAATACTTTGTTGAAGCACCTTTTGATTTAATTACAGCATTCAGTCTTCTTGTGTAGGAGTCTATCAGCATGGCACATCTTGACTTGACAATATTTGCCCACTCTTCCTTGCAAAAGCGGTCCAAATCTGTCAGATTATGAGGGCATCTCTTGAATACAGCCCTCTTCAGGTCACACCACAGATTTTCTATTGGATTTAGGTCTGGGCTCTGTATAGGCCATTCCAAAACTTTAATTTTTTTCTGGTGAAGCCATTCTTTTGTTGATTTGGATGTATCCCTGGGGTCATTGTCATGTTGATAGGAGAAATTCCTCTTCATCTTCAGCTTTCTAGCAAATGCTGGAAGGTTTTGAGCCAAAAGTGACTGGTATTTGGAACTGTTCATAATTCCCTCCACCTTGACTAAAGCCCCAGTTCCAGCTGAAGAAAAGCAACCCCAAAGCATGATACTGCCTCCAGCATGCTTCACCATGTGGATGGTGTTCTTTTGGTGATATGAAGTGTTTTTGCACCAAATGTGCCTTTTGGAATTGTGGCCATAAAGTTCAACCTTGGTTGCATCAGACCATAACACATTTTCCCACATGCGTTTGGGAGACTTGATGTATTGTTTTGCAAATTTTAGCTGGGCCTGGATGTTTTTCTGTGTAAGAAAAGGCTTCCATCTTGCAAACCTACCCCATAGTCCAGACATATGGAGAATATGGGAGATTATTGTCACATGTAGTACGGAGCCAGTACTTGCCAAAAATTTCTGCAGCTCCTTCAGTGTTGCTGTAGGCCTCTTGGCAGCCTCCCTGACTAGTCTTCCTCTTGTCTTTTCATCAATTTTGGAGAGACGTCAAGTTATTTGGAATGTCACTGTTGTCCCATAATTTCTCCACTTTTTTATGACTATCTTCACTGTGTTCCATGGCATATCCAATGCTCTGGAAATGTTTTTGAACCCTTCTCCCGACTGATACCTTTCAACAATGAGATCCCTTTGATGCTTTGTAAGCTCTCTGCGAACCATGGCTTTTGCTGTAGCAGGCAACTGAGTAAATGTCAGGAAAATCCTACTTGGACAGCTGAACTTTATTTTGGGTTAATCAGAGTCTCTTCAATTGATGGCAGGTGTGTACCCACGAAGACTGAATGCTGTAATTAAATCAAAAGGTGCTTCAACAAAATATTAGTTTATGGGTGTGCACACGCAACAAAATATTAGTTTAAGGGTGTGCACACTCATGCAACCAGCGTATTGTACATTTTCTATTTTTTATATTTTTCCCCTAACAGATTTGTTTGTTTTTCAATTGAATTCTAGAAATTATAGGTCACATTAAAGGTGGGAAAGGTTTTGAAATTATTTATTGTGGTCTCATTTTTTATTTCACAAAAACCTGGCATTTTAACAGGGGTGTGTAAACTTTTTATATCCACTGTATATGTTCTATCATAGCCTGCAGACTACAGTCACTCTTAAATACCTGTGTAGGAGAACATTGCATCTATGCACATTCCCTGTACCTCAAATATTGTCAAAGTTAATGCACCTTGATTAAATTACCATATTGGTGTGCATCTCAGGATGAATCCTGTCAGCCCTAGTAGTTCTGATACATTATGAATACTCTGATATTACTAACAATCGTTATACCAGTGTTGAAAGTAAAGTCACAGAAAAAATGTGAGCTATGCAACCATCAAGACTGCCCAGCAATAAAAACAAAGTATCTGTGCATGGAGGATAAAATCAAGCTTCCTTAAGAAAGGAAACTAATGTAATGTGCAGATATACATGAACTATGACCGTGTTGTAATATAGTGTTTGAACTTAGTAAACAAGGTATGTATGAGAAAGTCAGTGACACTGACAACCATTTAATTTTCACCGACAACAATTTAATTTTTCAACAGACAAACACAGAGTGTGAGAGATGTAGATACACAATGACATTGTCAGCAAAGCTCTCACAAACACACATGAAAAAAGCAAACTAGGTTGTCAGCGTTACTCTCAAAACACTCACTACCAAAATTAAGGAACAAGCTCAAGGACCCACATATGCAGAGATATTCACATGTAATCTACCCAGACTTTCAAGACCTCCTTAAAGCATCTCTCAGTGACCCCATGGACACTCAAAAAAGACAGCATCTCACATAACACATAACTCTGAAAATCATAGTGGCCCCACTCCCGAGCCCATAAGGCAACATACCACAAAACAAATTCTAGTTTAGGGATTCCATTGTAAGACATACTGATGTCCCCCTTACCAGGCTAAACAAGGAGAAGATCACAGTGAGCTGTCTGTCTGGAGCCAGGATCCATCAGATCATGCATGTACTTAGGTCTTTAAACCACAAGTACCAGCATGACATGGTCATAGTCCATGTGGGAGTAAATGCTCTAAGATGTACCTCACTGGATTACATGAAGGGAGACATGATGGAGATCTCTGAATATGTGTCCCAGGTGGGTATGAATCTAGCCTTGAGTAGCATTCCACCTTCGCCAATGATGATGCCATAGTACCAGCAAAAAATGATTCACTTCAACAATTGGCTTAGTTTCTGGTGTCACAACAAGGGGATCCAATATCTGTCAGCCTGGGGAGACATGATCGACAACCATGATACTTTTCCAGAGATTATTTGCACTTAGTTTCTGGTGTCACAACAAGGGGATCCAATATCTGTCAGCCTGGGGAGACATGATCGACAACCATGATATTTTGCTAGAGATTTACACTTGTTTTCACTTGGTTTCTGAATACTGGCAAAAACTTTATATATCCACTTAGTGCCTTTTTTAGGTCCTGCCAAGTTGTTACACCCTCCAACATAACAAAAAAATCACCCAAGACTATACTGCTGTTCAGTGCTGTGAGTTTAAATAAAAGAAAATGCCCTCCCTGGAAGCAGTCCTTACACTGGAGAATGTAGACATATGTGCAGTAACAGAAAGATGGTTCAGAACCATGGAAAGCACCCCAGCTATCAATGGCTACAATGCCTTTCATAAATGTTGTTCCCTCTCAGCTCAGGATAAAACAAAGGGAAGAGGCATCTCAGCATTCATAAAGGGCAAGTACACTGCTAGACTGGTTCAACAACATGACTCACTTGAGCTGCTCCATGCCCAACTATCCATAGGTGTGTCCCCCTATCATATCCTTACAAGCTACAGATCTCCTAACATAAGTCTGGAAAACCACACCTCCTAACTAAACCTACCGAAATCTCTTAACATTCAGCCTAACACCATAATTATGGGTGACTTCAACTACCCATCCGTAAGCTGGAAAACTTAAACAACCCATAATTCACTTGCTCAGATGTTTTTAGACTTTGCCAACAAAAACACCCTGGAGTAACTAGTTAGCTCCCCAACTAGAAGTACAAATATCCTAGACTTGGTACTTATGAACATGGAAGGATGCTGCTCCCTCCCATGCATTAACTCCACCCTGGTAAGATCTGACCACAAGATGATCTCCTTTAGTATTAAAATTAACCTAGAACCCCCATCAAACTCCAAACCTGTTAAGAACTTTGCTAAAGCCTATTACAGTACCTCAAACTAAGTGACAGCTTATTAAACTTAAAAGCCTCTCTGAACTCAGATGACACTGAGGTGTACTCTGAGCTGTAAACAAAAGCACTCTACAACCACATTCATAGCTGCATAGAGGAGGCAGCACCTGTCCAAGTAAACCTATGTTTACTGGCAAAAATAAATCACCCTGATGAACCCCTAGAATAAACAGGCTATTCAACAAATGGAAAAAAAATCCTCTCCAAAGCCAAGAAGGAACAGACAAAACAGTACAAAAAGACACTCACCAGTCTAAACAAACAAATTAGAGAGCTGGTCAAATCTGTCAAAGAAAACTATGAGGTAAAGATAGCCTTCCAGGTGAAAGATAACAGTAAGGCTTACATCCATCCTGAAACTATAGCAAACCTGCTGTTCAAACTTTTCTCCTCAATCACCTCCCACCAAATCCAAAAAATACCATTAACCATCCCCCTACTTGTCATTATGAGGGAACAGGTCCTTACGACACTTGCTAAAGCCATAAACAGAGTCTCCACAGGTCCTGACAACATTCCAGGATGCTTCTTAAATAGCTTAAAACAGAATCCATCTGAGCCACTAGAAACCCTCTTTAACCACAGCCTCCAGATGGGGTTTGTCCCAGAGGAATGGGGGACTGCAACAGTCATCTTTCTGCACTAGTAGGGCCCATCAACTGACCCCAGGAATTGCAGAACCATAAACTTGACCAGTCTTACCTGCAAGGTCATGGAGAGAATTATCATGGACCTGATCAATAACAACAAAGGAAATCTTCAAACACTGGACCAGGCCCAATTTGGCTTTGTCAAAGGGAGGTCTTGCCTGCTTAATCTGGTGGACATCTTCGAGAAAGTCATTAGGGCCATGGATGAGGGTAAAATGGTACACATTGCTTATCTAGACCTGGCTAAAGCTTTCTACACAATCTCCCACTCAGGTATCATAGATAAACTTCCTGAATTAGGCATAAACCCCTACATCAGATGGATAGCAAACTGGCTCACTGACAGGACACGTTGTCCGGACAGGTAAATCCTTCTCAGATAAGAAACCTGTTACTAGTGGTGTCCCACAGGGCTTGGGGCCCTCTGGCTCACCAAGTTTGCTAATGACTGTAAGCTGGGAGCAATCACTGAATCCCCAAACAATGTTGATATCCTACAAACAGGCCTAAAAATGACAAATGACTGGTGACAAAGCCATAGTCTGAGACTAAATGCTAAAAAATATGTAGTCGCACCCTTCAGTAAAAAAATGATATCCCTGCAAATTATAATATTCATAGCACATCCCTAAAAGTAGATCCATTGGTGAGGGACCTAGGAACATAGATAGATAGTAACCTAAACTTTGACCTGCAGGTAGCTACAGTAGCGAGGAAATCCTTGTGTGTGGCTCAGCCTATAAGTAAAGGCATAGCATCAAGTTCAAAGGAAGTCATAGTGCCATTGTACTCAGCCCTCATCAGTCCCATAATCAAGTACAGTGCTCCTCTCTGCCCTAACCAGGCACTTACACTAATTGGAGTGGCCCCAGAGGTTTCTCACTAAACAAAATGCAAAGGCTAAGACACGTCTTATGCAGTATGACTAAAGGCCCTATCTCTTTATTCCATCTTATATCGTTTATTGAGAAGTGACTTATGCCTGACCTGCAAGGCATTCTCTGATCCAGCCCTAATGAAAATGTTGCATATACACAAGAAAAATTATACAAGGGTTATGTGTTCCATGGACCAGAATCCTACTTGTGACTCTTAACAGAACTTGCTGGAGAAACAGATTCGTATCACAAAGGCTGCCTCGTCCATGGAAAAAACTTCCCATCTTCATAACATAAAGCCTATCCCTCACACTCTTGAAAAGGAATTTGGATAAATGAATAGGAAAACATAAATTCACTCTTGGGGTACTGTCCATGTCCCTTATAGACAGAGGCAGTCTGTAAAATGACTCCGGGGGCTCCAACACCCAAAGACCCACTACCTTGATATTACCCTATCCCATATCTGGGGAATTAATATATAATATTGTTGTATCATTGGGATTATTGGCTAGGCTTGTAAAGGCTCTTGTAACATTAGCCTAGTAATCACCTATGAACATATAAAAGACTTTTACAGATGGCAATAGATACAAATCTTCATTGTATCACCTACTCACAGACATCCCACTGAATTAACTTGTCATTTTTAATGTGCACTGCAGTAGTGACTGTATGGCCATACCATTGTAAAATAGTAATGTGTATGTGTTGGTACAAGCAATCAGAGTCTTCTCTCAGTTATAACCTATGTATAACAATGAGATGCATGTAGGTATGGAGGCATATGCCCATATCTGTAGTATGTAATCCAATACTGTCTAGCTTATTACATATTCTGGGAGCGGTTCAGTGTGCTACAATGGGGTCAGGAGGTAAGGTTTAGAAAGGTGCATAGCATGCACATGTTTTTTTTTTTTTTTTTTTTTTTTGGAAAGGCAAGGCCATGTTTTTTTCTGCCAGTATTGTGCATTTAAATATTGTCCTGTATGATTTGACAGGACTGTATTTAATAGCTTGTATAGCTTCCTGCTTTACGTACTTAATGTTCCTATAATATTGAAGCATTTGCTTGTAATGGTACATGGTAGTTGTGGTATATATATTGAGGTATTTATTGTTTGCTGGTTCAGTTTCCTTTTTAGCAATAACACATATTACATTTTTGTCTGTATTTATAAGTACATCACACTACTTTTAGTGCCATGATGGGTATATTTACATGTGACAGTGCTGTCTATTTTCCTTAAAACTTGGGCTATCACTTTTCACATTAAACTTTTTCAACATTTAAAGTTTTTGCAATTTGCTGCCTGACTTCATGTTGCTACATGACTCAGTTGCCTTGTTCTACTCTTTTGTTAAATATTAAACACTGTGCACAGGTTGTGCAGCAATACCTTCATTGCATTGCTTCCACAATGTCCTGGAATCCAGCCCAACATCTAGCTGGGGTTGATTTGACCAGTCAGTGTCCTTGAACCGTGTATTGTAATGCAAAAACAAGTATTACTTTTGATACTCTGAATTGTATTTTACAGTACATCTATAATGTTAAGTAGTCCTAACTTTATTGCAGTACATGGTGTACACTTATTAGGCTTTAAATATGAGTAAACTATAACCTGTCATGGACACAATGTCATATGAGCCTTGTAATAGCAAGGTTCATACGTAAAAGCCTTGCTATGTCAAGATACAACAAAGGTCATGTGTTCATGGAAAGAATACAAAAAAATCCTGTTAGATCAGCAAGGAGTGGTGAGAAATAGGACACATACTGCAAACCTTTCAGCATCTGTGAACACTTTGTATCTGAAAAAACATAAAACTGTACATTCGCATATGTCACTCACATCAGATTATCAGAGGCAGCACACAAGGCTCAAGTAGTGCTTTCTTCATGATATGATGTTGCCACGACTGGAAAGAGCATTCGAGTTATATCATTGATAGAATTTGGTGTGATTTCAGTGACAGCATTAATGCAATGTCAGTTACAGTACTGGTGTGATGTCAGTGACACACAACTCTTGTGTGATGTCAGTACTAGACAGCATTAGTGTGATGTCAGTGAAGGACAGCAGTAGTGTAACAGCAGTGATAGCATTAGTGTGATGTCAGTAACAGACAGAACTAGCGTGATGTCAGTGACTAATATCATTAGTGTGATAGCAGTGACAGCACTAGTGTGACATCACTGCTGGATAGCATTAGTGTGTTGTTAGTGACTGACTGGACTAGTGTGATATCAATGATGCCAGTCTTATGATGTCAGTGACAGAGCATTAGTGTGACATCAGTGCTGGATAACATTAGTGTGATTTTAGTGACAGACACCATTAGTGATGTACTTGTAACAAAAGGTTAATTCTACAGCTCAGCACTGGTCTGGAGAAAGTGAAAATGATGTAGAAGCACCATACTTTTTTACGAGAGACTGAGAAGCCGATCTTGTCTAAGCTTTACACTTCTTTGGATATTACCAATAGCTGACAGGGTATGTGAGACTGTTGCATATTTAATTCTGCTTGAAAATTCTGCAGAAGTTTACACAGATGCCAGACTTGCTAGACAACTTTTATTTACCTGGAGCTAAGTGAAACTAAACCGAAAGTGCCATGAACTACAAAGAATTAAGATCAGATCACTGATTGTATCTAGAGTTTGTTATATGTTGTCAAAAAGATTTTAAGACATTTACTCCTCAGGCTTTGATGCTGAGGTAGATTTTTAGAAACTTTTCTTAAACTCATAACAAGCTGGCTATGGTCAGTAACCCAGTCATAATCCCCTATGCAACTGATAATGTTTAAACACCTTTATTAAAGTATTACTTAAGACATAAGCGCACACAGAGAGTGATCATAGGATCATAGGAGTTTACTAGGCTACCGACCCAGAGGTCATTTCAAGCCTAGCCGTTCCATCCCAATGTAATACCATAGATACTCTACTCAATATCCAGGACTGTATTTAGTATAGGATCATAGGAGTTTACCAGGCTAGTGACCTGGATGCATTGACAGGAAAGAAAACAAACCATATTAACATTTTTTACTTACACACATTATATATTACGTATGTTTTCTTTCTTTCTTTATAACAGCTCTCATTTAATCCATCATTATATAAATTGATCAATTCCTGCCTTCCCTTAAACTTCACTTCTCCTCCTGAACATTGTTCTGCATGTATTGTTCCCCCAGTTTCCATTTATTTATATGTAATTTGCTCTTTTCCTTTCCTAAAGATCCCGTTTCCATTTCCTCTCTCTCCCTTACAATATTCAGCACTTCAAATACAGTTGTTTTAGATTTTGATTTCCATTTTCCAGTAATTGCTTTTTTGTCAGCCAACAGAATTACATTTATTAAGGCCTTACTATGGCAAGGCAATTCAGATCTTGTGTACCAGACTCCCAGTTCAAAAGAATTGTGCCCTTAGTTACAGCCATTTGGTCACCCTTTATTTCTGGCAGAGTATTCTGCAGAGAACTTTTAAAATCTGCCAGCTCATTGCACTTTCCAAAATGTTCCCATTTACCTCTTTCTTCCCCATCACACCTCCAACGTTTGCTGCTTACCTGAGGAAAAATTCTCTGAAGTCTCCTTGGGGTATAAAAATACGGATCACCTTCGGTTTACCGAAACGCCAAAACTCCGAAACACAAATCACCGACACCAAAAGACCGACAACAAAAAATACCGACAACGCAAAACACCGAACACCATTACACCGACACACTACATGTAAACAACACAGTACACTACATGACATATCCACTAGCCCTAACCCAAACCCTAACCCTAAGGTCCGACACTACCGCACACTTACCCTACCTGCACCCTAACCCTAACTCAATTACCCGCCCCTAACCCCAAGGTCCGACACTACCGCACACTTACCCTACCTGCACCTTAACCCTAACTCACTTACCCACCCCTAACCCCAAGGTCCGACACTACCGCACACTTACCCTACCTGCACCCTAACCCTAACTCACTTAACCCACCCTAAAACATAAACCCGTCACTAACACACACTTACATTACCCAAACCCTAACTCCGACACTACCGCACACTCACCTTTCACACACCCTAACCCTACATCCCTCACTATTGCACACTTACCTGTCCGCTCCCTAATCCTAAATCCCTCACTATCGTATACTTACCAAGTCGCGCTTACACATTCCCCTTGTCGGTCTTCCAGCTGTCGGGATTCCAGCATGTCGGTCAACTGCGTTGTCGGTCCTTTTGCGTTCCTCTTCCGCGTGTTGGCGAATCGGCGTTTCGGTAAACTGAAGGTGATCCAAAAATACCTATGCAAACACTTCCGAGCAAAAATTCTAAACCTTCTGGACTTTCTTGAATACTTGGGAGCCATAAATTTGTCCGCCCATTGTTCCCTTGTAAGCTACTTTTCCAGTTTCTCTTCCCAATCTTTTCTAACCTCCTCTGGTTGATTCTTATAGTTATTATGCCATATTTTATATGCCCTACTAATTATCCCTTTCTAAATAATTTGTGATAATTATTTGAATCGCACTTTAATTTTTCATAATCATGCAAATGTAACTTAAGCTGGAATTGGACATGTGCTCATAATACTATGTCGCTGAACCTAGTGAGCTTGAAACACTAACTTGGGTAGGCTCTTTGAGTTTGTCTCGTGATGAATATCCAGCCATGGCATTCTGGTTGTTCATCTGTACAGAAGGATTTTGATCATCTGTTCCATTCTGGTCGTTACTCTTGGGTAAATAGGGTTTGCAATTTCACTCAGGGAATATACATGGCCATCCAGATTTTTTCTTAAAGATCTGGAGAGGGGAATTCAGGAAGGTACCGTGATGTCTTTACATTTGAGTACACATTTCTGTACCGTTTTGGCATTCAACGACTGCCCTTACATGGTGCTGGATAGTGTTCTAGCACAAAAACGAGTAGCACCATGATGAGCTGGCCCCATGGCCATACTGCTTGCTAATAGGATGCTAATAAGGCAGTCTGGGGGAGAGGCACATGCTAATTAGTGATGTACTCTCTCTCCCATGGTAGTGCCTCCAGGAAGGCATCCATAGCAGTATGAAGATCAGGGGTGGTGGGAATCGAATGTAACTGCACTCACACAAGGTAGTATATATCATGAAAGGCATGTTCTGTCAAGACATTTGTGGGAATATTATCAAAAATGATCACCTGCTTGTCTTTTTATTCTCCTTTTCATTCCAAATGAATGCCAGAAAGCAAGACCTGAATAGGTGTTCTTCTCATGGCTCTAACCAGAGTGAACTATAAAGGCAAGTAATGATCCTCTAAGCA
The DNA here is from genome assembly GCF_019279795.1 of Protopterus annectens. Taxonomy (NCBI): domain Eukaryota; kingdom Metazoa; phylum Chordata; order Ceratodontiformes; family Protopteridae; genus Protopterus; species Protopterus annectens. The sequence continues at coordinate 1,878,174,997 of NC_056725.1, read as the reverse complement.
ACTGTATGGGTAGCGATAGTTACATCTGATACATCTTCCTCTTAGCAATATTTTTTTACCCTTTCCAGCATCAGGTCCAAGCTTTGTGATAATCTGGAACAACTGCAGTTTCAAGACACCCCTCCAGTACTGTGAGACTGCTTCTCTTAGCTCCCTGATGTGGCTCTTTCTCCCTTTTCTGTCTCTGTAGACATTTTGATCACATGCACCTCACATGGTGCACCCAAGACCTTGGCAGGTACAGAAATCAGTTGCTTCTCCTTCTGCCTGTGGAACTTGCTGTGATGGTTTAGACTGCCTCCACTGGTTCCTTTGTGCCCATGCATAATGTTTTGTAAAGCCCTCTTCTGCAGCTGTGTTCTGCTTTCTGAATAGATGTAACTATATTTGCCATTCTCTTCTGCTGAGATACATTCCCAGTCTGTGAACCAGATTCTCATATCTGCAAAATACTGCTTGTTTCCCTATCCTAAGGTACCCATTGATTCACCCACCAGTGAATGTAAGTACTTATTTCTGCCATGAAATCAGTGACACAATCTTCTGGTTGTCATCTATTTAATCTATTTTTTATACGTTATTGCTATCAGCTTACATCATTCAAAAAGGGCATGCTTTGCTTTATTATAGTCAACACAGTCAGAAAAAGACATCTCGCCAATAGCATGCATGGCTTTACATGTGAGCAGAAGAGCTAAAAATCTCATTTGTTGCCTTTGATCAATTTCTTACAGATCGTACACTCATTAATACCAGTATAAAACAATCAAAGTTATCTCCCTCTTTATACTGAGTAATCAGTGTATTACTGACTTTGACTTCTAGAGCTTAGGTTTCACTCCTGATACCCATGCATACTGCCTAATGGATGTAGGTTCACAAAGTAAATCCTTCTCCTTTCTTGTGTTACGTGCTGTTAATGTTGACACTACTCTCACTAACTTTCTCTTTGCTCAGTTTTTCTTTGTGCCTAGTGTATTAATTTCCTTCTTCTCTTTGGATTAATGTTACTTCCTTTCCCACTCTGTACCTTCAAGCTGTTTCATTCTTGTGGCTTCTTCAAGATGTCTCTCCTCCAGCTCTAGCCTTAGTCTCTTTAATTCAAGCTGCATTTTGAGATCATCTGGGGACACAATAAGTGATCGTACTTCCACCCCGACTCACTGCCAGGCTGTTTCCATGTCAGCAGACTGTACTTTGGCTGGAAGTGGCTGTTAAATAATCAGTATGTGTGAGACCTTTTGATCTAAGTTTTTTAACCAGTTATGCCTGTGTCCTACTAATCTGACTGAAAACTAAAACAATGTCAATGCAATGTACATGCCACCTATTTTAGATTATAGCTGCAAGACTGCACACACGTTTTGGTTAGCAATCTGTTTTTTAGGCTATAAAGATCCAGCCGACAAGTTACTCATGCCAGTGCAAGACACATTTACTCTAGGGTGTGCAGGGGATATGAAGCTTAAATCTGCACCTCTTTCACCAAATATATGAGGTACAGGAGTTACAGGAATAGAATCTGTCACCACTGGCATCAGTTATATATGCAAGGTGGTGGTGATTGGCCTTAAGAGGTTACAGTAAATGTACATTACTCTCTCAGTTATGACCTGCACCTGACACACCCAAATAAGCTGTACAGCTACAGAACAGTGTTATAATTACTAGCTCTCTAGGATTTCACTCATCTCAGTTCAAGAGTGGTGCCTTAATTCAACATTTCCAATAGTAACTGATTCTTAGCAAAACTATTTTACACACACACACACACACACACACACACACACACACACACACACACACACACACACACACACACACACACACACACACACACACACACACACACACACACACACACACACACACACACACACACACACACACACACACACACACACACACACACACACACACACACACACACATTCAGTATTTGCTGGGGGAGGGGGGGTGACTGAATTCTAAAGTTACAGTATTCTTGTGTACATGGTGCACTTGCCACCAACTAATCCAATCTAGTATTAAGGTCTCAGCTACTAACTGTGCTCCCATCTGGGTGGTTGCCATAATATTTAAGGTGTTTACCTTACAGACAAAAAGGTACCTCTCATCTGTACAGATTTTCGCAGAATGTCGAGATTTATGCCTCATATCTTTGGTTTGTTTTTCATATAATTGTAGTTTTCTTGCAAACTAGTGGCAAATCATTAAAGACTGAAGTTAGAAAATAATGACAGACATGTGAGTTTCAGGCTTCATACCCTTCAGAAAATTCATGCTAATGCAAAACCTGTTATTCTATCAATTTTCTAAGTTTGTAAAATCAATATTTAAAAATTGTCCCTATTTTTTGGGCCTTTGTCCCACTTTTATTTATGGGCTTGCCCAGATTTCTTGCTCGAAGAGGTTGAGAGGTATGACAGGGTTTGATTCGCACATTGGGTAATTGACTAGGCTTAAACTGACCCACAAGGGAAGTTAGCCTAGTAGTAATATATCTATGAACTTAAATCATAGTAGCATAAAGTTAAATGTGTATGTGAAGATAGGTGAAGGTTGCCAGCCTAGCCAGATAGAATTTTGTAGATAATTCTGTCATTTGTAAATATTAATGTAAGCCACAAGCTTATCCTCTAAAATGTGAAAAGACTGCATTGGATATTGAACTACAAACATGTAACAACAGTGCACTCTGCTCTAAGAAAGCTAAGTCAAGCATTTCATGACTGTCTTTGATGTTAAACTTCAGAGCCAATATGTCTAGAGGGAGGCATCCTGATTATTGTTTTAAAGCCAAAGTTAATGGCCAAAATTTGCATGTGTAAATGCCCTTTATTGCTCAGGTTTTTGACCTGGTGTAAAGAATGTAAATGTAGTTTCTGTTAGCCTGGGAACACTAGAGGAGTGTGAAGAATGATGTCATGTGAAGCAGCTCTGTGTTATCAATTTAAAGAGAATCAGAGAGCTCAGAGCATTTTGTCTTGAGAACATTCAACTCACCAGCACTGCCTGTTTCTATACGTAAGTTATTTGGAACTGTGTTTTCTCTTAGAAATATCTAGGAATTAGGAAGAGTAGACCAAGTGCTTTTTCTGTGATGTCAGAACTTTTCTACAGTATTATTTTAAGTATTTATCTGTGATCTCTGAACTCTTGACTAACACTGTTTAGTAAAAAGTATTGTCTTGTGTTTTTATTATTTATTATTAAATATTTTTAAACATTTCAACTGTGGCTGTTTTATGTAGAGTTAATTTAAGCTCTAGAGTACATTGCATGTATATAATATTACTATGTATCTCTTAAAACTTGGCTTCATGCTGAAACTATCATAACCATAGCTCTGATACCTCAGCTGATTCAGATGTTTGATTAGTTGGTGTACTCTGGAACTACAAGAGAACTTACACATCTATGTACAACTAAAATTACTATGTTGTGCATAAAAGTTTATAATCCTCAAACCTGTTATATATTTTGGCATAACCAGAATAGCTTTCTGCTAGTGTTTCCGTACAAAGTATATAAGTGTCAAACTATGAAACTGTTCCTGTACAAAAGTATGTAATTGTCAAAGTCACACTGTTTGTATGTATATCTCTATGGAGTTTTTCTCCCCAGGCCTCCGCTGAAAATAGACCAAAATCCAGTTGGACTTTCCCGGTTAACAAATGTAAAATAAATAAATAATGTAATAAGTCACTCCAAATAAGACTTGACTGTTAGGTTGCACTTACCATTTGCATAATAATATTGCACAGTAATAATTGGACACCCTTTTAAGGGCCATTGAGTAGCCGATAAATATCAGTGGATGGTGGCACTGATTTCTACCGTGTAGTCTGGGTAAAAGGGGCACAGCTGGAAAACCTGTGCCAGCCTTCCCCAGGAGTGTCTGTGTGGTTGTATAAACTCTTATTGAAAGTGTATGTGTGTGTCAGCTACTTGGGCAGGGACACGAAGCACTGGTTGGACAGAGAGGGTGCTGGAGGTTTTAGCTTACCCACTAGGCTGAGATCTGGACCCTATAGCTGTGCCAGTGAGGAGTCTTATTGGGGACCTGGAGAGAAAGGGAGAAACCAGCCCCAGACTGACTATGATCTCTGTATGCTCTTAAAGGAAATTGTACTTTACTGTATATTTATTATCTCCGCTGAAAATGGACCAAAATCCAGTTGGAATTTCCCGGTTAACAAATGTAAAATAAATAAATAAATAATGTAACAAGTCACTCCAATTAAGACTTGACTGTTAGGTTGCACTTACCATTTGCATAATAATATTGCACAGTAATAATTGGACACCCTTTTAAGGGCCATTGAGTAGCCGATAAATATTAGTGGATGGTGGCACTGATTTCTACCGTGTAGTCTGGGTAAAAGGGGCACAGCTGGAGAACCTGTGCCAGCCTTCCCCAGGAGTGTCTGTGTGGTTGTATAAACTCTTACTGAAAGTGTATGTGTGTGTCAGCTACTTGGGCAGGGACACGAAGCACTGGTTGGACAAAGAGGGTGCTGGAGGTTTTAGCTTACCCACTAGGCTGAGATCTGGACCCTATAGCTGTGCCAGTGGGGAGTCTTATTGGAGACTTGGAGAGAAAGGGAGAAACCAGCTCCAGACTGACTCTGATCTCTGTATGCTCTTAAGGGAAATTGTACTTTACTGTGTATTTATTATCCTTTCCCTATTTGGATGCCCCTCACTGGTATTAGTGGTGAGGACTGAGGCTCCTTGATTGCTGGGCCAGTGCACGGGTGAGGGGACATCTAGATTTAATTTGAGATGAGTGGGAAGGTGAGTGTGAACCTCACAAGGAGTCTGTTGTGGCATATGTCCTAAACCTCAGGACAAGGCTCAGGGAACTCATGGGTTTGGCCCAGGAGAACCTGGCAGAAGCCCAACAACAGAAAAAGGTGTGGTATGACAGGAATGCTTGAGCTAGAGAGTATGCTGTGGGGCAGCAGGTAATGGTTCTCATTCTTGTCAGACACAACAAGCTGCAAGTAGCTTGGGAAGGACCCTATAAGGTGGTAAGAAAGGTAAGTGGTGTTAACTACATCTTGGAACTGCTAGGCAGGGGCACAAATTGTACCATGTTAACATGATGAAATCTTGCCATGATAGGGAGGCCCTTGTGCTGAACATTTGCAGTGGATTGCAGGAGGAGTCTGAGGGAGATCTGGTGACTGCTCTCCTCAGTGAGGCTCGGACTGACTCCTCAGTGGAAGGGGTAGCAATGTCCCAGCAGCTATCTCCTACCCAAGTTCGAGAAATCCAGGCAGTGTTACAGGAGTTTGGGGACATGTTCACTGAGAAACCAGGGTGCACCCACCTGGTGCACCACCAGGTGGATACAGGACCTCAAAGGCCTATTAGGCAGGCCCCTTATAGGGTGCTGAGAGAGTCAAACAGACTCTGAGCAAGGAAATACAGGAGATGCTGGAACTAGGGGTGATTCAAGAGTTCAACAGTCCCTGGTCCTCTCCAGTGGTGCTGGTGCCAAAGAAGAATGGCAGCACCAGGTTCTGTGTGGACTACAGGAAATTAAATAGTCACACAGAGTCAGAGGCTTACCCTATGCCTAGGGCAGATGAGGCCCTAGAGCAGCTGGGTGGGGCTAAGTATCTTACCAAGGGTTACTGGCAGGTGCCCTTGACTCCCAGTGCCTTTGTGACTCCTTTTGGCTTGTATGAGTTCACAAACATTCCCTTTGGGATGAAAAATGCCCCAGTGACTTTCCAGAAGCTGGTAGATCATATCCTAGCAGAAACAGGAGGGTTTGCCCTTGCTTACCTAGATGATATCACCATCTACAGTCATTCCTGGCAAGAGCACCTTCAGCATGTCAGGGAGGTGTTGGGCAGACTACAGAGGGCAGGGTTGATCATTAAGCTGAGCAAATATCAGGTGGGTATGGCAGAGGTTTCCTACCTGGGACATAGAGTGGGGAGTAGTAAGATCAGGCCAGAACCTGCCAAAGTAGAAACCATTCAGGCACGGCCTGTACCTGTTACCAAAAAGAAGGTAAGGACATTCCTAGGGACAGCAGGGTACTACAGAAAGTTCGTCCCCAGTTATGGTACCATAGCTGCTCCCCTCACAGACCTGACAAGGAAGAACAGAGCCAGCAAACAAAATGCCAAGTTGCTAAGATGGAGCCTAGGGTTGCAAGCATATGATATGTCAGTGCAGCACCACAGTGGGATTAGCAATGTCAATGGAGATGGGCTCTCAAGACAGGAAATGGGGTAAGGTATACTCAGACCGACCTAACCTCTCAAGCAGTGTTTCTCAAGGGTGACTTAAAAAACTAGCTTGAGTTCTTCAGGGGGGGAGATGTGTGAAGATAGTTGAAGGCTGCCAGCCTAGCCAGATAGAATGTTGTAGATTCTGTCATTTGTAAATATTAATGCAAGCAGAGGCTTGTTCTCTTAAATGTGAAAAGACTGCATTGGATATTGAACTGCAAAAATGTAACAACAGTGCACTCTGCTGTAAGAAAGCTAAGTCAAGCATTTCATGACTGTCTTTGATGTTAAAGTTTGGAGCCGATATGTATTGTTTTAAGGCCAGAGTTAATGGCTAGAATTTGCATGTATAAATGGCCTTTATTGCTCTGGTCTATGACCTGGTGTAAAGAACGTAAATGTAGTTTCTGTTAGCCTGGGAACACCAGAGAAGTGTGAAGAATGATGTAATGTGAAGCAGCTCTGTGCTATCAATTTAAAGAGAGAGAATCAGAGACCTCAGAGCATTTTGTCTTGAGAACATTCAACTCACAAGCACTGCCTGTTTCTATATGTAAGTTATTTGGAACTGTGTTTTCTCTTAAAAGGAGCTAGGAATTAGGAAGATTAGACTAAGTGATTTTTTCTGTGATGTCAGAATTTTTCTACGGTATTATTTTAAGTATTTCTCTGTGATCTCTGAACACTTGAATAGCACTGTGTAGTAAAAAGTATTGTCTTGTGTTTTTATTATTTATTATTAAATATTTTTAAACCTTTCAACTGTGGCTGTTTTATGTAGAGTTAATTTAAGCTCTAGAGTACATTGCATGTGTATAATGATACTGTATCAAGTCACTCCAATAAGTCTTGACTGTTAGGTTGCACTTAGCATTTGGATAATAATATTGCACAGTAATAATTGGACACTCTTTTAAGGGCCTTTGAGTAGCTGATAAATATTAGTGGGTGGTGGCAGTGATTTCTACCGTGTAGTCTGGGTAAAAGGGGCACAGCTGGAGAACCTGTGCCAGCCTTCCCCAGGAGTGTCTCTTTGGTTGTATAAACTCTTATCTCAAAGTGTGTGTGTGTGTGTGTGTGTGTGTGTGTGTGTGTGTGTGTGTGTGTGTGTGTGTGTGTGTGTGTGTGTGTGTATGTCTGTGTGTGTGTTTGTGTATGTCAGGTACTTGGGGAGGGACATGAAGCACTGGGTGGACAGAGAGGGTGCTTGAGGTTTTAGCTTGCCCACTAGGCAGAGATCTGGACTCTATAGCTGTGCCAGTGGGGAGTCTTATAGGGGACCTGGAGAGAAAGAGAGAAAGAGGGAAACTAGCCTCAGACTGACTGTGATCTCTGTGTGGTCTTAAGGGAAATTGTACTTTACTGAGTGTGTATTTATTATCCTTTCCCTATATAGATGCCTCACACTGGTGTTAGTGGTGAGGACTGAGGATCCTTAATTGCTGGGCCAGTGCACAGGCATCACAGTATACAAGCTTCAAAATGTGCACGAGCCAACAGACACAAAAATGCTTTGAGGTTACATTTAATAAACCAATAAATAAGATACTAGCCATAAGTTTTTATTTTGAGTATGGAAGCATTTTACTTCATAAAGGAATCAGACAAACCATAAGGAAGACCTTCTGAAATACACAAACCAATAAATTGTTTGCACTAAGATGAAATTAAAAAAAAATATGTTAAACAAATATGAGACTGCAGAATAATTTTAACTACAACTAAATAGATTGTTGCTAAGTTTTTCTAAGGAAGAACGTGGCTTGGCTACTATTATGTTGCAAAATATCACATGGCTGCAAATTATACACATGCAGATTATCAAAGATTTAGCTTGCCTTCTTTGGGAAAGCAGGCTGCATTTTCCTTTCTACATTTGCTGTAGAAAAAGCTTTGCTGCTTCAGGTTTAGATAGAATTTATCACATCTATAATCCAGCATAAAGAAAAAAAACACAAGAAACTTGATTTAGCTATCTCTGCAAATTAGAAATGTCCCTGACCCAAAGAGCAGTCTAAAAAATACACGAAAGAAAGAAAATGAAAAAGAAAGAACAACAGCAGTGTGAGTTCTGTGCTTTTAGTATGGTTAGTACAAATACAAGTACCAAACCAAACAATAAGTTATGTACTCACCATAACGTTCCATGGGAGTTGTCCATCTCACCTTCATTCTTTACTTATGGCTTCGGAACCGATCCTCGGTTCCAACTCGGCCGTTTACTAAAGCTCGAGGTCTTCAACCAGCTTGTGGCTCACTCCCTATCCCATGATGCTCTAGGGTATTCTCCAGATCTTGTTCGCTGGTAAAACTATATATGTATATATATATATATATATATATATATATATATATATATATATATATATATATATATATATATATGGATTCCATACACTAGATCGAAGGTTAACTACTTCGAAATAGTATATGGAATGCACACTGCAGCGAAAGTGCACTTAATCGCAAGTGCACTTACGCGAAGTTCAGTACAACGAACAGGCATTGTACTGAATGTCCGTGCAGTACTCATGGACCTTAGGGTTAGGGCACAGGTCATAGTAAGGGGATAGCCCATAGGGTTATCCCCTTACCATGACCTGTGCCCTAACCCTAAGGTCCATGACGACTGCAGCGCAGTGAAGGACATAGCAATGTCCTTCACTATGGTGCGATAGTCACGAACCTTAGGGTTAGGGCATGGGTTAGGGTAAGGGGATAGATTTACTAACTATCCCCTTATCCTAACCCGTGCCCTAACCCTAAGGTCTGTGAGTATCGCACCATAGTGGAGGACATAGCTTGTTTTTTGATGTCCTCCACTGTGCTGCGGTACTTTCAGTGAAGTGCACTTTTATTGACGTTCACTTTCGTTAAAGTGAACTTTCACGTAAGTGAGGCTTCCTATTACAAGTTCGAAGTTGGGAACTTTCGTTATTGTGATAGGAATCCATATATATATATATATATATATATATATATATATATATATATATATATATATATAAAAATATATATATGTGTGTGTGTGTGTGTGTGTATATATATATATATATATATATATATATATATATATATATATATATATATATATATGTACCTATACAGGAATCTTCAATTACTTCATAATCTAAGAAGAGGGTCAGAGACAACCATATACCAATTAGAAACCTCTTGATCCTCCAGGGAGAGTGGGACGTAAGAATGAAGGCGAGATGGACAACTCACATGGAATGTTATGGTGTGTACATAACTTCTTTATGTGTAGTTGTCCTATCTCACCTTCATTCTTTACTTATGGGACAGTGTCCCTGGTATCATCTTTCTTGGGTGGCTCACAGGAGAACATTCTCCAGAAGAGTGGACCGAAAGGAGACCCTGCCTCTGGAGGCCAAATCCGCTTTGTAAAGAGTGATAAAGGTATGAGGCCTTGCCCACGTTACTGCACACAAATAGTATCAATTGGTAATCTTGCACTGAAGGCAGAAGAGGTAGAGATAGCTCTCATAGAATGAGCTCTTATTTTGTCTGGAAGTTGTTTATTCAGTGAATGATAGGTATATGAGATGCAATCTGACAACCACCTGGATAGAGTGGCTTTTGTTACTGAAGCTCCTTTCTTGGGCGTCTGAAAAAGACACAAACAATTGATCAGTTTTTTGAAAATCCTTTGTTCTGTATAAGTAGAAATGTAACTGTCTATGTAATCAAGTTAGTGTAACATGTATTCTGCCTTATTGCCATAGTTGGGGAAAAAACTGATAAGTGTATAGGTTGATTCAAGTTCGATTCTGTGCACACTTTTTGTAGAAAAGATGGGTTTGTGTGAAGTGAGACTCTGTCAGTATGAAACAGCATATATGGGGGCTTGATGGATAATGCTTGTAATTCCTAAAAGCTTTTAGCTGAAGTGATAGCCACTAAGAAGATTGTCTTCCAGGTTAAGAATTTCAAGTCACAGGATGACGCTGTTTCTAAAGGGGGGAGAATTATCTGGGATAATACGAAATTTAGGTCCCAATGAAGTAGAGGTGGTTTGATGGGTGGTCTTAACAGGTTAGTCCCTCTCAGAAAAGCTTTTCAAAATCTCTGTGACATAATGTTGGGTCCTCCTTCTCCAAAGTGAAAATTAGAGATTGCTGCTAACTGCAGTCAAATAGTAGCTGCAGCTACACCCTCATTAAAAAGTTCAGCCAAAAATTCCAGTATTGAAGATATAGATGCAGAAAGCGGGTCAGTATGATGTTTTATGGCCCAGAAGGAACATTTTTTTCCATTTGCTGAGATATAACCTTTTCGTAGAAGCTTTGTGAGAAGAAATCAGGATATGTTGTACTGAGGTAGAATGGTTAGGTAGCCTGGCTATGTTTGGAATTGGAGCAGTCAAGCTGTTAACTTGCGGGATTGAAGAGATGGGTGGAGCATTCCTGATGCATGGATCAGAAGATCCGGCACTGGGTCCAGAATCCAAGGCTTGTCCTGTAGATGAGGCCACAAGACAGGAAACCAGATTTAATGAGGCCAGTACATAGCTATAAGTATTAAGGTCATTCACAATGTGCTGCCTTTCTGAAGAACTTTAAGTATCAATGGAAGGAGAGGAAAGGTGTAAAGGAGAAGAGGGGGCCAATCATGAACAAGTGCATCCATTAGGGATTCCCCCAGAGGGGGGATTAGGGCAAGGTACCTGCTGCATTTGGTGTTTATGGATGTGGCAAAAAGATTGCAGCAAGGCTGGCCCCATTTTTGGAAAATCATTTCTGCTATGTCTTGTTTCAGGGACCAGTTATGAGGCATCAGTATTGCTCTGCTGAGTTTGTCTGCTATGACGTTGGATTTCCCAGGGATATGCATTGCTATCAGAAAGCGTTGGGAGGAAGTTGCCCACTGCCATACCTTCAGGGCCTCTCGACAAAGGGGGTAAAATTTGGTTCCTCCTTGTTTGTTTATGTACCATACTACTGACATATTGTCCATCTGGATCACAATTGTTCCCAGTGGAAGAGGGTCCTGGAATGCCTGCAATGCAAAAAGTACTGCTCTCATCTCTAGGGCACTAGGGCATTGATGTGCAAGTGGGCCTTATGATCCTGCCAAGTGCCTTGAACTGTTCTTCCCTGATAATGCCGCCCCACCCTATCTGGGAAGCATCCGCGGTCACTGTGGTGAATGGTTGTGGAAGAACAAAGGGTCGACCTAAGGTTACCTGATCTGAGTGGAGCCACCAATGAAGGTCTCTCCTGCAAGACTCTGTCAACATAATGAGATGCGACATCGGAAGCTCCTGCATGGACCACTGAGTGAACAATAGCCATTGTAAAATTCTCATGTGCAGTCTCGCTAGGGGAATGACACTTATTGTTGCTGCCATGGTACTCAATACTTTTAGAACCGTCCTTGCCTGAAAAGAAGTTCTAGAACCTGTATCCGTAGGGCTTGTACTCTGTCTGGTGGAAGCTTTACCATCATTATTGTATCTAAATCTGCGCCTATAAAAACGATATGTTGAGATGGCAATAAGGCATATTTTTCGTAGTTTATTGTGATGCCTAGGTGAGAACAGAGTGTCATAATGGTGTCTCTTGCTTTTGTTAGTAGATGCTTGGTGGTGGCAGTTAGGAGACATTCATCTAGATATGGAAACACTCGAAATCCTAAACAGAGCTGTAACTACTGCCATACATTTGGTGAACCCTCTGGGGACTGTAGTGAGACCAAAGGGTAGAGCTCGAAATTGGTAGTGACTGGCTCCCAGCTGAAAGCGCAGATGACTCCTGGATGGCCTGTCCATTTTTATGTGGTAGTACGCATCCTGGAGGTCTATAGAGCACATCCAATTGTCTTTTCACAAAAAGGGAAGTATTGACTGCAGTGTTACCATCCAAAACTTTGTCTTTTTTACAGATTTGTTCAGTCTGCTGAGATCCAGTATGGGTCTCCAGTCCCCTGTTTTCTTTGGAACCAAAAAGAACCTTGAGTAAGTTCTGGATCTTATCTGGTCTGGGGAGACTATTTGGATGACTGTTTTTTCTAGCAACTTCTGTAGTTCTAGGGTTGCTTGTTTGCTGTGACTGGGTGGAACATCCAGAATGTTTTTTATGTACAGGGCGGGAAAGGAAAAGGGAATGGAATAACCTCTGATTATGATGCTTTGTACCCACTTGTCTTTTGTTAACACAGCCAGGCATTTGGGTACAAAGAAAGTCAACCCCCGACTGCCTCCAGAGGGGGACAATGGGCCTCCTTTCAGGAGAGCTGAAAGGGCTTACCAAAGAAAGACTCTCTGTCACCCTAGTTCTGTGGATCCCCTCTGCCATGTGGTTGGCATCTTACATTATTGCTTCCCCCTCTGCCCCTGGGGTTAAGGCTTACCACCTGTATCTTGAAAGGCTCTCTGGGATTTTTTAAACCACATTTTTCTTCCCTTTTGACCTTTGGGATAAGGTCTAGAAGGTGTGGAAAATAGACTTCAATGGCAGAGAGTCTTTCCTTCCTGCTCACACCTGGTTAGTGTCTCTTTCACTTTAGGCCTGAACAAGGATGAGCCATCAAAGGGGAGTTTACAAAGGATAACTTGAAGGGTTCCACAAAGTTACAGAGGCACATCCGAGAATGTCTCCTGAGGGAAATTCCTGAACCTGCTGTCCTACTACTTCCATCGGCTGTGTATGAAATGAGCCTCATGGATGAGTTAGCTACTGAATTTAAGGTGGAGAGCTGGGAGGACACTTTATCTGATACTCCCGGAGCTACTGAACCCTGGACAGTATCTCCAAGCTCCTTCAGAAGATCTCTGTGTAATCTGGTGAAATGAGTAAGATAATTCAGGGACCTGAGCGTGAAGGTCACTGAAGAAAACATGCGCTTTCCATATCTGTCCATCATACGAGACTCTTTGTTAGGAGGAGGGACAGAAGTGGATGTTTCAGACAACTCCTTTTTGGTGGCCACTGCCACCACCATATCATCTACCGGTACACCTTTAGTAAGGAAGGTCTTTTCCTCAGGGGAAGTAATGAATTTATTTGGCCACTGGGGAACAGGCTCCACTGAATCTGGAGACTCCCACGCCTTTCGACAAACTAAATCTATAAGTTTGTCAAAAGGTGTAGACATCCAAGTGGCTGAAGGGTGAGACCCAAAGACCTTCAGGTAGACAGACTCCTCATCAGTAAGGTTGATGGACTTCCAGCTGCCTCTATGTTTAAGGATTTCTAGGATGTCTGCAAAAGAGACATCCTCAGAGGGTGACCATGGGGACCATTCTGACTCATCGAGGTCTGCGTCTGATGTGACCGACTCTTCTGAGGAGTCCAAATGCTTCCTCTTACATAATCTCTTGTGAGGGACCTCTTCAGAAGGGCATTCTTGAGAGGTTTCAGAAGAGATGGGTTCACCCATTGGGAGATCCTGAGGCCTTGGGTCTCTAAGCCTGTGTGGGATTGGTTGTGCTGAGACTGACATTGGTGCTTTCTGGGGAGGAATGACAGGACCTAAGAATGGAGCTGCTTGTGGGGACAGCACTCTACTCATTGCCTCAAAAGCCCCCCCACCCATGACCCAAGGAAGCCTCCAGCTCCAAAGAACCAGAAGACCCCCCCCCTCGGAGCCAAGGCCGTTGGCTCCAAAGCTGATGTAGGAGCCGAGCTCACCAGTGCCAAGGCTCCGAGAGGCAAAGTTGGAACCAACAACTGTCCGATCCGAATGTCTTCCCTGGACCCGACTGGAGAGCATTGGCTCCTAGACTCCTCAGGCTCATATGGCACCTAGGAAGTCACAGCAGAAGTTGGAGCAGTAGATCGTAGGGGCAGGTCTTGAATCCGACAGTTCCACTACTACCAGGTCCATGCCTTCCAGTTCCAAGACCTTGAGGTGGGTCGGAGGAGAAATTGAAAGTGAATGGGTAGGTCTTCTCAGCTCCAAAGCCCACTGGGTCAGTTCCAACAAAAATTTAGCCAGTGCTGGTGTAATCAAGAGCCTCTGCACCACACAATGCACATCCTCATCTGACAAGGTCCTAGAGGATTGAGAGGAGGGGACAGGTGATACAGATTTGTGTAAAATTGGTGACCTCAAAGTCAGAGACACTGGTTCCAAAGCAGGGTACCTGCTCCGACTGTGTAATACCAATGGCTCTGAAGCAGATGGGGCTGAGGTAGAAGGTTTATTGGGTCTGAAAGTCTTCGGGTCCGATGACGTTTTTGATACTTTTTGAGATGGCCCAGAGTGGTCTGATGATGATGAAGACCTTTTTGTTGATTTTCCTGATTTAGAAGGAGGGGAAGAGCTTTTTTGTGGTGCAGTCTGACCTGCTTCTAAAGATTCTGAAAAGGTCATCTTTAGCAGTCGTCTAAGTATCAGCTTATTTCTCCTCTCAAGGAGAACCCTTGAACTGAAAGAGTGGCATATAGTGCACGACTTTTGTAAATGTACTGCTCCAAGGCAGTATACACATTCTGAATGGTTATCTGTTAGAAGCATCTTTTGAGAACATTTTGAACATTTCTTGAAGCCAGCAGTCCTTGCCTTGTCTCTTTCACTTGCTTAGATATGTCAAAAAAGATACAGTAATAGAACTACTTAACACCAAATGCTAACACTATAAATTTGTTTTTTTTTTTTTTTTGAAAACACAGCACACAGGAGGGGAAGAAAACCCCTCTAAATGAAGTGGGCTAATGCTCTCTAATTTAAATGAGCTAGTTATGTGTAGAAAGACAGCAGAAAACCACACAGCAAAAATTTACAATGAAAACATTTTTTTAAACTGGAAACTGAACCACACAACACACTGAGAGCTGTAGAAACACTGGCCCTCTAATTAAAAATTGGTCGAGTAGCTCTCTAATTAAAACGAGCTATAAACTCTTTCAAATAACACACTTATAAGCTAAACTAACACCAAGCCTAAGAACAGCAATAATTAAGCAAAGAAACAGTAATAGCACACAGTAAAGGAGTAGGGGTGGGATAAACTGTAGGCCTTAAACTAAAAGGATGGCCTTAAAGATAAATGGAAAGTAGCAGATACAGTCTAAGCTGTGATCAGACTACTTAAAGTACACGCACACACTTTTAGAAAATGACAATCCCAAAACTGTTGAGAAAAGTGATGAAAAAACCCCCAAAACTTATCCAGAGCCAGTTGAGGAATGCTCGATCTTGTTTCAGTGACAATGACAAGTGAGATCTAGGGAATACCCTATAACATCATGGGATAGGGAGTGAGCCAAGAGCTTTAGTAAACAGCCGAGTCAGAACCGAACATCGGTTCTGAACCCATAAGTAAAGAATGAAGGCGAGATAGGACAATTATACATCATAATGTTTTGTATTTGTAAACTATGCTGCTGGAAGACAAAGTTCTTTTCTAGGACAAGTTAAGGAATTTCTAGGTAGGAAGCAGTGTAAACAGCTTAATTCTATTAAGAAGAAAATGTACAAATTTCATATATCTAGCGAAATATATGATTCTGATATTTCTACTTTTAAGAAATATTCACCTCCTGGCAATGACTATACCATGAGTTCCCAATAAGGATTCTTACTGTGGAGTTCTGCATACACTGCAACATTTTGAGCTCAGTGTTTCAGAGGTCCAGATAATAGGAGACAGCAAAGGCCTGTACAAACTGCAGTAATTTGTGAGGTAGAAACACACTGCTTAATATGGGTGATGCTCCTTAAATGTTGACAAGATGACCAGGAAGTGATGACATTGGGCCCTGGAATGGCAGGTAACTGTTAAGGATCACTCCATAACTGCACATCTTGAGCACAAACTCCATTCTTGACACTCCATAAATAATATGAGGGGCAATGAATGGAGTTATGAAGGGCATTAAGTTGTGTAACTTTTAGATCTCAGTAGTCTACATGCTTCTGGGGAAGAAAAGATACAGACAACTGGCACGAGAACAGCTATGCTACTCGGAACCTTTTTGTCAGACTAGATTATCATGTGGCAACATATAAATGGTAAATAATATTGGACCCAATATGGAGTTTTGTGAGACCCTGCCACTAAGAAGATAGGAAAGGGGATAGTTATCTGTAGACAGTAAATATTCAAACAAACGAAATAGTCAAGAACTGTACCACTGACTTTTTGGTAGGTCTTCAAGCACTCCAAATGGATGAGATGGAGAAACAAGCCAAATGTGTCAGAAAGTGCAAGAAGGATCGGTATAAAGCAATGCCTTAAATCTCTTGTCAGTAAATGGTCATTGGCATCAGTCTCAGTCCTGTGGTGAGCTAAGAAACTAGACTGAACTGGCCTGCAGTGTCCATGGGAGTCAAGAATGGACTGAAACTGCTTTCACACTATTCTATCTTTATAACCATCCTTTGAAGAGACTATTTGAGATAGGGTGGTAATGTTTCAGAATGCCCAGATTCAAGATTCTTGAGAACTGTTGTAATTAAAGCCATATTTAAAATAAATTGAAACATACAAGTCCATAGAGGGCAGTGGGTAATTCTGAAAAACAAAATGAACTGAATACTTCGTGGTAAAACATTAATAGCCTAGCTCGTCCCAGGTCCAGCTCAAAAGTAATCGGGTATAAAACTGGAAGCATCTGCGTGAACTTTGCAAAATTAAGTTCATCAAGCTCATCCTAGTTCGAACCTAGTCCCAACATGATATATCCCTGTTATGGCTAAATGCACACCCACTATATACTACATTGAGTGCCTTCTACTCAATCTAGTTCACCTTGTTTGTGAAGAACTGGACAGTTGTTCTATAACTGTATGAAGTAAGGGTCTTCTGAGTGATGAAGCAGGCCAGACTGCAGAACTTTTGACCACTTAGAAGAGCCAAGCTGGTCAATTTCTTATAGTAGAGATGTTACTGGACAGATATACCTTCTTATGAGACATCTTCAATGTATAACTGAGATAATGCAGGTCCAGTTCTACTTAGTCCACCAGGAGGCAGGAAGACCATAAGCATGACAATTTTACCCTGTTCTCCCATTACAGTAGTGCTTAAAATTGTACCATGCCTCCTTCACGGTGATAGAAGGGCATGCAGCTATAGCAGTGATGAGGTCAACAGCCATTTTCACAGAGCTTTGAAGTGTGGTCTGCAACCAGCAGCTAAAGTTCTTCTCTTTTGCTGTCCAAGAGAAGCTGGTCAAAAACAGATGACAAAAGAGACAGACAAAGAGCTCAGCATCAAAATGAATAAAGAGGAGATGTCTGAGACTGAAATGGGCACAATGGTGACCTAACTATAATCGGTTCAACCCCTTGACTTGAGGCAACAATTCAAAGTGGGAGCAAGTGACAATGCTTATAGGCAGAAAATACAGTTGTGTAAAATCTTACCTTAACAGTAGATGTCCTTGCTTTCACTGCTGCAGCATTCATCATTTATGAGATTCCCTGGCATGGAAGTCTAACGTCCAGCCAGTCTACCAAAGCCTATCATTGCTTTAAGGTACACTGAGCATCACCGAAATGCTCCTAGCATAGTGTAGAGCATAAAGATGCATTCATGCATATCATCCTCAAAACTTCTTTGCTGCCAGTCCGTACAATGTTTCTGTTAGTCTGTTTGCCTACATGCATTTTCTGCCATTTTTACTGCATTTTTGTATTCCACTGAATACTCCTGTTTGCTGAAGTCCTCACCATTGCGGATAAGTAACCAGTTGAGGTTTTGTTCTTTGCCTTGAATTCTTTGTGCTGTTTGGGGCTAATGTCAGGAAGGGTAAATATCAGTGTGGGAGACAGATTCCCCATAAAGACCACCATGGTAAGTGCCTTTTTTGCCTAGGAGCTTCTTGTGAGAGTAAATATTCTGCTTTCAGTCTAATGAACAGGTTAAAAATGGCTTTCAGTGGATTTTTCTGAAAATGTAAAATAAATATTCTGCTTTTCAGTGTAGTACAGATTGTACTTAGTTTAAACTCTTGGCAAAAGCATATAGCTTGGTATTCATTGTTATTAGAAGTCAAAAGTAAAATATTTTATCTTTTATAAACTATGCAGTTTGTGAAATTCTCTATCTACAAGCAGGTCAAGATGAACTCTTGTGTGCAGCTGTGTTTCGTCAACAGGACATGCAAGATAAGAGCAAGGCCAAGGAGTTATTCTTCAGGAACAGAATGTCTGAGATATGGAAAACAAACTGTTAGCAAACCAGCTTCAAAGGAAAAACATTATTCTCTAAACTGCTGAGGCAGGCAGAAAAGACACTGTAAAGATTGGGACTTCTTCTTTTATATGGGAGACTTTGATTCTTACAGATCTTATGCTGTAAGCTGAAGTACAGCTTTGTTATTTGTGTATATCTTTCGTTGTTATACTAGATGTCTACTTCATATGCAGAGTAAAGAATGTCGTATCAGATGAACCGTCTCATTGTTTTTATTGAGTAAAGGTGCAGACTGCCTAAATAGTGTAGTATTTAAATTTTACACTTCTCACGACCAAACGTCTTGTTCGATTTGTGAGGCATTCATCCCAAAAATACTTCTTAGTCGACTTTCTTCCCTTTCATTGTATCTTATGAAGTAGTGTCTTAAGCTTCTTGCTAAAGATACAATTACAGGAATTTCCTGCCCTGAGGGTCAGTCACCAAGGAAGAAGGTGAAAAGGTTAATACCGGAATCTTCAGCTGTCCGGCCTCTGCTGGGTGTTTCTCCTGAGGTTGTTACATACCAGGAGGCTCACCTGGCTGTGTTGTCGGATTTCTCTGCTTTGACTTGGTTGGAGGCCAGTGGGAATCTGGCAGGCAGTATGTCTGATGAGGCCTTGCAGGCATCAATTTTGGACTTTTGGAAGAAACCACAGTTGATTGTTTCTGAGGGGTCAAGGGGGTTCCGCAGATTCCTCTTAGGGAAGAAGTTCCTACTATGGTTGTTGAATGCCATCCTGAGTCAGAGCCTTTTCAGTTTTCTAGGGCAGATGTTCCCTTAAAAAAGAAACAGAAAACTAAACATGTTTCTTCTGCTCCTAGGGATCCACAAAGTGAGTGGTAGGTCTTTACTCAGGAGTTATTTAATGCTTTATTCTTATTCAGGTCTCCTCAAGGGGTTTTGGTTCCTGGTCCTCCTTGGTCCTCTTCTCCACTTAAAAGGCCCAGAGAACTGAATTCTTCTGAGGAAAAGTTGGATTCTGATGAATAATCCCTTACTTATTCTACTCAGATTCCTTCTCCTTTGGATTATGGGTCAGAGGATGAGGGATCTAATTGTCCTGATATTCCTTCTGAGGGAAATTTCCTTTGGGGACACAATCTCTAAGATGGATTTTTTAAGTGGGATTGTGCTCAGGTCTCTGATATCCATAAGAGGTACTATGGGTTACTGCAGATGGAATATCCTAAACCTGTGGCTATTCCTCCTGTTTTGGCTGCTTTACTAGATGTTTTTTCCAATGCCTCTAAAGTGCCTGATTTTCTGCCCCTGCTCCCAAGATGTCTGGTTTTATAGGGTACCTGAGGATTGTACCTTTTTGTTCAAATGTCCTGCTGCTGACCTCTCTGTGGTGTCTGTAGCTTCTGATAAGCTGTCTCAATTGCTTCCTTCGTCCAGGTTACTGCCTTCTGACAAGGACAGCAGAACCATGGACAGACTGGCTAAGAAGGTTTGCACTTATGCTACCCTAGCTTTTAGGGCAATTAATTATCAGAGCGCATATGTCTAGGTATGTGTTGGCTCTTCTTTCTCAGGCTCGTCAGTTTTTTCTGATCTTCCAGATAGTGAGAGTAAATCTCCTGTGCTTTCCATGCTAGAGACTTCCTCTCAAGCAGCTCATCATTCTATCAAATGTAGTTATGATGCAGCAGATGCCTCTTCTAGGGCTGCTGCTTTTGGTTCAGTGATGAGAAGTTATTCTTGGCTTAGGCTTCAGCATTTACCTGATGATATTATGGTTAAGTTGATGGATGCTCCTCTGGATAATAAACTTTTGTTTGGGGAACCAGATGCTAGTTTGTTTACGTCTCTTCAGGACAAGGGGAAGGCCTTACAGGAGCTTAAACATGTGCTTGTTTCTCCTGTGCCTAAATTTCAGATAAACTACCCTTCTGAGCCAGCCTTTGTTTGTAGGCAATCTCGCCCTCCTGCTAAAAGAAAAAAGGGTGGTAAAAGGGCTTTTCCTGCTAATGCCACTCAGACTGCAGGGATTCAGAAGCCCTCCTTTCCTGACAAACCAGGTGCTGTCTGACTATACACCTGTCCCCAGCCACATTCCTCTTTCTCTTTGCCTTTCTCTTCCTATTTGGCTTCATATCACTCAAGATTCTTGGGTTCTGTCAATCATTTGTCAAGGATACTTCATAGTGTGGATATCCCGTCCTCCTTTTATGGGAATACCTCAGTCTCCTTAGAAACAACTTCCTTTTTTTCCCAGAAGTTCTTTGACATCTCTTGTCTCAGGGTACTATTCAAGAGTTGCCTGTGTCCCAAAGGGAGAACGGGTTTTATTCAAGAATGTTTCTAGTGCCCAGAAAAGAGGGTACTTGAAGACTGATTCTAGACCTCTCTCATCTAAACACTTTTCTGAAGGTGCTTTCCTTTCAGATGTTATCCCTTCAGACTCTGTGTCTTCTCTTGCTCACTCAAGCCTTTCTGGTGTCTCTGGATTTCAAGGATGCTTACCTCCATATTCAAATCCATCCTCTTTTCTGGAAGTTTTTGTGTTTCTCTGTTGCTTCTTGGCATTTTCAGTTCTGCGCTTTGCCCTTTGGCCTTTCTACTGCCCCCCACCCCCACCCCCCTTGTTCCTGTGATTGCTTTTTACAGGCTTCAAGGGATCCAAATATTTCCTTCCTGGGAGGACATGCTGATTCACGTATCCTCTCCAGAGATCCTATTGCAAAGTTTTTGTTTCTCCATTTCTCTTCTTCATAGCCTGAGTTTCATGATAAACTTCAAAAAAGTCTTCTCTGACTTCTTCTCAGGATCATGTCTTTCTGGGTTGCAGGATTCAGATGATGCTAGTGCTGGCATCCCTGCCTCCTACAAAGGCCTCAACTCTCATTTCTTACTTTCAGTCTCTTCTTCCCCTGGCCTCCATTACAGCCAGGGAGTTTCTGAGAGCTCTGGGTTTCATGGTTTCCACCATTCTGATGCTCTCTCTGACCAAACTCCACATGAGAAAGTTCCAGTGGTTTCTGATGTCGGTGTGGCTTCAACATGCACATCCTCTAGACTTTACAGTTCCTCTTCTTCCTTGTCTCAAGAAGAAACTTCTCTGGTGGATTCAGCAGTTGTCTCTGAATCCAGGGCTCCTTTTTCATCCCATTCTTTCCTCTCAGGATCTGTTCACAGACACTTCAGATCTGGGATGGGGAGCAACTTTTGGCTCCCTGAAGGTACAAGGAATGTGGTCACCTCATCAGCAGAAGGAACACATAAATGTCAAAGAGATGAGAGCTCTAATGCTGGCTCTTCAGGCCTTTCACCCTCTTTTCTCTCCAGGGCCTCTCAAGGTATTCACATACAATACCACAGTTTTGTGGTATATCAACAAACAGGAGGGACCAAGATCTTACCTTCTTTGCCGGTTGGCACTTCTAGTATGGGATCTGGCTGTCAAGTATCAAGTGACTCTTCAGACAGTTTATATCCCTTCATATCAGAACATCATGGCAGACACTCTGAGCGGATACTTCACTCAATCCCACAAATGAATGCTTCACAGGGATGTGTTTCCGGACATTGTTCACCAGTGGGGTACTCCTCAAGTAGATCTCTTTGCCTTCCCTCTGAACTATCAACTTCTTCTGTTTTGTGCCAGAGTCCCAGGTCCTCTGGTGTGGAAGATGGATCCCATCTCATTTTCTTGGAAGGGGATGTTTCTTTATGCATTCCCTCCCCTTTCTCTCATTCCGAATGTCCTCTTCAAGATTCAACCAGATGCTCCCAGAATTTTGTTGGTGACTCCCTTTTGGCTGCAACAGCACTGGTTCCCTCTACTACTGCATCTAGCCAGGGGCAAACATCACAAGTTACCTCAAAGGGTGGATTTACTCACACAAAACAAGGGATCTCTTTATCCATCCCCACCTGTCCATGCTTTAACTGGCACCGTGATTAATAGGGTTTTGATTCCTCATAGACACCTTTTTTCTGAAGATATTTTTCAGATCCTGCAGGAGGCCAGGAAACATACTACTAGGAAACCCTACTTATCTAAATGGAAAAGGTTTTCTACTTGGTGTCTCTCTTGTAACTTGGACGCACTTACTGTGGATGTTCCTTTGGTTCTGTCCTATTTATATGAGTTGCTCAGTGCTGGTTTGGCCTACTCCTCTATTAAGGACCACTTATTAGTTCTTTCTGCTTGTCTGCCTTTAGTTGTTCCTTTAGCTTCTAGATTTGAGGCTAAGTAATTTCTTAAAGGGGTCCTTAATATTAGACCTCTCAGGAAGCCTGTTCCTATTCCCCAGGATCTTAATTTTGTTCTGGAGAAATTGACTCAGGCTCCTTTTGAACCTGCTGTTTCAGCTTCCTTGCAAAATTGTTTTTGGAAGACAGTTTTTGTTAGCTCATAATTCTGCCAGATGGGTGTCTGAGTTGCAAGCCCTTGTGGTTTGTCCACCTTTTTTGATATTCCATGAGGACAGGGTGAGTACTAATCCTTCTTTTATACCTAAGGTGGTTAATGAGTTGTCACTTAATCAGGCTATTAATTTGCCTACTTTTTTCCCCTCTCCACAATCTGACAGTGAGAGGGTGCTGCATACTTTTGACATGCAGAGACAGCTCAGATTTTATTTCAATAAGACTAAAGATATCAGAAAATCTGATCAGTTGTTTGTTTCCTTTCATTCTAGGTCTTTAGGATTAGCTGTTTCCAAACAAACTACTACTTGGATTTCAAAGGCTATTTCTTTTTGTTACACTTTTCATGGCAGGAGCCTTCCTTCTTCTGTAAAGGCTCATTTTACTAGAGCTGCGATTTCTTCTGGTGCTTTTTTCAAGGGCTTAAACACTAATTCTATTCTTGAAGCAGCTATCTGGACTTCTGTACATAATTTTACTAAACACTACAAGTTGAATGGTATCTCCAGAGCTAGAGCTGGTTTTGCTGACGCCATTCTTCACTACTTCTTAGATGGCCCTACTGCTGCTTCCTCCTCCCAAGTTTCTTCTTGAGCTTTGTCACTCTCCCGTACGTGATGAATACTGTGGTGGTGAATATAAGGACATAGTACACTTGTGTAAAATCTTACCATAACAGTAGATGTCCTTGCCTTCACCTCTGCAGTATTCACTGCCTTCTTCCATCCTCCTAGTCTTTTTCCTTCCTGGATGCACAGGTTCTCTTTGGTTTTCCTTGGACTGGTGTTCCTACTGGGGCAATCAGTTAAATACACAAAGCATATCTGTGGTCTTTTCTGATAAGACTCAAGGCCTTTCTGCTTATTTCTTCCACACACCTCCCATTCCTTGATTTGCTTTTTAAACTTGGTAATTTTTAGGCTTCCTGCCCTTACTATAAATTGAGCTTCATAAGACCCCCCCTTTCTACACTACTGTTGATATCTGGAATTATTTATTTGTCTTTCCTGGTACTTATTTTGAAATTGTGTATTTTGCCTCATTGTCTGCTACTGATTTACTTGCTTTGAATGCATTATTTAGTTAGGTGATGGATGAAGTAGTGTATATTTACAATCTAGCAAACTGTTTTCTGTGTTTTTACATCAAGAGGATAGAGGATTTTCCATCTGGTGGCAGTGGGTGGTAGCCTGGTCCTTATAGGTTGGGGAAGCACACAAGAGACTCATGCATGTAGTAGTTTTAATGGCTAGAGGGCTTATTAATCAGCTTACCTTGCTTTTAATGTTTTTATAAATTCTACACACTTTAGTGGCTCTTGTCTAATTTCTACAAAGCAAAGTACTTTATTGAATAATCACACTTTCATAAGGTGCTTATACACTGCTGTTATCTTGATTCACTTATTGCCTTTCCTTATGTTTAAGTTTGTTTGTTGTATCATTTCACTTCAGACACTATTTTGCTGTGTTTTTACATTAGGAGGACTGGGATTATTCATCTAGTGGCAGTAGGTGTCTGTGTGATCTATCTGAGTTAGGAAGCACACAAAAGGGCTCTAAATGTAGTCATTTTATTGGCCAAAGGGGTCAGTAATCAGTTTTCTGTATTTTCAGTGCTGTTAGAAATTTGGCACATTTACACAGAGCTGCTCACCATGCCAGTGCCCTGTGCAGACACAAACATCTAGGACATTTTCCCTTTGGAATTGCAAATAAAGTGGTACCCTGTAAAGTAGTAAATATAGAGCAAAATTGCACACTGACAAGCTTAGAGCAGATAGTTGCAATACTGTTAAATTTAGTATTGTATAGCCTAGTCTGCCTCCAACCCCTTCCCAGAAATCACCCTTAATAGCCTCCTGTTAACTCCTGTATGCCACACCCTTGTAGCTCACCAGTTAGAGTACTGGACAACATGGATATGCAATTTCCTAATTTCTTTGCAGCCAGCCTTGTGGATATAGGTATCTTGACAATGTAGCAGTTGTCACATGTTTAATCCTAAAGTAACAGATACAGGTGTACATGTACAATGTCACTGGAAGCTAAACATTCGCATAAAGCACATATCAGGTTGTCAAAACCACGCACACAGCACTCCCCCCACAATAGCACACAACACACACATAGACCAGAATATGCTGAGGTACTCAAATGCAATCTTCCTAAGTAAAAAAGACCTCCTAGAACACCCATCAGCAAAGAGTATCCTCAGCATACCCAAAAGCACTCAATAAAGGCAACACTTAACAACATACATAGAGCATCAAACAAGTTGAGCCCCAAATACAAAGCCCATAGGGCAAGGAAAAATGCTTCCCAGGACTCTACTTATAGGGGACTCAGTTTTAAGACATACTGATGCTCCTCTAACCAGGCTGAACAAGGAGAAGATAACGGTTTGTTGCTTATCTGGAGCCAGGATCTGACATATTATACACACTCAAGTCATTATGCCACAGGTACTAGTATGATTCCATCGTAGTCCATGTAGGTGTAAATGGCCTGAGGCGTACCTCCTTGGACTATATAAAGAGAGACATCATAGGTTTCTCTGACTGCGTGTCTCAGGCTAGTATGAGTCTAGCACTGATAGCATATTATCTTCACCAAGAATGATGCCACAATACCAACAAAACATGATTGATTTTAACAATTGGCTTAGTTTTGGGTGTCAATCTAAGGGGTTCCAGTATTTGTCAGCTTGGGAGAAACATGGTTAACAAACTATGCTGCTTTCTCAGGGATTATCTGCACCTGTCACCTCTAGGCTGTCTGGCCAGACCTTTGTCCTTCCCCATGGAGCCTTTTCTAGGCAATGCCAAATTGGCAAACCTACCAACATAGCAAAATCAACTCAACTTAACCTCAAGGTGGTTCTGCTCAGTGCCAGGAATTTAAACAAAAAGCTAAACTCCTTCCAAGACCTCCTCACCCTAGAGAATATTGGCATCTGTGCAGTTACTGAGACATGGTTTAAAGCTGCAGAGAGTATCCCAGCAGTGCAAGATTTCAGTGCCTTCCACACTTTTAAACCAGTAGCTGCATTGACAGGGACTAAATGTTGAGGTGTTTCGATATATATCAATAACAAGATAAAATCCTGTACCATATCCTAGCAAGCTATAGGTCACCTTCTATGTTCCATGAAACACATAGCACATACTTAAACATATTGGAGACACTCACCATCCATCCTAACACCTTACTTATGGGGGACTTCAATTATCATTCTATAGACCGGGAATCCCACATGACCCCAAATCAGCAAACACAAACATTCCTTAACCAGTTAGTACATACACCCATTAGACAATCCAACATACTTAACCTCTTACTCAAATATGAAAGAATGCTGCACCATCCCCAATGTCACACCCTCCCTGGAAAAGTCTGACCATAAAGCTGTCTCCTTTGAAATCAAAATTAACTCAGTAACCCCAGTAAATCCAGTAAGAGTTAGGAACTATTCCAAGGCAAACTACATTTTATTAAGTGATAGTTTGTCAAAATTCAGTGCCCCTCCATTTCCAGAAAACACAGCAGCCTATGCAGAATTCTCCACAGAAACTCTGTACAACCATGTCAATGGCTGCATAGAGACTGCTGTACCTACCAGAAGTAAGCCCAAAACTAACTATAAAAACAAATCACCCTCATGTCCTCCTAGATTAAACAGGTTATAAAACAAAAGTAAAAAAAAAATCATGTCTAAATTCAAGAAGTGTAACTCACATAAAGATAAAAAAACTCTCTCATCAAAATAAATAGGCAGCTAAGAGGGGTAATTAAGTCCAATAAATCCAAATGTTACATCAATATAACATTCCAGGCAAAAGACAGCAATAAGGCCTCCTTCTGCTATGTCAGAAACCTCAAAGGCAGCAGACAGCATTGTGCTGAACTGGTGGTTAATGGTGCCATATTCACTAAGCCTTGCAATGTAGCAAATCTGTTGACTGACAAATTCATTTTCAGCTTTCCTCCCCAGTTACCCCCAGCCAATACCTTGAAACATAATCCTTCCAGCTCTAAACAGACAGCATGTTTTGGCTCCTCTCGCTAACACCAAGAACACAGCCTAAGTGGGTCCTGATAATATCCCAGTATGCCTCCTGAATAGTCTAAATCATGACATATCAGGGCCACTGGAGTTACTATTTATGTATAGTCTTAAAACAGGCTTTGTGCCACAAAAATGGACAGCTGCAAGAATTCATCCCTTTTCGTAAGGGTGGACAATCAATAGATCTCAGAAACTACTGACCCATTAGCCTGACTAGTCATATATGCAGTCATGGAAAGAATTATCATGGAAATGATCAACAAAGACATTGGAGACCTACAGATACTGGATCCATCCCAGTTTAGTTTTGTCAGAGGAAGGTCATGTCTACTGAACCTGATGGACTTCTTTCAGAGGGTCACCAAGGCAAACGGATGAAAATAAAATGGTGCATACTGCCTACCTTGATTTGGCTAAAGCATTTTATACAATGCCTCACTCTAGCATTGTTAACAAACTTACAGAATTAGGTGTAAACCCCTATATAACATGCTGGATAGCCAGTTGGCTTACAGATAGGGCCCAGAAAGTTAGAATTGGTGAGACCACTTCCTCAAAGTGTCTCTGAAGGCTCTGTGCTGGGCCTACTCCTCATTGGCATCTACTTCTCAGAAGTCAAGGCTAATGTCAAAGGCCTCTGGCTAAACAAGTTTGCAGATGACTGCAAACTTGATGCAGTTATAGAATCCCTCCAAGACATTAACATCTTACATGAGGGCCTAACACAGACAAATACTGCTGCCAAAGACATGGCTTAAAGCTCAATGCAAAGAAATGTATTATAGTACCCAGGAAACTATGTCATCAATAAAACACCCCTAAGAGTCAGGGATCTTGGAACACATATAGACAGTAACCTGGCCTATCACCAACATGCATCCAAGGCAGTAAGGAAATCCTTCTATGTTGTTCAACTTATAAGTAAGTGCATGGCATCTAGGTCCAGGGAAGTCATTGTACCACTATACTTGGCCCTCATCAGACCCATTATTGAGTATAATGCCCTCTTTGGTATGTACCTGACCAGACACATGCAGCAACTGGAATGTCTGCAAAGGTTCCTTACAAAAAGAATACAGGGCATAAACAAAATGTCCTATGCAGATTACCTCAAAGCCCTATCTCTGTAATCGGTCTCCTACAGACTACTGAGAGGTAATCTATGCCTGGCATACAAGGCACCCCTGGACCCTGCTCTGATGAGACTTTTGTACATCTGCAAAACAAACATTATCAGAACTACTGAATCTAAAGACCTAAATTTTGCTTCCAATATAAATAGGACATGATGGAAAGACAGGCATGGATCTCACATTATTCCCTTTCTCTGGAGCAGGTTCCCCATCTATGTGAAATAAAGTCCCTTCCTAACCCTATTTAAGAGCAACTTAGACCATTGGATTGTAAATCAAAAATTCATCCCTGGTCTGGCACCCATTTGCCTGATGGACAGAGGCAGTCAGAAAATCATGTTGTAGCCAACAATCACCCCTATATAAATGTCTAAAACATATTACTTGTAGGACACATTTGGGTTGCATGGCCAGGCTTTTAAAGGCCCGAGCGGTAATTAGCCTAGTGTACACCTATGAACCTATGAGAATTTACTTATAGAAGTAACCCTTCCACATCACAAATGTGGGTATCTAATGCAATGCAAGAGTATTCTGCAATATAATCAATACTGAGAGTTGTGATACCCTGATACAGTAGTATTCGTATTATGAAATGATTGGTGGGCACTAAAAGATTTTGTGGATTTTATTTAGTGCTCATTTTCATTACTTCTGGATTTTGGTGCATAATATATTGGACTACATAAAGAGAATCATCATCATCATCATCAACCTCCTTTCCCCCATTTTCTACATGGGATCGGGGTGTTGTTTCAACTGTCATATCTCTTTGTTCAATGCCACTTTCCTACCTTCTTCAACACTTATGCTTGACTGCTGCAGGTCGTCTCACACACAATCCATCTACCTCTTTGCTGGACACCCTTATTTCCACTTACTTTCTTCTCTGTCCCAAATCTTCTTGACAAGATTATGTTCTGCTTTTCTGCACATATGCCTGACCCACCATAAACTGTTCTGTTTAACCTTTTATGCAATTGGAGCTACTTTGGCTTCTGCTTTTAAGTCCTCATTAATTCATCTGTTCCACAGTGTGATCCTACCACTTTTCTCAGACACTTCATCTCCATCACCTCTAGCTTCCTAAACTGCTCTGCCTTTACTGCCTGGGTTTCTGTACCATACAGTAGTACTGGTCACACCACTACTTTGTACACTTTACTTTTCAGCTTCTTTGGCATTCTTCTGTCATATATTACACCTGACACTCTGTGCCAGTTGGCTGCCGCCCCTCTGATTTTAGCTCTGACTTCCTCATTCAGACTTCACTTCACCTCTACCACCTCTCACAGATACTTGAAGCTGTTAGCCTGTTACAGTATTTTCCCTTCTACCTCAATTCTCAGCTCTTTCTGAGTTGCCCCCATTTGCTGCCATTACAACTGTCTTATCTGTACTTTGTTTCATCCCATGGGCTTTCAGTTTTGCATTCCATCTCCCTATCTTTTGCTGAAGTTCTTGCTCAGAGTTTGCCTGTAATGCCACATTGTCTGCATATAGTAATTTTGTCGATCTGTCCCCTCAGACCTGTTTGCTAATGTAGTCCATCACTAGTGAGAATATCAGTGGGCTCAGAGCTGAACCCTGATACACACCCACTCCTACTGGAACCCCACTGTGAGGCCAAGCACTGTTCATATTTAAGTCATTTGTTCCTTGTACATAGCTTGCAGTAATTCTACCAATGTTTCCAGGACTTTGAACCACCACAGATCTGCCCAAATCAGCTTTCTTGGGACCTTGTCATTGGCTTTCTCCAAATCTAGGAATGGCCAGCTGGGCTCTTTCTTCAACTCTAGCTTCTTCTCTTTGGACCACCTAAAGAGAGTGTTACCTGAGAAGTCAACATGCATTGTTTTCTTACTGTTTCAGACATTATAATATTAAGTCCATTAGTACATGCATGTGCATATTCACATGTACTTCATATAAATACTTTCTAAATAGTTTTAATGAGCAGAAACATCCTAGTGGGCATGTATTAACTAGGAACAATGTTGCACATCCCAGAGTTACTTGATTGTGAAGATGCATTTATGTTAATTTGAAAAGATGGTAAATGATAAATTTGTTCTAAAATTTTCATATTGTGATAGCATGACACTGCTGAACATTTCTAGGCATTAGGGATGAATATGGACAATTCCTTCCCAGGC
Organism: Protopterus annectens; assembly: GCF_019279795.1. Taxonomy (NCBI): domain Eukaryota; kingdom Metazoa; phylum Chordata; order Ceratodontiformes; family Protopteridae; genus Protopterus; species Protopterus annectens. The sequence continues at coordinate 1,878,144,860 of NC_056725.1, read as the reverse complement.
AGCTGTGCAAATCAGGATTTTTATCTAGTCCTCAGAAAATGTTTATTCCTCCATATGGATTACTGTAAAGGGGATATTTCCTAACCAGCTTGTTGCAGCAGTCTTGGAGTTCATTGTAACAGTATCAATGGTGTAGGTGGTTCATTCATCTGTAAGAAGGAGTGGAGGTTTGAACCCCATGCATATACACACACACCACAAAAACATTGATTATGTGGTAATGTGTTTGTCAGCCATTTCTTCAAATCTGCATTTCAAATATTTGTTTTGACAAACTAACTGCAACTTGGCAAGGATACAGCTAGAAGACACTAGGGTGTTAATAATGAATATAAACATGCAGTTCAGCTGACAAAGGGAGGACTGTGAAGCCCATGAAAAAAATGGTGATACATTTGTAGAGCTCCACTGACCTAGAAGAATTTAAAATTTACTAAGCATGCCTCAGTGGAAGGCTGTTTATTAAATCGCTAAGAAATCGAAGTTGGGTGCAGGCACTGAGTTACAAGCTAAATGGACTTAATATCGAGCTTGATGGCTGGGGTAGATATAGTTCTTGCTATGCTGCAGGGAGTAACTACTAATACTGTGCACTAGAAAAATGCCATTTGGGTTGTACATGAGAATTATCCTGCTGCAGGAAGGGGGAGTACAGTTACTGACAATGTGGGATGGTGAGAAATAGCTTTAATTGGGAATAAACATGTTAAAAGAGCACTTGGTCATTTTAATATGTAAAGCCAAGCACATGAAAAACAAGTCTTGTTGAGACAATCTGTATATTATATGTCTTACAGATGAGGTGCTATAGCCTATCTCTAAAGGTTATTTGAGGACTATTTGGATGTCCTGTCAGACTGCATATTAATGCATGCATGCATTTTAGTGAAGAACTTAGAAAAATGATGGGTCTATATTAAAAGCCCGAAACCACCGAACATCAAGTGTATGTACATCGACACATAAAGGTCGAAGTACATACACAACAAAACACTAAAAGAGCGAAAACCGAAACGCCAAACGTGTTTCCTGGTCAGCAGCATGATGGTGGAGATAAGGAAATATATAATTTTCCCCACTGTAGTGCAGCCTCAGAGTTAGTATATTTAGGTAGGGGGTGTGAGGGGTGAAGCCCCCCTGCAAAAGCCTGTTAAATTAATTATTTAGTATTATTTTTTACTTACCTGTGTGGCGCATTCTGATGATGGAACTCCTTCGACATTTTGGATTTCGCTCTTTTAGTGTTTCACTATGTATATACTTTGACCTTTATGTGTCGATGTACATACACTTGATGTTCATTGGTTTCGGGCTTTTAATATAGACCCAAAAGGATGAGCCTAGGCATCTGCTGTGTAGTGGTAACAATCAGTCACATGGAGGCTTGGTGAACATCAAGGACTGAGTTCTCATGGCCTAAATCACAGAAATGTGTAAGACTTTGCTTCTGATGCACATAGAAGGAGGAAATTGTTTGGAAAAGCCTTATACCTGTGCACTTGTAGGGACTCAGGCATCTTTTCTAAACCTTGGAATCCTGTGGTTGTTTCAGCAGAAGAAGAGCTGGTCATTTCATGGTGTTGAGAATGCTATGTGTACCCTGTCTAATGGAACAAGGGGGACCCAGTAATCATCATTGACTGGTTCTGTCCAGAAGACTGAGGTGCACAAAGGGGAATGGAGGAGGCAGCACCCCAGTCCTGTGGCTGTCTGTTATGGTGACAAAGCACAGAATGTGCATCTTTGCCATATAGAAGTTGTGGTAAGAGCTAGACTGAGAAGTCAGACAGATACACCTCTATGGACACATCACCACTAAGACATAGAAATAGGCATAGTAGATGCTCTTCAAGAAGATGATGCTGACAGATAAGAGCGACATTACAGAGGAAGCCAGGGTGCTTAAAGTAAGAGTTGGTAGAATTACTGTGAGGTGGGAACTCCTGCCAGGGGCTGTGAGGCTTATGTGAAGAGCACTTTATTGTATGGAGCGATAGTTCTGCAGCTGGATAGAGTGGTTGGACTGGTGCTGTTTGCAGGTTGTAGAGGTTCCTGATGAGACAATGACGAGACTGTGGTTGTAGGAGTCACTGAAGATATACCAGGATAAAGTTAGAGCTTTCCCATGTTCAGGTGAAAGTATAAGCAGAAGATGGTGAAACAAACATCTTTAGAGTACAGGTACTGTTCTGTTTTCCCTTTTTCAGGCTTTTCTATTTGTCTTTCTGGTAAAGGATGGAATAGAAAATTGTCCTTCCTATTGGATGACTGAAGGGTGGTCTCCAGAACATTCTAGATACTGCAGATAACTTTTAGTTTCGGATGTGATGGGGTGTGGTTCAATATAATCATGTTTTGATACCACAGAGGAGGGTCTCATCTGTGTTTATCATATGAGGAAAAATGTTTACTGTGTTTTTGAATTACTGTTTTGTTATATGGGCAACCTAGCAACCTATGGTGAACTTATGATGAAGCAGATGAAGAGTGGAAGAACTATTCTGATATAGAGGCAGTTACTCCTGAACACAATATAAGGTATGTGTGGAATGGGGTAACAGTACTCCTGATACATGCTGTGATGACCCACCACTAGATCAGTAATCAAGTAGCCTCAGTCCTCACCACTGGCACTCGTGGGTGACATACATTGGGAGAATAGCAAGTGCACACACAGTATTTCCAAATGCAGCTCTATGTATCAAGTACAATTTCCCTTCAGTCAGTCCAGGGCTAGTTTCTCCCTCTTTCTCCAGATCTCCAGTAAGACTCCTCACTGGCACAGCTATAGAGTTAAGATCTCAGCTGAGTGGCCAAGCCAAGACCTCCAGCACCCCTCTGTCCAACCAGTGCTTCATGTCCCTGCCCAAGTAGCTGACACACACACACACACACACACACACACACACACACACACACACACACCCCGGGGAAAGGCTGGCACAGGTTTACTAGCTATGCTCCATTTTGCCCAGACTATAAGGTAGTTATCATTGCCACCAGCCAACTCCTTATCAGCTACTTTAAGGCCCTTAACAAAGGGTGTCCAATCTTACTGTGTAATATTAATATTAATACAAATGGTAGTTTGACCATGAGCAAGGCTATTATGAGTGGCCCACAGTGTCACCAAATAAATATGTAAGTACTCTCAAAACTTAAATATTGCCAGACAGACCAGCTACAATGAAATGTTTAAATATATTTAATAATAAATAATATAAGAACAAGAAAGTACTCAGTATATATTCATTTGAATTCTAGTCCCCAGGCCCAAAACAACAATTGATGGCAGCTGGTAGCATTTAGCATCTATCTGTAAAAATACATAGACAAGGGCTTTTTCTCAAGATCTTTGGCAGATGCTAGAAGTCATAAAACAATAAAACACTTCCAAGACAATTCAGAAAGTTTCCTAGTTTTAGACATTGTATCTCCTTTCTGCACTGAAACTGAGAGATATCATCTTTTAATGCATAGCCATAAAGTAATTTAATTTCAGCTATTTTTCTGAAGTTTGCTAGACTGAAGTTAACATCCTGTGTTCCGGTTTCCACTGTTAAAATATATACATTTAAACAATTACAATAGTGCATGTACATTTCTGTACTATTCCAGTAGGGCATGCTGTTGTTACATTTTAAGCACAATCACTTTATAAAATATCTTTTCAACACACATGTCTGTACAAACCTAGTTTGATATACACATGACATACAGTTCTAATACATTTGTAACACAAGCATCTTATATGAATCATGTTGATATTCACAAATAATATATAATTATTTACAAAATTCCAGATAGCTGTGCAGGCAGTATCTTACTTTGTCATAATTTGTCACAACTCTTGCCCCCTCAAAGACTCAAGCTAGTTTTTCAAGTGACCCTTTAGAAATGTTGCTTGAGAGGAATGAGCCTGTCTGGGAATACATTACCCCATTCCCTGTCTCGAGATCCTAGCTGCCTTTGCATTGCTGACCCCATTGCAGTATTGCACTGTCATATCATATGTCTGCAGTCCTAGGCTCCACCGTAGTAATTCAGGATTTTTCTGGCTGGCTCCCTGTAGTCATAGATCCCCCTCAGACTCCTCCTGCCTTCTACTACAAATACTTAGCACAAGGGCCTTCCTATCATGGTAAGGTTTCACCGTGTTAACATGGTACAGTTTGTGCCCCTGCCTCCTGTCTAGCAAATCTACCATGTAGTTAACATCACTGACCTTCATTACTATTTTCAAGGGTGCCTCCATGCTGCCTGCAGCTTGTTGTGTCTGACAGGAATGAGAGCCATAACCTGCTGTCCCACAGCATACTCTCTAGCTCTAGCATTCCTATCATACCAGACCTTTTTCTACTGTTGGGCTTCTGCCAGTTTCTCCTAGGCAAAGTCCATGAGTTCCCTGAGCCTTGTCCTGAGGTTTAGGACATATGCCACAACAGACACCTTGTGGGATTCACACTAACCTCTCCCACTCATCAGGAATCAGATCTAAAGGCCGCCTCATCCTATGCCTATACAGCAATTCAAAGGATTAAAAACCAGTGGATTCCTGGGATACCTCTCTGTAAGCAAACAACAGATGGGGCAAATATTTGTCCCACTCCCTCTTAAACTGATCTGCAAATTCCTGTAGCATGTTTTTTAGTGTAGAGTTTAACCTCTCCACAAGATCATTAGTCTGGGGGTGGTCTTTAGGTGCTTCACCCCACAGCACTCCTACAGACAAGCCAGTAGATCTGACATGAAATTGGCAGCTCTGTCAGTGAGAATTTCTTTTGGGAAACCTACCCTGCTGAAAATCTCTAACAAAGCATTTGCCACCTTTTCTGTCTAAATGGAGGACAGGGCCACTGCCTCATGATACCGGGTAGCATAATCTACTACCACTAGGATATACTTCTTTCCTGTGGAACTTGGGGTACTCAGAGGCCTCACAATATCCATAGCTACCCTCTGAAATGTCTCCTCAATCACAGGCAAAGGTACTAAAGGAGCTTTGTCCTTGTCTCCTGCCTTGCCTACCTTTTGGCAGTGCTCACAGGTCCTGCAGTACCCTGCTATATCCCTGGAAATCCCAGGCCAATAAAAGTTCTGCATAATCTGTCTCTTTGTACACTTTATGCCCATATGACCTGCAATGGAATATCATGGACTATGGCTAGAAGTGTCAGATGGTAGGCTCTGGGCACTACCAACTGCTTTATTCTCTCACCCTCTAGCCCTCCCTCAGGGGTCCACTGTGAATATAGTACGCCTTTGTCCTTTTTTTAAATGTCTCCAAATCTTTTGGGTTTCTAATACCATGATGTGAATAGACCCAATCCCTAAGTCAAGGTACAGTTAAAGTTCATGAAATTAGTATTGTTTCAATCTTTGATGTCAACCAAAAGTGCCCGTCACAGCACCCACAATGTTTTGTAGATTCAATACTTTATACACCTTTTCCTTCAGAATCAGGTGCCTCCCTGGCTACCTCCATCAGGCCTTGCAATGGATGGTCTGAGAGCTAAGCCTGCCTCAGCTCTCTGTCTTTGTAACCCTTCCCAGCTCCCCTTCCACAGGAAGTCTGGTATCCTCTGAGAGCGGTACCTCACTGTCAGCCTAGGTACCACAACTCACCTCTGCCCTTGCAGTCACTCTGTTCAAGGGAACATCAGCACCCACCAGCAGCTGTGGCTCACCTTCGGTCTCACTGCTACAGGGTAGCTCCCACCCTGAAGTAGCCACCTCAGCAGTCCTGCCTTCAAGTCTGTGGTCTGTCTGGGTCCCCCTCAGGCTATCAGATCCACATGCTTGTCTCCAAGCCTGACTACTTGTAACTGCATGCACACAAGGTACTGCATTATCAAAATGATTCCCTATCAGGACATCTGCAGGGATAATCTCAAACACACCTACTTGCTTGCTTCCTCTTCCACCCTCCCAGTGAAGGTGAACCCTAGCCAGTGGTATTTGGAATGGGGTCCCTCCTAAAGCTCTGACTGGAGTAGACTGCCCAAGCAAGTACAGCTTCTCTTTAACCATTGCAGGCTTCAGAATGGTTAGGTCAGAGGCTGTGTCTTTCTTAGCAGTGGCATGTTTCCCATCTACTAAGATATGCAATAACTTTTTGTTGTAGTTTGGTGCCTTTGTTGTCTCCAGACAACTTACTGCTAGCATTCTGTCAATCCCACTTACTGTCTCTCCCACCTTTTGTTCCCCACCTTGCCTCTGTGGACATCTGTATACTACATGGCCCCACTGGTTACATTTAAAACATTTAACCATTGATCCTGGCCATGTACCTGAACTAGTGGCTTCTGCTGCTACTGGCAGACTCTGTTACGGTGGTTTAGGCTGCCCACCATGGGTTCCCTTAGACTCATGTGCAGCACTAGGTATCCCTTTCCTGTGCAGTCATGCCCTGCTTGCTGGGTATAGGTCTTCCTTCTTCCCCAGCTCATCTGCAGTATTGCATTGCCTATCTGCTAACCAGATTCTCATGTCCTCAGGCAAAGTGCTAAGGGCTTGTTCCCTCACCAAAAGGTCTACCATCCCTTCAAAAGTGGTGATCTGACACCCACTCACCCACCTATGAAAATAAGTGCCTAACTCAGCAATATATTCACACACACTTTCATCTGCCTTGCATCTATGCTCACAAAACGTTTTTGTATAAGCTTCAGGTATTAACTTAAACACTCTAATAAACAATATTTAACAGTATTATAATTTCAGCAATCAGTATCAGACAATTTGCAAACAGCAGTTACAGCTTTACTGTGGAGTAAACTGGGTCAGGAACCATACCCAGAACCCTTGGTCAACATTATACTTGTTTACATACCTTTCAAAGATATGAAGAAAACTATAAAAATGACCACCCTCTGTAAATTGTGGAAGAAATTTACTGACCTTTATTGCTTCTGGGGTTTGGTTACTCCCTTTCCCATCACCTCCATGACTCTGGGAAAGATTCAGCATCTCCTTTTAATGTTGCCTCTGCCTTTCACTTTCTTCAGCCTCCAAATGTCTCAGTCTCTCATTTTCTTCAGCCTCCAGATGTCTCAGCCTCTCTGCTAATTCTAATGCCATCTGTTTCTCCTTTTCTTCAGCCTCCAAATGCCGCAGTCTGTCTGCTGATTCTCATTCCAACTCTTGAACTCCAGATGGATTTTTAAGCAAAGTTGAACTGTCCATTTTCTGAGAGTTGTACATCCCCAAGGTCAGTCTAGTTGTCCTCCTTGTTGCTGATCCATGATGCAGCTGTGGTTAAGGCTGCAATAATTTCTGATTTAGTCATGTTGGCATGCACCAGACCTTTGGTTTGGCACATCTCAGCCAAATGGCTTCTTGTCAGCTTGCCATACTCGTCTGCTCTCCCTGACTAACTAAGCTAATAAAAAATAAATAAAACTATTGTGATATGAAACACTGAATGCTCACTATGTGGCTGCTTGAGAGTACAAACACCTTCTTTAGTGACCACAGTTTACAGGCTACAGGAGTTCAATATCCAAACTACTGAATCCCAATATGTTGATATCCCACCACTATAAATATGTGACAACCCAACACTGGACCAGTAATCAAGGAGCCAGAATCCTCACCAATGGCACCAGTGGGTGATGTACTCTGGGAGGATAGCAAGTACACACACAGTATTTCCAGATGCAGCTCTCTGCATCAAATACAATTTCCCTTAAGAGCCCACAGAGACAACAGTCAGTCTGGGGCTGGTTTCTCCCTCTTTCTCCAAATCCCTAATAAGACTCCCCACTGCCACAGCTATACAGTTGAGATCTCAGCTGAATGGCCAGGCCGAGACCTCCAGCACCCTCTCTGTCCAACCACTGCTTTATGTCCCTGCATCCCTGCCCAAGTAGCTGACACACACACACACACACACACACACACACACACACACACACACACACACACACACACACACACACACCTGGGAAAGGCTGACACAGGTTTACTAACTATGCTCCTTTTTGCCCAGACTATAAGATAGTTATCACTGCCACCAGCCAACTCCTTATCAGCTACTTTAAGGCCCTTAACAAAGGGTGTCCAGTCTTACTGTGTAATACTAATATTAATACAAATAGTAGTTTGACCAAGAGCAAGGCTATTAAGAGTGGCCCACAGTGCCCCAAAATAAATATGCAAGTACTCTCACAGCTTAAATATCTCCAGACAGATCAGCCATAATGAAAGGTTTAAATATATTTAATAATAAATAACAAAAGAACAAGAAAATACTCAATATATATTCACAGTGATATCAGAGTTCAAAACCACAGGAAATATTTACAACAACATTGCAGTACGGTCTCAAATAAATAAATAAAAATATCTAAACTATGCTTCACTATATTCATGACTGAATCTAAGAGAATTACTATACTCTAGTTAACTTATTTACATAGCAAGGTAAATGTGGTGAATGGATCTTCTAGTTGTTGTCAGGTCCAAGACAGAATATAGAATGATGTGTCTCAATCAGAGACCTCTCAAATTAATATATCAAATATTACTGCTGGGCTAGCTTGCAGAATGATATAATTTCTTGTCATCTGACTTCTAGTCCCCAGGCCCAAAACAACCATTGATGGCAGCTGGTATTATTTAGCATCTACCTGTAAAACTACATAGACAAGGGATTTTCCTCAGATCTTTGCAGATGCTGGAAGTCATAAAATAATAAAACACTTCCAAGGCAATACAGAAAGTTCCCTAGTTTTAGACATTGTGTCTCCTTGCTGCACTGAAACTAAAAGATATCATCTTTTATTGCGTGGCCATAAAGTAATTTAATTTCAGCAATTTTTTTTAAGTTTGCTAGACTGAAGTTAACCTCCTGTGTCCCAGTTTCCACTATTAGAGTATATACATTTAAGCAGTTACAATAGTATTTGTACATTTCTGTTCTATTCCAGTAGGGCATGCTGTGGTTACATTTTAAGCACAATCACTTTATAAAATATCTTTTCAACACACATGCCTGCACAAACCTAGTTTGATATATACATGACATACAGCTCTAATACATCTGTAACTCAAACATCTTATATGAATCATGTTGATACTCACAAATTTATATAATTATTTATAAAAGTCCAGATAGCTGTGCTGGCAGTATCTTACTTTGTCACACATCTTCATTGTTCTATAGGAAATGTCTCTCTATATAAAACTGACATAGTGTGCTTTTTGAAAGTGTGCCCATATTAATTCTTATTTTAGGAATTTTGTTTGGGCCTTTTAGTGTGAGGTAAGGCGGTGTGTGTGTGTGTGTGTGTGGGGGGGTCAGAGTATTGCCATGCATGACAGATATAAACTAGTTACTGTGGTGGCACACAGGGTCATGGTGGTCGAAATGCATGCCCTGTATGCCGGATAATGTTATATAGGCCTTTTAGGGCTTCAGGGAATAGTTTATGACATGGCAGGTATGGATGTCTTATAGGGAAGCTGTTTATGTTCTGAAAGGAGATTTTACAAGGGGTTATGTTCATATGCTCTTCTGTGTTACATAAGCCTTTTTATTTGAATTTATTTACTGGGATAAAGACCAACTTGGCAGAATGCAATGATAACAACATCATATAAAAGTAAATAACAGGATGATAGAAGAAAGCAGAGAAGCAGCAAGCACAGCTGAATACATAGCAGAAAAACACAGTTCTCTCCAAACAATCAAACCGACATACCACAAACAGCAAACAGCATCATAGAAAACTTTTCTAGTTGAAATTAATATGAAGATGGAGTAAAATGTGTAAATTTAAGCAGTGTACATATGTTCCAAAATATATGCTTGTTAGTCGGGTACAAGCAAGGTGATCCGCTGTGGTGACCCCTAACTGGGAAAAAGCCAGAAGAAGAAGAAGTCGGGTACAAGGAGTGTCCCTTATCAGATTTATTAATTTACTGATGAAATTATTCACAAAATATGCATAACCATAGATAGGTTACCTGGCAGCCCAGGTAGTTCTCCAGTCTAGCAGCTCCCTCAACTCTAAGTTAAGGACAAAAAAAAGTCTTCTCCAACATGAGAACCAAAAAAGCTCTTCTGCAATCACTTAATATAAAGTTGTGTCTTGCTTGCTGCAGTTGAAATGCTACATACAAAGTGCTTGACTGCTTCAACCATCATAACCACAAACACAATATCAGCATTCAGTTTTTCTACCACACTATCAGCATCTGCCCTTTGGATTCTTTAACATCTTGCACTCAGGTCGACCACTCCTTTGTCCTGCCCTAATTACACTTCTCAGAATAAGTGTAAGGTAAGATGGGGTAGGTTGTTGTGGATGTAGATATGATTTAGATGTGCAGTGACAGAAGAAGTGAGAATAATAAACAGAAGTTGTTAAAGCAGATTGAATAACACATCTTAGGAGCTGCCCTAAGTTATTTTGGGAACAATGTTGAAGATGAAAGAGTAAAGCACAAGTAAATAGTATGCTGACAAGTGTTATCCAGGAGATGTGCAGGGACATAGGTGTGAATCCATGAAATATTGTTTCAGTAGTGATTTAAATGCTTCTAAGTTATTTAGTCATCTAAGAGGTGGAGGAATGGAATTCAAAAACTTGCACACATAGAGAAAAGTGCATTGCCTGTTGTATTATTATTATTGCATATTGAATAACTGTAGCCTGTTTGGCTGCTGTGTGTAGGCCATTTATATATGTGTTGAACAATGTACAACCTAGTACTGAAGTGTGTGCTGTATCTGTAAAACTCCACACTGCACTAAGAACTGCGCTCAGTGTTAAGGGAAGATGTTTAAGGAAGTGTAGCAGACTTGTCTAATAAAGTCAAGTCCATGTCTTTTTCAAACTGTTTGAACATGTGCACAGTGCAAATACACAAGTAACTTAAACATTAAAGCATTACGTTACAAAAATATAAAAACAAAATAAAATTAGATGAAACTAATAAAAGAAGACATCAAAGACATTAAAGCTGTTTTAATGCAAACTAATAAAAGCAGTTGAATAGTAAAACTGTTCACATGGAGTGGTCAAGGGTCTGTCAGAATTGTTGCATGCCAAAGAGGAAATCTGTTTTGCTCACCATGGGCACAGATGGTTTCCTCAAGAAGTGGTACTGCAGGAAGGGATCTAGCCCACCTAATTATATTGGGAATCCATTCTATAACTGTATAAGAGATGCAGTAAGGATGTTGGGTGTTGTGCTTCATAAAGAGCGTGAGTGTGTGAGCAAATAGGGGATGAGGTGCAGTTAGTGGAAGAAACAATTTCTGCATGTTATGCTTTTCTAGGCTAATGTTTTCTTTGCTTCCAATGGAGAGGAGTGGGGGCATAAATCTGCATGCAGGGAATGATGTAGAAGAATGCTCTACTTGTTGAGGGTAACCTCCATGTGTACTGAGGTGAAATTTATTTCACTGCCTGAGAGGGACTGTTTGTGATGGTGCTAGTTAATGGTGTGTGTTGAAGTAATCAAGACTTGGGTTAATGAGGCATGGCTGAAGATGGGATTCAATGAGTTTGGAGCATGGTGGGTTTGGAAGGTGCGCTGTCAGTGCTGTGATGGCATTGTACACAGAGGGAGGTAAGGTATTGTTCTTGATGGCAAATTTGATCTCACAAGTGGTGGTGTAAAGGGTAAATGTGTAAGATAAGTATGTCTGGTGTGTGATTTCCCGAGTGTGTGCATGGGTATAGTGTGGCTGTTACTGGGTGTGGGTGCAAGGGATGGAGGATAAAAGCAGGATTGTATGCACTGCTGTGTGATATAAAAAGGTTATATGTTTAGCTGTGTGAATATGTGGTGAAGCAGTTTCTGCTTGTCTAGGTGCAAAGGGTGAGTGAGGTATGTGTGAAAACAAGAGTGTCAGGAAGTAAAGTGTGAGTATAGGTTAATATACAAGGTGGAGAGAGCAGCAAGTGAGAATACTTAGGACAGTACATAAGGTCAGTGGTGGTTGTTTAAGGGTGTAATTGGGAAATGGAGGGTAGTTAGGGAGAGGGGTTTCCTGAGGGCAGCTAATAGTTAGTTGTTATTGAATGCACATGGATGGAAGATACCAAGATCAACCTAATGAGAGGTACTGTGGTCTGTATGAACACCCTGCCCCAGGGGTCTTTGGGCCCTAACTCATGGGGAGCAATGGAAGAGAGACAGGTGGAGGATGATGGGAAGTTCATGCTTTTGGGCTGAACCTGAAAATGGGCCATGCAAGACACCATTCTACCCTTTTTAATGAGATTTACTAAAAATAAAAATAAATAAGTGATTTGGAATGTGCAAGTGTTGAATAATCGATTAAGAGTTAAATCATCTACCTAAGAGGTAGAGGATACTGAGTACAGTAAGGATAAAGCCTGAGGGGGTAGTGATGCTTCCGGAGTTGAAGATGAGTAGGGGAGGTAAGTTGGTAGAGTGGGTTACAGTGCTGTGAGATATTTGTAGGGGGGGATAGGAAATGAAAGGTAGATATTCTGGACAATAAGGTATTAGTGGGGGGGGCGGTGAAAGAGAAAAGTAGTAAAGGAAGATGAGCACTGACATAGTGTAAGGTGCTTGGGATGGTAACGGATTTTAGTAGATCATCTGGGTCCAATAGTGATAATGTGAATGTGTTTACCAAGTATTTTATATTTCTGCAAGAGACAGGTTTGGATGATAATATGGAGGTTGGGATGACTATAATGTGACTTTTGGAAAGAAGGAGTTCCATGGGAGTGCTGGAAAGAGCTTGAGAAGAGAATGAGAGGTTTGGGTTTAGTTGGTGTTTGGAAGGTGAGGTATTGAGATAATTAGTCATTCACTTTTTCCAGAGATTAAATAAAGCAGGCCTAGGCCTACAAGTTGGACTGGTGAAAACGGTGAGTGCAGGAGATTTTAAGGTTCTTATTGGAGCAAGGAGATCTCTGACCATACATATCTTATTTTGGATTGGGGTCTTAGTGACCTGTGTTAATGTGGAAAGGTAAGGAGGATGTTAAAGCAGTGAAAGGAACTGTAAGGGAAGTGGTGGTTAGAAACTAGGTGGTTAATGCTAGATGAGTTAGAATAAAAGAGGCATGGAGATGGGAGGCAATGAGGAAGGGAAGTAAACACAAGTATAGTAAAAAAAGGGTAGTAAGGGAATAGTTAAGGGAGCAACCGGAGATGGCTGGGAGAAGAGAAGAGGAGAGGAGAGAGAAGACAGAAGAGAAGAAAATAGAAGAGAAGAGAAGAGAAGAGAAGAGAAGAGAAGCTGAATTGATTAAGGTTAATATAGGCAGAGGTAGAATTAAGGAGAAGATAAGCTCTCTGGTGGTTACAAGGGGCATTGGAGTGTTATTGTCATTCTAAAAGTTGAAAATGAAAAGTGTATTAAAAGAAATGAGACTGAAGAGGGGTGAGCAGGTTTTTACATGGAAGGAGGTCTGCGAGGTAAGGAGTATTATCAGGAGCTTTTAGTTGAAGAGAGGAAATGAAAGGGGAGGTGTGAATGGTAGGATTGGTGTATTGGTGTTTAGAAACTAGAATGGGAAGACTGCATAACATCAACCAAGCATCTGAAGGTGGGAAGGTAGTGGGGAAAAGTGCTTCTTATTCATTTTCTTTAAAATTGTGGGGATAGATGTGAGACAGTTGTGAGGCATGTTAGACACACAGAGAGGGGGACTTACTACTACAATTAATACATTTATAGTTTCAATGCACACTCTGCTGTCATTTCATATAGTATTGATTGATATATTGTACTATTTTGTTTCATTTGTTTTTATAGTTATTGGGCTGTAATTCTTTTCTGTTGTAATTTTGTTTTGTTAATGCCATTGTTGCCTGGTTTGCGGCTGAAAACTGTTTCTGAACCAGCCCTTTAACCCAGTTAGCAAAAAGAATAAATGAATGAATGACTATATTTAAGGGGAAAGAGGACCTGGAGTACTTGGGGAGTAAATACTTGTTGCATGATGGAGAGTAAGAGAATGCTTTATGTTCATCGTGGCTATTTCAGGGTGCACCTACTGGAACCTCAGCATGGTGCTTTTAAGACAGTGAAAGCCAGGTAGGACTTAGTTCAGGAGATATCCTGAGTCACAAACATAATGTCAGAAAGGTATGCATAAATGCATGCTGGTACTGTGTTGAATCAGCAACTCTTCTGAGGTCCAGTTGTGCCAACTAACAGCTTACACTTTGAGCAACAGTCCCCTTTACCTCATCCTATCTACACTACTGATCTTTGGAAGTGCTTACAAGGCATAATGATGTTAATTTCTTCATAAAGGTTTTCATAAAACAGCCTAACAAGTGATAGGGAAACTGATGGACAAGGGACAAGTTGGGTTTGTTAAGGACATAAGTGCCTAAAAGGCTGGTGTTAGTAGACTTTGTGAACTATTTGAAAGGTAATCCACAGGTGACAGATTGACCTGTTTTTGAGATCATAGGATCATATTAGGTTGGTAGGCTAATGGTACTAGAGCTTTATTAAGTCTAGCTATCCATGCTTCAATTTTCTCAATTATCAGTACCTGTGGGCTAATATGGCTTTGGTATATGCCTGTGCCTTAGGGCATCTACAAACTGTCCCTGTCCACAAGGGCCACATCTGAAAAGCCAGAGCCATTTGCTGTTTCCCATCTACTGGTCCAAATTGCACTTGAATAGGCTTAGGGAAGAGCGCTGTTTCACCTGAATGGTAAGTCTGGTCCAGAGAAAGGATAACCTCTGGGACACATACCTGTTCCTCCACATATTTTGTCTATGTCCGAGATGAGGTTTAGAGCCTTAGATTGAGTAATTCTAGTGCTGTTTGTTTTCTGAATATGTAACAGATCTAGTAGGGCTGGATCTGAAAATGCCTTGCAGGTTAGGCATAGATCATGCCACAGTAGTCTGTAGGAGACTGAGTACAGAGACAGGGCTTTGAGGTGGTTCACATAAGACATTATTTTCCCTCTCTATTCTTTTTGTGAGGACCCTCGGTAGCTGCTCTAGCTGTCATAAATATCGGGTTAGGTACATGCCGAAGGGTGCATTGTATTTAATTATTGTCTAATGAGGGCTGAGGATAGGGGAATATATCTCCTTAGATCTGGATGCCATGCCCTTACTTATACATTGTGCCATTCAAAAACATTTTCTCACTACCATGGACACATGGTAATCAAAGTTCAGGTTACTGTTAACCTGAGTTCTCAGTTCCCTAGATACTAGGTCTACTGATAGGAGAGTGCTATCAATGTTGTAATTTTGCAGGGGTGGTCATCTTCCCAAACAGTATAATTATGCCTTTTTTTGCAGTGAGTTTTATGCTATAGTTCTAGCACCAATTATTTGTCTGTGTCAAACTCTGCTGGAGGATATCTACATCTTTGGGGGATTCAGTGATTGCTCCCAACTTGCAAACATCAGCAAATTTGGTCATCCAAAGGCCCTCTACATTTGTTTTGACTTCACAGAAGTATATTTCAAACAGGAGAAGTCCAAGTACCCAGCCCTTGGTGGAGGTGGATTCCCTCACCATAATTTCATATGTCCTATTTGTGAGCCATTTAGCTATCCTTCAGGTGGCATAGGGATTTATGCCTAAATTCATGTTCTTGTCTATAATACATGAGTGAAGTATTGCGTCACGTGCCTTTGCCAGGTCAAGGTGGGCAGTATTTACCATTTTGCCCTCATCCATGGCTCTAGTGACCTTCTTGAAAATATCTACAAAGTTTAGTAGGCATGACCTGCCCTTAAAACTGAACTGGGATGGGTCCAGTGTTTAAAGATTTCCTATGTCTTTGTTAATAATTCTTTTCATGGCCTTGAATATAAGACTAGTCAAACTTATGGGTCTATAGTTTACTGGGTCTGTTGATGGCCCACCTCTGTGCAGAGGAATGACAGTTGCAGTCCTCCATGTTCTAGGGAAGAAGCCTTTCTGGAGGCTGTGGTTGAGTTGAGCTTCTACTGGGCCTGACAGGTCATGTTTCAAGCTATTTAGGAGGCATCCTGGTATATTATCAGGACCCATTGATACAGAATTTTTAGCTTTGGCGACTACAGTGAGGGCCTGTTCTCTACTGACAGTCTGGGGAAAAATGGTAAAGGGTATTTCCTGGGGGGAATTGGGGGGAGATTAGAGGAGTGAAATTAGAGCTAAATTTATCAGCCCACAAATTTGCTATATCCCCAGGTCTGGCATAGAAAATTCCATTTACTATTTGTTAACCAAACTGCTGACTGTTCCCTTTAAGGTTGCATACATAACTCAGAAATACCTTATTGATATCCTTAACTGGGAGGCTATTTTTGCCTTGAAGTGGACTTGATTAATCCTCTGAGTTGCATACTGAGACTGATGAGCGAGATTTTTTTGTCTGTTGGGCAAAGCCGTTCCTATTTTTGGGCAGGATTTTCTTTCTTTTGTTGCAAGACCTATTTATACCAGAGGTCCACCAAGGGGGTTGTTTTTGGGGTTTGTCCTAAGTTTTATTTTTTTTTTTTTGGTACTGCTGTTTCTATGCAGTTATTTACATGCTTATAAAGGGGTTCTGTAAACACTTCTGCATAGACCACCGTATTCTCTGAGTTTGGGGGGGCTTTAGAATGTAACTATCCCATTGCTTAATAGGAGATAGCATTGGAAAATTTCTTAAAGTTTCTGGAGTTTGCTGTGAGTTCAGGCTTTATATTAATTTCAAGGGTGTCTGTGTTGTGCTCTGATCTGACCAGTGAGGACATTACACAAGGGGGGTGGTGCAACATTCCATCATTTTGTGAGTACCAGATCAGGGATATTAGCACCCCTAATAGGTGTGCATACTAGCTATTCCAGGGTGTTTGCAATGACAAAATCCAGGAATCTTTGAACCTGCATGTTAATGGTTATATATATATATATATATATATATATATATATATATATATATATATATATCTCCCAGTTTATGGTGGGATAGTTGAAATCATCCATGAATATGGTGTTGGCTGAAATGTGTGTGACTGTGACTCCAGTACATTCAAGTAGATGGTATGGTTATCCTGGGTCATAGACAGGAACCTGTAGCTAGCAAGGATATGGTGCTGGACTTTCCTGAAGGTTAGTTGGACATGGAGTAGTTCAAGCATGTCATATTGTTTGATCAATCTTGAAGTGTGCTTACTTTTTATGCATATTGATACACATTCACCTCTGGTCTCTCCTTTGCAGTAGTTGGTCGAAATGTGTAGAAGGATTATAGCCTTGTACTGCTGGGTTGCCTTCCATTGCTTTGAAACCATGAGTTGGTTATGTCTGATATGAAAAAGGCATTTGATATAGTGAGGTGTGTGTGTGTGTGTGTGTGTGTGTGTGTGTGTGTGTGTGTGTGTGTGTGTGTGTGTGTGTGTGTGTGTGTGTCTGTGTGTGTGTCTGTGTTTGTTTTATTATTGCAGAGGACAGGGTTATGTCAAGACTTAAGTGAGAATGAAGACTTTATACAAGAATGTGGGCCTCTGTATTCTCTAGTCAGTGGGGTTCACTAAGGGATACTAACAGTGGTAGAAGAGCTAGGCAGGGGTGCCATTTGCTCCAGGGTTCATTTTGGTTATGGAAAGTCTGGCAAAAAAGCTTCTGAAGCAGTCTGTAGAGCAGGGATTAGTAGGTAATGTTAAGTGGTCTTTCAATTTTGAAGTGGATGATGTGTGCCTGAGCTATTGGAGGTTTTTAAGGAGTTTTGCAGGAGGTTAGTATTATGGATGCAATAGATCAAATAATTAATGATCTTACTACAAAAGGCCAAGGGAGAGTAGTTGATGCTTCTTATGTTTAAGAGTAGGTGAAAATACCTTGGAATGAAAGTTTTCCTCATGATAATTGAGATAATTGAGACTAGGGCCAAGAGCCATTGGTTTGAAGCCACAATGTGGCTCCTGATTAGGCAGAATGGGGAAATGCTTTTGGTGAGGGTAGCTATGATCAGGATGATGGTGTTGTGTGAGAGTTAAATTCTTGGGAAAGCAAAAGGAGGAGGAAGGGTGAAAAAACTGGAGTGGAAAGGAGCCCCTGGGAGGTAACTAGCTGAGGTGACAAAAGCTAATGAGAAGTATGATGTGTTTAAGTGGGATTGGTTTGTGAGTGAAAGGTTGTGCAGTGGGTGATGTATAAACAGGAGAAGGTGTTGGAGAGAGGATTAGTTAATGATCAGAATGGCATGGGTTCTGTTCACACCCAAGATAGGTATTTTGATAACAGACTCAGACTCCCTTTTGATCCCTAAATCTCTGTGATGGTTAGAACATTCTAATACATTACACAGCTTATCCTTCATGGTATCTCCTCAAGGTCAAAAGGTATTATAGTCCCACTTTATTCATCCTCTAATTTGCCCATCACTGAGTTTAATGAAGCCTTCAGCATATACTTCTTCATAATTGTAAACCACCTAGACCGACCTCAGAGTTTCCTCATCAAAAATATATCAGGTCTCAGTACCTTTAGGTAGTCTGATAGATTAAAATCTCTGTGCCTCTGCTCAGTGTTGTATAGATTCCAGACAGATGATCTCTGCTTAGCTTTCTATGCTATGAATAATCCAACAGTCTTTGAACTCCTTCAACTAAAATGAATAAATGGCACTACAAACTCCATTTCTAAGGATCTAAACCTACACTATCGCATCATTAACTCCAGATGGTCTGATCGCTTACCCAGTGTATCTACCCATTTCTGGAATAAACTCCCTTTACCTATCAAGCAGAATACTTCCTTAGCAACCTTTGAAACCAGCCTGGATGATTGGTTCGGTGATTGCAGATTTTCATTAAGGATGTGTGGACACTGTTAGTTTCTCATCAGTATTGGGTGATGTAGCTGAACTTCTTGATGGTCTACTTTGGTCATAAGCTTAGTAAGAACCTATGAACCTATAAGGTGCTTGGATTAAAGGGAGGATGTACTCCTTTGAAAGAGATGTTGAATCAATGTCCCATATACCTGAGTTGGTGGTTGCTTAAGTGGATGTAAAACACCACACAGCACTTCTCAAAAACAGTATAAATTTTATTTGGGTTTGACAAAAACATTGAAAACCACAGTATAGCACCTGGGTTAGTGGTTTAGAAGGATGACGTCCTCATTAAGTTCCAGATCATCTGAGTTTGTCTATCACTTTGGAACTGAAATAGCAGGGCAGGAGAAGACAGGAATGAGTCATTCATTCTGGTTCATTTATCTTGAGGGGAAGGAAATGGTGGCCCCAGTCAGCCAAATTACTCCTGTGAAGCTGGAGACTTCCATGACTACGACTACAATGGGCACAGGAGAGGTCAATGTGAGTGTGGCATTTCAGGCCAGTGATGGTAGCCTTCAGAGGCATGTGAATGGGAGCATAAACAAGTCAGGAGAGAGCACAGAATGTGCCCGTGTTAATATAATACTTACATCAGAGTCCAAGGGGTGGGATTAGGGACTTAAGCAGAAAAGTGATGGCTGCCAGCATGATGGCTTCTGAGGAAAGGAGGACTGATAGTCAATAAGCAATGGGTGAGAAATAGCATGAACATAATATAGCAATTACTTTCTAAAAACAATCATTAGAAAATATACATAGCTAAATAATCCATATATTGACATCCATCATCAGATTCCCATTGTTTATTTAAAGCACAAATACACCTTGGAGCCCAAATTTGCTGTAGGATATATATCAACAATAAACACCCCTTATTTTGCACAATACCCTCAGATATAATAGTGTAACTTAAAAATCAAGACTAAGTTTTTGAATTGAAAGATATCCCAAGCCTAGTATGCATAATTCTGACAATATTTTACAAAATAATGTAATACTGTGACAATCCAAACAAATGTAAAATAGTTTCTAAAACCAAATATTGATATAGCCTTTTTTAAAAAAAATGTATAATGCACATATCCTTTCACTGGCAGTCCTATTAAACCATTCTCCAAAGGAAATTTTTTTCAAAAGGATACCTTTGAGAAAATTGCATCCCAAGATGAATCCTGTAATGCTGAGAATCTCCCAGCTGTTCTCATCTCAGTTCATAAAAATTGTTTAATGATCACCACCTGAAGATATATTTTCTTTCTACCAGAGTGAACCAAATACCTAGTTAGGTTCATCTCCTTAATTTTCTTCCGAAATATTCCTCCTTTTTAGCCCTTTAAACTCGGGTAATAAAAATTAAGAAGTATTCTCCCCACAAAAGTGCTTTGCAAACAGTTCCAAAGACCAGCAGTGTAGATAGGATGAGGTGAAGGGGACTGTTTCCCAAGATGTCAGCTGTTAGGGGTCACAAGTGATGCCTCAGAAGAGCTGTTGATTGAGCACAGTACCAGCATTCATTTACGCATGAGCTTCTGACATTATCTTTGTGACTGAGGATAGCTTCTAAACTAGGTCCAACCTGGCATTCACTGTCTTAAAGGCACCATGCTGAGGTCCCAGTAGGTGGTCCCTGGAGAAGATAAAGCATTATCTTACTCTCTATCATGTAACATACATTTACTCCCCAACAGACACTAGCAGAAGCTGCCATTCCCTTGAGTTTTCTCTGAAAATGGTTACAAATTCTTGAAGAAGATGGTGGCCTGTGAAGCATAGCTATGTGTGATTTCTGCTACTCCTGAATTTGTAGATGTATGCAGATCTCTGTCATGAGATGTTAGAGAAAAGCATAGGCAGTAGACCATGTTTTATCCCTCTGGAGAACCACAGAAAATTATTGGGAGGCATAGAAACACAATCCTCTGTGTCACACAGACAGGTATAAAGTTGCGTAGTTCAACAGACGTGCTGCCATGTTCTAAGTTAAGTTATGAAACGGTGGGAAGGTATACTGCTTATTTGCAGCAGTAGGACGAACAACAATATTATTTGTTTTTTTATACAGACTAGGATACAGAGTACTCTAAAAGTTTGTATTAAGCTGTATTTTCCCTACCTTTCTAAGGATGTACACACTGCCACTGGAATTAATAGTAGCAAAGGTTACAACAAGAATGTCTGTGCCTGCATGTGTCTCATGTTTCTTGAAGGTACTGACACAACAATGCAGCTCACAAAAATGTGTTGACCTGTGGTGCTGGGTATAGCAGACAGATTCCAACATATCAGCACTGGAGATGCCTGTATTACCCTCTACATACCTCTTGGTATCTAAGCCTGCTGCATGTATTTCTATAGCTGTCTCTATAGCTGTCATATGGCATACCCTCCCAGTTATCCTTTTGATTAATGTAGGTTCACACAGGTTACGCCTTCGTGTGTAGACTCTCCCCTTAGTATACACTCTATAGCTCGGTGATATCACAGGAACATAAGATCATAAGAGATTACTAGGCTATTGACCTGGAGGTCATTTTAAGTCTAGCCGTTTCAACCCAGTGTAATACCGTAGAAGTGGTAGTTAATACCCAAGATTCCATTTAGTGATTCCTGCCTATGTCCAGAAGGGCTGTGGGCACTATTCCCGGTAAGAATTTATGGCGCCCCATCCATTCATCCAGGTTCCTCTTGAACAGTGTCATACAGGTGTTTTGTTTCACATGAATTGGTAGCCTGTTTCAAATACTTGGCAGTCGCTGAGAGATAAATCTGTTCCTCCAGCATGTCCTATTTAAGTTGCAGGCCATATTTACGTCCCTGGAATGGGTAGCTGTAGACCCATTTGATTTACGGATATGCAGTAAGTTCACTAGGTTTGTGTCTTGAATTGCTCTGCAGGCCAGGCATAAGTCTCCCCTAAGAAGTCTATATGACAAAGAGTATAGTGACAGGGATTTTAGTCAGTCCATGTAAGTCATATGCTGGTGTCCCTTGATCTTCTTTGTTAGATACCTCTGAGGTCTCTCTAATTGCTGCAGGTGCTTAATACGGTACACGCTGAATGGGGCATTATACTCAATTATAGGCCAGATAAGTACTGAGCATAGGGGGTTATAACCTCTTTTACTTTTGGGGTGATACCTTTACCAATCAAGTGTGCTACTTTACCAATCAAGTCTGCTACATGGAAAGCTTTCCTTACTATGGTAGACACATGGTGATCGAAGTTAAGGTCACTGTCAACCTGTGATCCCAGGTTCCTTACCACTTTATAGGTACTTAGGGTATTGCTGTTGATTTGATAGTGTGAAGGGACATTATTTCTGTAAAAGGGAATGATGATGCATTTCTTTGCATTTATTTTGAGACTGTGACTAGTACACCAGTCGCTGGTCTGCGTGAGACCTCCTGGAGTTTACTGACATAATTTAGGGATTCAATGACTGCATCTAGTTTGCAGTCATCTGCAGACTTGATCAGCCACAACCCCTTAGTTTTGACCTGAACTTTTGAGAAGTATATACCTAACAGTAGGGGGGCCCAGCACTGACCCCTGTGGCACCCCAGTGGTAACAGGTCTGCTGGTTGATGTGGAGTCACCCACTTGGATAATGTGTGTATGGTTTGTGAGCCAGTTGGCAACCCATGCCTGAATGAAGTAGCCTTTGCCAAGTCATGGTATGCTGTGTGCACAGACTTGCCCTCATCAGTAGCCTTGGTCACACTTTCAAAGAAATCCACCAGATTTAACAAGTAGGATCTGCTCTTCATGAAGCTGAATTGGGTAGGATCCAGAATTTGGAGGTCACCTATGTCTTTATTTATGAGGTCCATAATGATATGTTCCATGACCTTACAGATGAGGCTAGTCAGGCTTATTAGTGTATAATTCCCCAGGTCAGTTGTTAGGCCACCTTTGTGGAGGGAAATAACTGTAGCTGTTGTCCATTCCGCCAGAACAATGCCTGTGGTTATGCTATGATTGAAAAGGAAACTTAGTGGTAAAGCTAATTCATGTTTTAGCCTGTTAAGAAGGCAGCCTGGGATAGTCCCACAGAGGCTGTGTTTTTGCCTTGGACAGGGCTTTGAGGACCAGTTCTTCAGATATGTAAGGTGGTGGAGAAGTCTGGAGGATGGCTTGTTATAAGTTAGAAGGGGATAAGGAAGTGAAATTTTCTCCAAATCTATCTGCTAGCAGGTTTGCTATCTCTATGGGGTCAGCGTGCATGATACCTTTGGCCACTAGTTCTGCCAATGCTTGGGTTCTACCCTTTAGTTTACGTACATAGATGTAAAAGGCCTTATGGCTATCATTTGCAGTATTTGCTAGGTTTCTCTCACGGGAGCTCTTGGAGGATTTGACAAGTCTTATTTGCCTCTTGAGGCTGAGGAGAGTGCTTTTCCATTGTCGGGGCCTTGCCGTTCTTTTCTTAGACAGCAACTTTTTGCATTTATTGTAGAGTGTGTTTATGCTGGATGTCCACTGTGGTAGCTTGTTTTTGCTTGGGGCTCTGGCTTTGATCCTTTCTGGTACAGCCGAGTTTATAGACTTGTGCAAGTGATTGTACAGGGCTTTATTGTAAGTTTCGGCATAGTTACCACTTTCAGCTTGGGATGGGACTCAGAATACATTTATACCTTCACCTAGGAGAGTATAGTTAGCCTTGGTTAAGTTTTTTAGTCTGATTTCACCCTTTGTGAGTTTTGGTGTTAGTGTCATTTTGAAGGTGACTGATTTGTAGTCAGTTTTACCTAATGAAGGTCCAACCATTACAGCAGTGCACCTGTTTGACATGTTGTTGAGGACCAGATCTAGAATGTTTGTTCCTCTTGTCTGGGTATGGTCAATTTGTTCCAGGGCATTTGAATTCACAAAGTCAAGGAACTTTTGTACTAGTGGATTTGGGCTAGGTAGGTTTCCCAGTTGATGGTGGGATAATTGAAATCCCCCATAACCAGTGTGTTTGATAAAATTTTAAGTAGGTTTTGTGGGTGTTGTGACCCATGGCGGGGAAATCTATAACTGGCTAGGACTTGAATGGGGGTCTTAACTACCATAACATGGACCTGGAGTAACTCCATACAGTTGCCCAGTCCAACTAGATGGGACATGAATTTATCTCTAATAGATTGAAACACCACCTTCTTTAGTTTTCACACATTCATTTTGCAGTCTAAAGGTGTGGAAGGCATTGTAGCTTTACAGGGCCAGGGTACTCTCTGGGGCCCTAAACCAGGTTTCTTTGACTGCACAGACATTTACATCTTCTAGTGACAGAAGTGCATCCAGAGAGTGGAGTTTTTGGTTTCAGCTCCTATCATTTAGCAGCATGACCCCTATTTTGCTCATATTGGTTAATTTAATGTTGGTAATGTTGTTTTTGATACCGTGCCTAAAAAAGGCAATATGGGGGAGGCAAGAGCCTTTGCCAGCAGCCAAAAGCCTTGGGGTGCCAGGTGCAAACTGTCTCTGGCAAAGCAGTGAGGTTTGTCAGCTATGGATTGCCAGGCAGACAGAAACTGGATCCCCTTTGAATGACACCAAAAACTAAGCCAAATATTGAAATCAATCATTTTTTTGTTTATACTGTGGCATCATTCTAGGTGAGTGAGAGTAGTATGCTGCTCAACGCTGTGGACATACCAGTCTGGGACACATATTCAGAGAGCTCAATCTAGTCTCTCTTCATATAGTCCAGTGATGTGAGTCTCAGGTCATTCACACCAACATGAACTATGACAGAGTCATAATGGTACTTGTTGCTGAGAGACCTAAGCGCATGCATGATTTAACAAATCCTGGCACAGGACAGGCAGCTGACTGTGACTTTCTCTTTGTCCAACCTGATGAGTGGAGCATCCCTGTGTATTACTACTGAGTCCCCAATGGCAAGAAAACTTGTTTTTTGAGTGTTATTCCTCACGGGCTTGGTGGTGAGACACTGGTGTTGCCATGTGTGCTGTGGAGACTGTGTTAGATGTAGCAATCTTGTGTTTTGGAGGTCTCTGGTGTTTCAGTAAGTTTTTTAAGAGAACCTCCTCTTATGTGGATTTACGTATTTGATGCATACTATGTGTAGGAGCAGTGGTATGTGTAGGAGTAGTGGTGCTGTGTGAATATGTAGCGGTGGGTGAGTTGACAACCTCCTCCGTGTTTGAGTGAGAGAGAGCATGGATTCTAGATTCTTGGTGTAAATGCATCTCTCAGACTCAGTACTAGATTATGTTATTAGTAAAGGGTTGTCTGTGTACATGAGGCAATTGCTACACTGCCTCAGAAGACCCAAGTCAATAAGGTTGGCAGGAGAAACAAGGTAGTCCAACTGTCCATACTGCTAGGTTGAAGACTGTTGTCACTAGGGGTGGCTTTTAAAAAATGATAATGGAGGAGCTCAGTGAATTGATATTTTTGCCTGGATTTTAAGGGAAATTTTGTTAAATGTAGCTGTCCAGGGTTGGCACACAATTACACGGTAATGAGAGGTGCTGCATGATGCTCAATCAAGCAGAAACCTGCACAAATGCAGGGCCTAAATATCAGAAGCTAAAACTTGAAAGAATCTCTAACAAGATTCAAAAGGACCACTGGGGATGCTTATTCCAAACCCTAGACCAGCCTCCCTTTATCAGTCAGGTTCCAAACACCACAATTCTCTCACAAAGGTGCAGAAAGGCCCCTTCCAATCCAAGATGGCCTAGAAAACGCAAACCGGTATACACAGTTCCAGAAGCAGAAGGTCTGGATCTGGACTATGCTACAGCTACAACCTACCCTAGTTTCAGAAGGAAACACTAGAGAATGTTTAACACAGCAGAAAAATAACAGTCAGACACTGATAAAACATTTAAAACAGAAGAAAATATGTTCACAGATGTCTGTCTGCATGGTGAGATGGATGGCAGAGATTGGACAGTTTCCATTGTGCTGAAAATTATATCATGCTACAATAATTTATGACCCATTAAGAATACCTGTTGAGGAGAGGGGTGCTGGCCAACATTATGTGATAAGGTGCAGCACCTTAACTAGGATGGAGTGAAGGAGAATGGCTGCTCTAGCTGCAAGTTGTTGGGACATGACCAGCAGATAGCAATGATGCAAGAGTGAAGAACTGTCATTTATTTAGGAAGCCAGGAGAACAATGTGGCTTGATAAATGAAAGCAATCACCCATTGACTCTCACACTGACACAAATGTTCTCCAGGAGGGGCTGACACAGACAAAGAATTGGTGTCAGAGCCATGGACTAAAAGTAAATGCCAAGAAATGCATAATAGTATCCTTTGGGAAGTCATCCATCCTTGGTAACTATCATATTGTCAACACATCCTTAGAGTTGACCCAATAGTCAGGGACTTAGGGACACAGATAGATAGCAATCTAGCCTTTGATCATCACGTGTCTACAGTGCTGAGGAAATCATTCTATGCTGTGCAAATTATAAACAAAGGTATGGTATCTAAGTCCAAGGAAGTCATTGTTCCACTGTATTCGGCATTCATCAGACCTATCATTGAGTACAATGCCCCCTTTGGTATGTACCTAACCAGGCATATACAACAATTGGAACGTCCACAGAGGTTCCTCATGAAAAGAATACAGGGTGTAAGTCATATATCCTATGCAGACTGCCTCAAGGTCCTATCCCTGTATTCTGTTTCCTACAGGCTTTTGAGAGAAGATCTATGCTTGGCATACAGGGCACTGTCTGACTCCACTCTGATGGACCTTCTGCATATACACAAAACAAACAGCACCATAATTGCCCATTCTAAAGACTTAAACCTTTCTTGTGATATAAATAGGACCTGCTGGAAAGATAGGTATGTATCCCAGAGACTACCCTGTCTATGGAACAGGCTCCCTATCCATGTGAAGCAGAGTTCTTCCCTAACCCAATTCAAGTGCAACTTGGACAATTGGATGGGAAACTGGAAATTCCTCCCTGGTTTGGCACCTATGTCTCTAATGGACACTGGTAACCTGTAAATGGTTCATCTCCCAGGCCCATGCTTACACTTATCAAGGTTAGCAGAACTTGTTAGAGATTTGGGATGCATGGCTAGGCTTAAAAAGGCCCTTGTGGTCATTAGCCTAGTGAACACCAATGAACCTATGAACCTTGTAGAGAATGTAAATGTATGCTATCAAGTGTTGCAAAGTGCTTGTTAAATTTATAGTTTTGTAATAAGTGTTTTAAAAGTAATGGCATGGAATAATTTTATCTTTCTGGTCCTCAATTTTGGATTGAGGTAATGCCAGTTAGAGGAACTGCCTAGAGCACTAGATGTGGTAGACAGAGTTCCATGACAAATGCCATGAGGTGAAGAACTGTACATTACAACAGTATTGGAAGCATGTTACTCATGTACTATGTCATGTCAAGGTCAAAGTGCCTTCTATAGAAGCTCAAAGCACCTTCTATAGATGCAGAGCAGTTGTCCACAGGGAGGGACCACCTGGGAGATGACAGAGACTTAGGAGTTGTTCATGTTCCCACAAGAGGACACAGGTTCCTGAATTATCCCTTAAGGAATGGACATTGACATATGGATGAAATCATCCTGAAGTGTCTCTGTGAATAATGTACCAGGTTAGTACCTCTCGGACCTGTTTACTGCACAGATGCACTGCTCAAATACACCAGTGGCTAACCACAGCAACTGTTGGTTATGTATTGTTTTAAGCACATCAGGTAACCAGACATGCAGGCATACCAGTAAAGGTATGTTGGATTTGCATGGTAATATTGCATGGACACCCTTATCATGCATGCAACAGGGACATACTTATGCTAACTCTGGAATGTCTTTTGTTGCATATTCACAAGACAGGGAGTATAGTAACATTGATGCTGCGTGCTTCAGATCTTCAGACATGACCACAAGTACAGTATCAGGACACAATAGCAGGCAGATGTCATCTGTGATGAAGCTGATGCTGAAGATGATGAGACACAGATACCTGCATCACAGTTTGAATAATACAGCGGCACTGTGTGTCTTCACCTTGGTCTGGCATCCTTCCTCAATACAGATTGAATGTGTGAACTCACACACTAAACAGCACAAAAGACACCCAATGATATGGACAGGTTGTCCATCTGTGCCACAAGTGACCTAAGTTCTGGAATGCACTCAGGCCACAAGTAGGCTGGTGAGGGTGATAAGATAAAGTAGCTGACAGGTAGATCTCCTATCCTCAGTGAGAGAGTTTGGGTAACTCATTGCCTGAGCAACCCATGCTGGAGACAGGCAGAAAATTGCTGCTCCAATCTTTAAGAGGAAGGTGACATCATCCTGATGTCACTGCACTAGCTGCCCCCACATTATTAGTGTCTCTGTGTTTCATGTTCAAAGCTCTCTATTTAAGTCCTCACACCCTGACATTCCTACAGCATCAACTTCTAAAAGAAGTAGGAGGCCTACCCTTCACATCTTTGAAGTTGCGAGAATGAGAAAATCAGGGGTGTACCGCCAGAGGCAGAGTGGGATGGGAATGGAAAAAAACAAAGTTCTCACCATTCTCAACATGGAAGGTATCCCATGGCTCGTGTAATTAATGATTCTCCTTCTTTGGCTGTGGCAGTGAGTTTGCACACTGACTGATGAGGCTATTCCCACAATTTTACAGACATGAAGGTGTATCCAATGTTGCCACATATCATAGGTTGCCACTGATGTGGGGAGCACCCGGATCAATAAGCATATATACTGCAATATTATATGAGGCAATCTGCTGCAAACCCATCCAGCACAGACCTAAATGCTGCATTTTTTTGGCATTCACAAGGACATGGAGGCCAGAGAAAGAATGAGAATAATGATTTGCCACTTGAGGTCTCTGATGGGACAAACCACTTCCAGGTTAACATTTTTACAGAGGATTGCCAATATTACTATTCCTGAACTCACAGGTACTCCTGCCTAAGATTTGGGGGTGGGGGCATGCACTGGGGGAGTCACATATGAAGATAGTTGTGGTATATACAGTCTTCACCTGCTTCTAGACATGCACTGTGCTCCATCACCCTCCCTGTTGGAGGTCATGACTTTTGCCCTCCATTGGCATGATGCCTAGTGTGCTTACACATCCAGCTTACACTTCCCCAGTCATACAACATTGTTATTTGGAGAGTCCATGAGTCCCAGTTCAACAAGCCAGTGCAGTGGCTACAGATCATGGTCTTGTACTGGCACCTCAACACATCACAGGAGGAAATTGTGCACGACACAGAACACCCTTCACTTTAGGGCCCTTACCTCTGAATCAAGCCATGGTCATGTACTGGACCCCCCCCCCACCTAGCACAGGGGAAAATAATACATAACATGGAATACTTCTAACCTTAACACTCCCATCTCAGTTTCACATGATAATGGCCTTTCCCCCTCTGGAGTGTGTAGAAAGCCTTGTGCCATTGCCTCCCTAGCAATCTGTGTACATGGTAATTACTGCTACTGACTTCACCTTTCCAGCAGTGTGATAAATGTGAGAATGTCATATGTACAATGCGGCTCAACCAAGCATTGATTAACATAGCTTGATATTACCACTGTATGCATCCCATTTGTTCAATGTGACAATTCACTGTCACGGTGTGTTCATCAGGGCCTATGGTGCATCTGGACAAGACATTGCTGCTTCACTTGTGCTGCCATGTACTGCACCTGCCAAGGTCTGGGTGTGGTTGTGTGCTGCTGTTTAACCACACTCTTATCAGATGATGGTGTCAAAGCACCTTTCATGCTGCATTTGTGCGTGTGTGTGTGTGTGGGGGGGGGAGATGTGTGTGTGTGTGTGTGTGTGTGTGTGTGTGTGTGTGTGTGTGTGTGTGTGTGTGTGTGTGTGTGTGTGTGTGTGTGTTTGTGTGTGTAGACTATATCTGGGCTGTCTTACCTGTCTCCTCAGCACTATAACAAGGAGCAATCAGTACACAAAGAACAGCTTACAGGCACTGACTGGATCATACTGACATGCCACAGCAGAAATGTTGAAGCAGTAGAAGCAGACTTTGAGCAGATCAAGTATATGATCTGTGATATTGTAAGTGTGTGTGTGTGTGTGTGTGTGTGTGTGTGTGTGTGTGTGTGTGTGTGTGTGTGTGTGTGTATGTGTGTTATGCCAAAGCTTGGTCATAATCTGTGGGTTCCAACACAGTGTGAACCTGTTGGAGAGTTGCTACCTATGACACTCTAGAAATGTAGTTGGATGGTTTCACATTAGCACATTGCTTGCACTTATAAACTAGATGGCCTTATGAAATTTTAATATGCAGGAAGTGGATATATAGATGAGATGTATGCCATATATTTATTTATTTATTTTCTGCATTTGTTTACCGGAAAAGTCCACTGGGCCTAAAAGACCCCATTTTAAGTGGAGGCCCGGGGAGAAAAGCTCCGACAAGAACATACATACAGAAAATATTAAACATTAATTCGTACAAAATTACAAAAATAGAGACAGTGTTACAGTTAGTGATTACAGTAATATATACAGAATATATACATAAAAAGAATTTTGTTAGTTGCCAGATGAATTCAATCAGAGAGGTATAAACAGAGATATATTAATCAGTATTATTCTACCAGTATCAACAAATAATAAAAATAATAATTATGGAGAAAATATCATCAGTCAGCAATAGCAAAAAACATAGGAGTTTAGTTATCATATAAGGAGAAGGAGGAGGTTATGTTATAGAGCAGCTACATAGCCAGGAAGAGTTGAGATGATTTTTCAACATTTGTTTGAAGGTGGTGGCGCTGCCGGTGTTTCTTATAGAAGGTGGAAGTGAGTTTCATCGTTTTGTGACGGTGAAGGAATAAAGGAGTTGACCAGCAGGTAAGGTGGGCTTTTCTATTATTTATTTATTTATTGACATTTGTTAACCAGGAAAGTCCACTGGGTTGAGGACCCATTTTTAGTGGAGGCCTGGGAGAAAAGATCTGCAATTAACAGTAAAAAAAATGTATACTGATGACAACAATTTTTAAAATAACAAAAAAGTAAGCAAAAGTTAAAAGGTTATAACAAATAAAGATAGAAATAAAAACAAAAATAAAACGATAATATACAATATAAAACTTATTAATATGCATCAGAAACTTATATAAACTTAGATAACCGCTGGTATTGTAGTACAAGCAATTGAATTGTTTCCTTTGGCATTACATGAAATAAAACAAAAGAACTAAAAAACATGGCAGTTCTTACTGAAAAATGGTTATAGCAGTAGATAGTAGTAGAGCTGATGCTGTCTGGGTAGAAAGTTATTTTGAGACTATGGAGCTGGTTTAGAATTAAGTAGTCCTGGTTCTATGGTGGTTTGTTTGATTGACAACGGCATTTGTGGTTGTCAAGGAAGTAGGTTTTTAATGTTACTTTCTATGTCTTTATACAGTCTATTTGGGAAATACGGGAGGGTAGGGAGCTCCAATTTTTACCAATGCTTGTGAGAACAGGCATTGTCCGGCTCTTTTACTGGGCTTGGTTACACTTAGAAGTAATTTACTGGAGGATCGAAGGGTGCGTGCAGGGACATAACTTTGTAGCATTGATGACAGTGCTGGACAGTTATTTGGTCTATAAATTAGTTTATGAGCTAGCATTAGCTGGGTACAGCAAAGATAGTTAGGGAAATCCAACCAGTTCAGTTCATTGATTGCTTGGCAGTGGTGTGCGCGGTTAGGCTTTCCTGAGGCTAATTTCACTATTTTAAAGTAACAGGACTGAAGCTTGTTGCTGAAGGAAGAGTGAAGGTTAGTAAAGATGGTGCTACCATAAAGTAAGGCAGGAATGAGTAAGGTACTTGCCAGTTTTGTTTTGCTGCTTTTGTCCATGTAAAGTTTATGATGATAAGTTTGCCAAGTTTAAAGTGTGTTTTCTTTATTGTGTTGAGAATGTGTGTTTCAAAGGTGAGTCTGTTATCAATTGTAATGCCTAGTAGTTTGATAGTTTTTACTTTTTCTATTTCAGTTCTGTCTTTAGCATAGATTTTGAAGTCTATATCTGGTACTTTTGAAGAGAATACTAGAAGTTTTGCTTTTTTGGCATTTAGTAGCAGTTGAGAGTTGTTTAGCCAAGATTTAATCTCTGTAAAGGCATTTTGAGTAGCTGAAAGTAGATCAGAGAAATTGTTTGAGGTAGAGATTATAGTCAAATCATCAGCATATTGGATAATCTTACCTAGTTGTGTGACTTTGTGGAGGTCATTGATAAAGATGTTTTAAAGTAATGGACCCAGAATGGAACCCTGTGGGACTCCTATGTGGT
This sequence comes from Protopterus annectens, assembly GCF_019279795.1. Classification (NCBI taxonomy): domain Eukaryota; kingdom Metazoa; phylum Chordata; order Ceratodontiformes; family Protopteridae; genus Protopterus; species Protopterus annectens. Next base: position 1,878,112,790 of record NC_056725.1, on the reverse strand, counting down.
TTAACAGATAATCAGATTGAACGTTTTGCCTCTTTACAGATTGCTATCTATTATTTAGGTATGATGTAAACCAGTTGAGAGATGTGGGGCCACAGCCAAGTTTTGTCAACTGGGTTGGACGTTTAATAAGTGAAACTGTGTCAAAAGCCTTAGATAAATCCAATAGGATTACTGATGTAGGGTGACCTGTATCTAACACTTTGTTGACAGTATTGGTGAAGGAGACCAGAGCTGTAATGGTGCTGTGCTGTGGGCTAAAGCCATGTTGAGTGGGAGACGGGAGATCTTTATCAATAAAGTACTTGAGAATTGTGTGTGTACACACTTCTCAAGTATTTTGGATAATGGAGAAAGTATGGAGATGGGACTATAGTTTGAGAGGTCATGAGAATTTCCACCTTTATATAGAGGAGTGATAATAGATTTTTCCATAGATGTGGAACATAGCCTTCTGTAAGAGAGTAGTTTATAAGAATACTAACTGGATATGCAATTGTATTTGCAGCTAGTTGTAAGTATTCTGGGGGAAGGATGTCTGCGGAAAGAGAACAGGGTTTGAGCTTTTTTATTAGTTTACATATAAGGGATGTGGGTACAGGTTGGAGAAACCACCACACAGTACAAGGACAAAATGATTGACTTCAACAATTGGCTAAGCTTCTGGTGTTATTCTAAGGAGATCCAATATCTGTCTGCCTGGGATGAAATGATTGACAAACCATGATGCTTTACCAGAGATGGCCTGCACCTGTCACCCTTGGGATTCTGGATACTGGCTAAGGCTCTTGCCACCCCTATAGTGCTTTTTTTAGGCAAGGTTCAAATGACAAATTCACCACTGTAACAGGTACAAGCAAGCAAAATCTGAGGGTAATGCTACTCAGTGCTAGAAGTCTAAACCTCAAAATGCATTCACCCGAGGCACTACTTAAAATGGAGAACATCAACATCTGTGTAGTGAGAGAGACCTGGTTCAAGGCTCCAGAGAGCATCCCTGCATTACCAGGCTATAATTCATACCACACCTTTCGGCCACCTAACCTGGACTGAAACACTAAAGGCAGAGGCATGTCCATATTCATTAAGGATATCCACACCTCCAGGTTAGTTGCTCAGCATAATGCATCCGAGATTATCCAAGTGCACCTAACTCTGGGCAAGACCGCAATCCAAATTGTAACTTGCTACAGATCCCCCATTATGCCCCAAGATTCCCACTCCTCTTTTCTTGATACACTGGAAAATATTAGGGTACAACCCAACACCCTAATAATGGGCGATTTCACTACCCCACTATTAACTGGGAAAACTACTCATGTACTAACTCTTTTGCTCAAAGTTTTCTGGAATTCATAAATTCCAACACCTTGGACCAACTTATATACACCCCCACCAGGGGCAGCAATATCCTAGACCTGGTCATTACCAACATAGGCGACCGGTGTTCCACATCACAAGTTAATTCCTCGTTGGTCAGATCCGACCACAAGCTAATCACCCTAGACATCTACATCCCACCCCCATCCCCCATTAGGGAAACTACTGTAAAAATTTCTCCAAAGCCATCTTCATGCTTAAGACAGAAGCATCAAACTTCACGACACCCATGCAGGCGGACAATAGAGGTATGACTGCTGAATCCTACACAAGTACTTACATGAGTGCATGGATTCTGCTATCCCTAATAGAACCAAAATGCTATCCTCCAAAAAAGGAAGCCAATGTGGTGGTCCCCTGCCATAAACAAACTCTACAACAGAAGAAAGAAACCGTTGCAAAAAAGAGTAAAATCCCATGATTGGAGGAACTCCCTGGTTAGCCACAGTAAGAAGCTGAGATCCTTCATAAAATCCTCCAAAGCTAGTTTCAAAAACAAAATCATCACTGATAATAAAGAAAGCCACAAAGCATTCTATAAATATGTCAAGAATCTCAATGGCAACACTCAGAGCTGCTCTGAGTTACAACACAATGGCACTAAATATACAGAACCAACTGATATTACCAACATTCTGGCAGATAGGTTCAGTGCTAACTTCACCCCCCTCTCACCCTCTAAAGGGCCCATCTCTATACCGGAAGAATGCAAAGTTCCTGTAGTCATGGCTGCACAGGTAAAGAACACACTCTCCAAAGCCAAGAGAACAGCATCCATGGGACCTGACAACATCCCAAGCTGTGTTCTACATGAACTACAGAATGAACTGGCACCCCACCTAAGCACCATGTTCAATCATAGCCTCACCTCAGGCTTTGTGCCCACTGAATGGCACACAGTGACGGTTATCCCACCCCACAAAGGGGGAGCCACCACAGATCCCGGGAACCACTGCCCCATTAACCTAATGAGCCTGGTCAGCAAGGCCATGGAATGTATCATCATGGAACTTATAAACAAAGACATTGGTAATCTCCAAACTCTGGACCCCACCCAGTTCAGATTTGTAAAAGACAGATCATGTCTCCTAAACCTGATAGACTTCTTTGAAGCAGTCACCAAAGCCGTAGATGAGGGTAAGGTGGTTCACACAGCCTATCTAGATCACGCCAAGGCTTTTGACACCATCCCCCACTCTGGAATTATAGATAAACTCACTAAACTAGGTATAAATCCCTATGTCACAGGATGGGTTGCCAACTGGCTCACTGACAGAACCCACACTGTGAAAGCGGCAGACACAAAATCTGACTTCAGGACAGTGACAAGTGGTTCATTCCTAGGTCATCTCCTGTTTGGTATCTGCTTTTCTGAAGTACAGGCTAACACAGAAGGTCTTTGGTTAATGAAGTTTGCAGATGACTGCAAACTAGGAGCCATAATCGAAACTTCTAACGATGTGGACATCCTACAAAAGGGCCTCACTGAAACAGATGCCTGGTGTCAAAGCCATGGCCTCAAGCTCAATGCCAAAAAGTGCATTGTCATCCTTTTTGGTAAAAACTCTGTACCCATGAGCTACCACATAGATGGTAGTCTACTTAACACCGAAAGTGTGATAAGAGACCTTGGGACACATGTGGACAGTAGTCTCTCCTTTGATAATCACATTGCCACAGTAGTCAGGAAATCCTTCTATGTGGCACACCTCATCACAAAAGGTTTCTCATCCAGGAAAAAAGAGGTCATTGTTCCCCTCTACTAGTCACTCATTAAACCCATTATAGAGTACAACGCCCCTTTTGGTATGTACATCACACGACATCTACAACAACTGGAAAGGCCGCAGAGATACCTCACAAAGAGGATTACTGGCCTCAAACAGATGCCCTACGCAGACCGTCTCAAAAAACTCCAGCTTTACTCCATCGCATATTGCCTACTCAGAGGTGATCTCTGCCTAACATACAAAGCTATGTCAAACCCAGAGCTGTTGGACATGCTCCACTTAAAGAAATCCCTCCGAGCTATACGCTCTAAGGACATAAACCTTGTCACCACAATAAACAGAACATACTGGAGGGATAGATTCCTGTCCCAGAGACTTCCAATACTCTGGAACAAACTACCTATCTATATCAAACAAAGCTCCTCATTAGCACTCTTCAAGAAAAATCTTGATGATGGTATGGAAAATAGGAAATTCACCCGGGGATCACCTCTGTGGCTCTGCTCAACAGAGGCACAGGAAAATAATTTTCTTGGGTGGCGAAAGCCAGGGTGCCTTTTTGGCTAGGCTTATATAGGCCCTAGACCCAATAGCCTAGTACCTACCTAGGAACCTATGGCAGAAAATGAGTGAATTGTGGGAGCACAGGAATTTTTGTCAGGAAGAAGAGGTGACATGTCAGTTTATTTGGAGTTATATGTATTTTGGGAGTGTGGATTTGGGCTTGTTGGGGAGTCTTTGATTAAGTTTTGAATGGTGGTAATGAAGTGGGTATTGACGTCATGGGAGATTTGCTGAGGGGTCTTATCAGGTGTAGGAGATAGATTTTGAATAGTGGCAGGATTAAGAAGGGTGGAGTCTGACTTCCAGAATTTCCTAGGATTGTTTTCTAGGGATGTTAGCCTAGAGGTGAAATAGTTTTTTTATCTTGTATTACTAGTTTGTTGGGTCTATTTCTTAGTTGTTTGAAGTTGGTTTTGTTTTGTTGTGTACTATCTTTTTGCCAAGTTTTCCAAGCATTGCCTCTTTAGAGGATACATTGTTTGGTAATTTTTGTTAGCCATGGGACGCAATTTACTTTTGTTCGCATGATATGTATGAGGGCTCAGCTATTAAGTGTATCTAAGAAGAGCTTTTTAAAGTAATCAACTGCTCTGTCTAGGGGGAGAGTTTAGTGGGAGCCAGTTATGGGTTTTTAGAATGCTTGAGAATTTATTTTGGTCAAAGTGAGTGAGATTTCTGGATGTTTTATAGGAGTGAGTCTTAACTATATGAGGGTGGGTCCTGTGGGCGTATGCTGGGAGGGAGTCACTTAGTATATTGGGGAGGGTTCCAGAGTTAGAGTAGTTGTGGGGGTGAATAACTAACATTCAGTCTAAGATAGATTCTGATCCTGTAGCTAGGCCATAGGTGGGAGTGTTAATAATCTGGGTAAAGCTGTGTAAATTTATGCTGTTGGCTGGGGAGTTGGAAGTAAGATTTCACGAGTTAATATTTGTATCTCCTAGGATTATAGTTTCATTTGATATGTTTAGGTTTATCCATGATAACAATTCTTCTAGAATGGGAATATTTTAACCTAGGGGGATGTAGGCTACTACAATAGTTAGGGTTTTATTGTTGTTTAATTGAAGAGCTATTAGGAAAAATTCTAGGTTTTGAAAGGTAGGGGCTGGTTTGGGGTAGGGAGTGATATTTAGGCAATCTTGGTATAACAATGTAACACCTCCGCCTTTTTTGTTGAATCTATAGGATCGAATTATGTTGTAGCCTGGAGGAAGAATTTCCCTATCTGAAATATGTGGCTTTAGCCATGTTTCAGTTACTGTGATAATATTTGGGGTGTGGGTAGTTGGCCAGGCATGAAATTCGGTAACTTTATTACGGATGCTACGAATGTTACCCCATAGCCTACAAAACACACCTGAATCTACCAGTTTTAAACAACTTCTGTTTTAACATTTATCCAAGAACTGGCATTGCTCCTGTGCCAAACCTGACTGACAAGATATCTATAACGCTCTCAACGCATTGTCCACTCCTTATCTCATTTTCTTCCTCTCCTCAGTGTTTATTGTTACTCAGAAATAGATATATATATAAAGGAAATCTCATTTGGGCATAACTATTATTTAATAGGCAAACACTACTAACTTTATTTTTCTCACAGTGATCTTCACTGAAATGCTTGTGTTTTTCTTTTTGAACCTGTATCTACTAGAAAACTGTATTGAATACTACTTTGTATAGACTAACTAGAAGATATGTATTCTGCATCATACTGTATGTATATTATTGTACTATTATTGTATATTTGTGTGGAGCTTTTCTCCCCAGGCCAACACTGAAAATGGGCTGCTGGCCCAGTCAGACTTTTCCAGTAAACTAAATAAATAAATGTTTATTGTTATGAAGTGTGAATAGTGTTGCTTTGGGTTTATGTTACAATTTTGGGAGTGGTTTGGGCTGAGGTTTGGGTGAATGTCTCCACATATAGTAAGTGCGAATAGATGATGAATTACAGTTTCAGCATGATTATTTTTTGAGAGGGGTCTGGGATACTGTGAGAGGCAGAGTTTAAGTTTGTGTTTGATGTAGAGAAGTTTAGTTTGGGTGAGAGTAGTGGTATGAGTTACAAATAACGAAGGAGAGATCTCAGAGTAACTATTATTGTTGACTGCTAGTGGAAGGGTATAGGTGCCGGATGACTGTGGAGGTGGGCTTAGGATGGTGTATATAGTGGTGGCATTGCATAGTAGGCCTACAAGAGCTGTGCAAGTGAGAATGATTAATAGGAGTTGTATGTGTTGCAATGTATTAGTGAGATGTGTCATGTTTGGGGAGCTAGCAGTATGAGTATGTAGGAAGGAGACTGTAGGGTGTGAGTCTTGTGTGGTAATGGGAGGGTGCTAGATGAGATAATGATGGGGATGGGTTAGGAATGTACAAATGTAATGAAAGAGGGGGTGGGTGAGAATGGGGGTAGGGGAGTGAAGTGAGCTCAGAGCACAGCAGCGGGCGAACGGAGCGGGTTGCACTGGACCTCAGAAGCTCTAACAGCCCAAGAATCTACTAAAAGTCTTTCTCCACACAGGTGGAAAGAAGAGAAAAAAGGCACTTAGACTGATGGTAGGGATTTTAGTTGGGTCAAAAAGGCATGCATATATTCTAAGTGGGGTTAAAGTTATGAAGAAAGAAATAAGGTATAGTCACAGAAGGAAAATGTAAAATTTGACAGAGACAGAATGTGGGAGAAAGTGGTTAAGAAGACAAGTAGAGTATTTTGAAAAATAGCAGAAAGGTAGGAAAAAAGCAATTGGAGATAGAGTTACTTAGGGCTAGAGACAATAGGAGAGCCAATGACACCAGGTGAGCAAAGAAATGGAAAGGGAGCATGGAGAAATGTTTGTTGTAGGAACTTTCCTCTACAATTACAGTGGCCTTGTGTAGAAAGGTAAATAAGCAGGGCACAGTATAGCAGTGTTACAGCAATGGGAGAGGGACAGAAAAACAGGGTCACACTAAACTAAGTAGTAGAGTGGTAGGATCAAGATGGGGAAAGGAGGAGGACAGAGGTTTCTTTGTGGCATGCTTCTAAGCCTACAAACTAGGACTGAGCAGTTACAGATTCAAAAACAGAGCTGGACATACAACATTTTTTTTGCAATTTTGGTAGGGGGTTTCCCTTGATATTACGAGGTTCCTGTTGCTGATTACTGTCCTTCAGTAAGGAATTTTACACTTGGGCAGAGATGACCACGGTCTTCTGTGAGGCAAAGGTGTACTAAGGAGTGGAGCACAGTAAAGTTTCCCAGTTAGCAATAAGCTTAGAGGTTTACTGACTATATCTTAAATATATACTCTATATAAGAGAAGAAGCAGTGACAACATTAATTCTACAGTAATCCCTAAAAATGCTACTATTACAGAAAATATAAGGGTTATCAACTCTATACTGTGTTAACAATAGTTACAGCAGATTAATACAGCAGGAAATGCATCATTTCCATTTGCGTACATTCAGTACAATAAATTAACAGCACCAAAACTACTTTTTGAAGTAGATGATTTTTAGATCTTAGTTGCCTGCTAGGTTGGTATTGGGTGAGTAGTGTCGAGACAGCAGGACAGTCTGTGGGTCTGTAGATTATTTTGTGTGCTGTAGTTAGTTGGGTGAATGAGAAAATGTGGGTGAGTTCCAGCCAGCCCAATTGTTTCAGTGAGTTACAGTGACAGGATGAGAATATGGCTTTTGTGGCAAATTTAGCTATTCTGTTGTAACACATTTCAAGTTTAGATTTTGCAGAATTTTGAATATTAGTGAAGAGAGGGGCACCATAAAGGAGACAGGGTAATAAAAAGGTAGTTGCAAGAGTTTGTCTAGTAGAGAGGCTAAGAAAGTGTTGATCCCTGTAGAGCATGCTGAACTTTTGGTGTTTGTTTATGTGCTGCTCAAAGTTAAGGTTTTCACCTATAATAATGCCTAGCAGATTCACATATATGCGAATCATGTGAACTGCTTGGGTGATGTGCAGACTCATTGGATATGATCCCATATGTGTCACATGCTACCTGGCAGTTCATGGAATGGAAGCCCTTCTTGTTCACAAATTACTAGCATCTTACAGGAAGGACCAACACAGACAAATGACTGTTACCAAAGCCAAGGTTTAAGACTCAATTCCAAGAAATGCATAATAGTACCCTTTCGGAAGTCAGCTACCCTAGAAAACTACTTCATCGATCATCGATAACACACCATTGAGAGCACACCCATTACTCAGGGATTTGGGGATACATGTGGATAGTAACCTGGCTTTCAATCAATGTGTGTCTAAGGTAGCCTAAGGTAGTAAGGAATTCATTCTGTTTTGCGCAATTTATAAGCCAAGGTTTCTAGGCAAAGGAGGTAATGGTTCTTCTGTATTTAGATCAACTCTCTTTTCTGTATGTACCTGACCAGGCACATGCAACAACTGGAATGTCAATAATATATGCTAGAGGGACAGGTATGTGACTAACTGAGAGAATTCCTCTTCTCTGGAACAGGCCTGTCATTCATATGAGTTCTTCCCTAACTCTATTTAAGTATAGCCTAAACCAGCAGACGGGAAATCAGAAATTCACCTCCGGTCCAGCACCTATGTCTCTAATGGACAGAGGCAGTCTGTAAATCATACCCTAGCTTACATATGCCCCTTGAAATAATCTGTAATGCTCACAAAACTTGCAGGATATTTTTGGGTTGCACGGCCAGGCTTATAAAGGCCCCATTGGTCATTAGCCTAGAATATACCTATGAATCTAAGAACCTATGAATCTCTGTGACTGTGAGGCAGATAGGGACTTTATTATTACATGTGCAGAATCTATGGACCCAGTTCATCAGTGAGGCAGGCAAGGATGTAGAAGGTATGCATGGTATTAGCCCTCTGCTGTGGTATGTCTGGAAACCATATATGATCTCTACGTGCATAAGCATTATATTACAGGACTTGATGAGTATTCTAGAGGTGGAGGCTTGTGAAATTCGCAGCATGCCCCCACTTGGTCTTTGAAAGGTCCCTGTAGCAAATATGAAAAGAATGATACACATCTTGGTTTCCAGAGTTGTGGGAAGATCATGAATTGCTATTAATTCTGTGTGGGGGCAACACATGTCTACAAAGATCCATACAATGTTCCAAATGACTTTGAAGTGATCTGTAATCCCTGGACCAGGGAAATTGCAAAAAACATAAATGTTGTGATTAGGTTCATAGGAGGTTATTAGGCTAAAGGCCCTAGGGCCTTTACAATCCTAGCCATGTTATACTCATGTTTCTAAATCGACCTTGGCTAGATGGTCATTATTCGCAGAGTGAGTCTATGATCAACACCAACTGCCACTGTCCATGAGGGACACTGGTGCCACCCCTGGGGTGAATTTATGTTCTCCCATTCAATTGTCTAGGTTATGATTGAATAGGGTTAGTGAGGAGCTCTGCTTCGCATGAATTGTGAATTTATTCCAGAGGAGTGGCAATCTCTGGGAGCTACATCTGTCTCTCCAGCATGCTCTGTTAATGTCACAGGCTAGCTTGAGATCCCTGGAGTGAGTGACTCTTGTCCCATTTGATTTGTGGATGTGCAGCATTTCCATTAGGGCAGGGTCAGAGACTGCTCTGTAGGCCAGGCACAAGTTGCCTTTCAGCAGCCTGTAGGATACAGAGTACAGTGACAGGGCTTTCAGTCTTTCCATGTAGGCTATGTTTTGGAGGCCCTGAATTTTCTTGGTGAGAAATCTCTGTGGTTTCTTCAGTTGCAGCAGGTGTCTGGTGAGCTACATGCAAAAGGGAGCATAGTACTTTCTGATGAGGGTTGAGTACAGAGGAGTTATAACATCCTTAGTCTTGGATGCAACATCTTTACTTATGAGATGCACAATGTAAAAGGCTTTCCTTACCACTGTGGACACATGGTAATTGAAGTTTAGATTGCTATCAAGCTGTGTTCCCGAATCTCACACTACTGAGTTTGATCTGAGGGGGGTGCTGTCAATATTATAATTTGCAGGGACTTCTTCTTTGCCAAAGGGGATAACAATACACTTTTCTGCATTTAGTTTTAATCCATGGCTTTGGCACCAATCATTTTTCTGTGTTAGCCCCTTTTCTAATATGTCAACATTGTTTTGGGACTCAATGAATGCACCCAGTTTGCAGTCATCAGTGAACTTGGTAAGCCACAGACCATTTACTTTTACCTGGACTTCCGAGAAATAGATTCCAAACAGTATACAGTCCAGCCAGCACAGATCCTAGTTGTATGCCACTGGTAACTGGTATACTGGTAGAAGTGGAATCTCAAACTTTGACAGTATGCATTCTGTCAGTGAGCCAGTTGGCTGCCCATCTGGTGATGTATGGGTTAATCTCAAGCTGGGAGAGTTTCTCAATGATACTTGAGTGGGGATTGTGTCAGATGCCTTGGCTACATCAAGACAGGCAGTATGTACTCTTTTGCCTTCATCCAGGGCTTTGGTGACATTCCTGAAGTCCTCCAGGTTCAGTAAGCATGATCTACCCTTAACAAAGCCGAAATGGGTTGGGTCAAGAGTTTGAAGGTCGCATAAGCCCTTGTTGATAAGGTTCATGATGATTCTTTCTATGGCCTTGCAGATAAGGCTGGTTAAGTTTATGGGTTTATAGTTCCCAGGGTCAGTTGATGGATCCCCTTTGTGCAAGGAGCTACTGTTGCTGTTCTCCACTCCACTGGAACAAACACAGTGCTCAGGCTGTGGTTAAAGACAGCACCAAGTGGTTCCACTACGTCTTGTTTTAGATTGTTTAGTAAGCAGCCTATGATGTTATCTGGTCCCATAGAGGCCATGATTTTGGCCTTGGATAGCGCAAATATGACATGCTCTTTGGAGATACTAGGTAGAGGATTGGTGAGGGGTACGCTTTGGGGTATGGCTTGTAGGGACAGGAGGGTGAAGTTTGCACCAAATCTGTCAGCTAGAATGTTGGCATTTTCCTCAGGAGGTTCAGTATGAGAGGTACTGTCCGCTATAAGTTCAGCACATAGTTGGGCATTCCCTTTTAGATTTCAGATTTCAGACATAACTAAAGAATGCCTTATGATTATCCTTAGCTAGGATACTAATTTGGCTTCATAACTAGCTTTAGAGGACATTACAAGATGTCTGATTTGCTAGTTCAGGCTGTGGAAGGTATCCCCTTCCTCTGAGTAACTTCCCTCTTGTTCTTAGACATAATTTTCTTCATTTTGTTATATAATCTATTTATACTGAGGTCCACCACAGTGGGCTGTTTTTTGGAAGAATCTGGTTTGATCCGGTCAGGTACAGCCAATTCTGTACAGTTATTTACATGTTTATACAGGGTATTTGTGTACTCCTCAGCATAGCAGTCATTGTTGGCTGTGTTAGCAGGGGGTTTGAAACTTTTCATAACATTGCCTAGTAGGCTGTACTTTGCTTTGGAGACATTTGTCAGGTTTTTTTTGCTCCTGTGGAGGTGTCAGGTTTGATCATTACTTTAAATGAGACAGATTTATGGTCTGAGCTTACCAGGTAGAGCAACACACAAAGGATAGTGCAGTGACCCCCCCCCATGTTGGTGAGTACTATGTCTAGGACATTTGAGCCAATTGTGGGGTACAGACTAGTTGCTCCAGGGCATTTGTATTGACCAGGAACTTCAGGGTGAACATGCTTGTGCTCATGTATGTCACCAAGTCAATGGAAGGATAGTTGAAATCACCAAGGCCAAAGTGTTTGGCTATGTAGTGAGTCTAGTAAGTCCAGGTAGGCAGTGTGCTTCTCTTGGTTCATTGTGGGGGGGCTGTAGTTATGACATGGCAGGGTGCTTTACCTAGAGTTAGTTGGACCTGGAGTAGCTCAATAGAGTCATACTGTTTAACCAGTCTCAAAGTGTATTTGGCTTTAATGAAGATGGATACACCTCCACCTTTGGTTCTTTCACACTCGTTTTGGGGTATGAACATGTGAAAGGCATTGCAGCCTTGCACACCCGTGGTGCTGTCTGTGGCCTTGAACCATGTTTCAGTGACTGCACAGATGTCAGCGAGGAGTTTCCAGGGAGTGAAGTTTCCTATTTAGGCTTCTAGCATCAACCAGCATAACCTTGAGTTTGTCTTGAGTGGATTATTTTACACTGGAAATGTTCTTGTTTTGACATTGCCTAAAAAGGCACTATGGGGGGATGCAAGCATTTTTGCCAATATCCAAAAACCTAGAGGAGACAGGTGAAGACCATCTCTGGCAAAGCAGCATGGTCTGTCAACCATGTGTTCCCAGGCTAACAGATGCTGGAGCCCCCTGGATTGACATGAGAAGCTAAGCCAATTTTTGAAGTCGATAATTTTTTGTCTATATTGTGTCATCATCCTGGGTGAAGGTAGAATGCTGCTTAGGGCTAGGAATATACCTGCCTGGGACACATAATCTGAGAGTTCAGTCATGTCTCTCTTCCTAAAGTCCAGACAGGTACATCTCAAGTCATTCACCCCAGCATGTACTATGACAGAGCCATAACAGTAATTATTGTTGAGGGACATGAGTGCATGTGTGATTCGATGAATCCTGGCACCTGACAAACAGCTGACCATGACCTTCCTTGTCCTGGTGGAGTTGCCTATGGCATTTGGTTTTGAGGTGTTTTGCTGAGACACTGTGTGTGTGTGTGTGTGTGTGTGTGTGTGTGTGTGTGTGTGTGTGTGTGTGTGTGTGTGTGTGTGTGCGTGTGTGCGTGTGTGCGTGTGTGTGTGTGTGTGTGTGTGTGTGTGTGTTGTTATGTGCAGTGAATTCTATTTGCTTTGCAGTGTGTGCAAGTGGTTTGCTCTTGGGATATCTCTGATCTTTTGGTAGGCTTCTATTGAGTACCTCCATGTATGTAGGTTTATGTGTTGTGACCTTCTTTTGTGTGAGAGGTGATGTTTGTGTGGTGGCAACCTGTTTGATGTCCAGTTTGTTGTTACGTGAGAGAACTGATTCCAAATTCATAGTGTAATTACATCTCTCACATATTGTATTTGTTTTGTAGGAGTAAGTGGTTGTCAGTAATACATGAAGCAATAACTACAATGCTTTAGGATGCTCATGTCAGTTTGGCTGGCCAGAGAAAGAGTTGGAAACTGACCGTCCATTATGGTAGGTTTTTACCGTAACTACTAGGGGAGTGGGAAAGTTTGATCAGATCTTGCTCTAGGATTATCAAAGGGGGTTGTTCTATTGAAGACTAGGGGTGAAAACTATGGCAACGCTTCTCAGTGCACAACTGAGTTTACTGCAATACAGCAGGGAAGCTTGGGAAGGTTCACTAACAGATGTCTAGAAGAAAATTATCTTTCAAGGCATTTGTATCTGTACAGGGCACTAGTGAATACTGTTGTGTGGTGCACAGCTACATGCAAATGTGAGGCTTAGATACGGGTGAAATTAAACACTTTTAAACTAAACTATCAATGGGAAAGCACACAATGAGCTTTTCTCTAGTAATATCCAACTCATATGAAACTCAGACTACACACTTCTGCCACAAGGGTGCTGGCAGGGCCATTCTAATGTAAGATGGGTGGAATAGTGGTCAAGTGTAACAATACAGTCTGGATTCAGCAGATCTATATCTAGTCTATGCTATGTACTAGCTACTTAATGCAACAGAGCAGCTTATTTAAAGTGCAGAAAAATACAGTAAAAATCAGAGAAACGAGGCAGCAAAATGATAAAATATAGTCAGCAAAGTGGAAAGGAAAGGCACAAGGTACTTATATTTTCAACTTTAGCAGTGGATGCTTTGGATGTCAACAGAATCCTTCCGTACCTCTGGCAAAAGTTTGCAAACATTGAGCAGCTGTGGTTAAAAGAGGGTAAACCAGCACAAATGCAAGGCTTAAATACAGGTGAAATTAAACACTCTCAAGCTAAACTAACAAAGGAAAAGCACACAATGAGCTTTCCTCCAGTAATCCCCAACTCAGATGATGCTCAGACTACACTCTTCTGCTGCAAAGGTTCCTCAAATACTTACATTGATATGAAGAAATAACTCCATTCCACAGAGTAAGTGCTTTGATTAGAGGTTTACAAAGACTTCGTCAGACTCAATTTTCACTATTTTGTGTTTACATTGGTGCCAGATGCCACGAGCTGCATACCAGTGGGGACCATTAGTGGTGATGGATGTAGTATGCTGCTGCTGCTGTGTGATGGCTGCTATGACTCCTAGCAGTCTTGCTAAATGTAGTGATAAAATATGTAGAGTGCTTTGCCCTTTTATATTTAGGCAGCAGACAGCTGTGCAATTTGTTTTACTGATGTGTATGAATCATGATTATGTTCCACTTGCATATATTTTAAGATAATTAGAACCTCATTTAACTTCCCAATGCATATTCGTATCATTATGTGGTCATTTACATGTATTTTATGGTACACATTTGGACTGACTGCACTGGACTGCAACATGGAGCCACAACTCCGTAGTAGCCTGTGCCTGTCCCTGCACTGCTGATTCTGGCACGAGTGCATGCATTGCTGAGTACTATGCAACTTGTCTCTGAGTCCTGCCTCACTGCCTCATGGCTCAGTATACTTCTTCTATCAAAGTTCTCTCAGAGAATGTGAAGTGCTTCTTCAGTCTCCAAATCCAAACAGTAAGTTATTAACAAATTAAAAATACACAATGGCATTTAATTCAGAGTCAGCTCTTTAAATGTTGAATAACCTTATGTCATACCTGTCCATGAGTCACCCCGATGTTAGAAAAATCTAAATTGTGAAAAAACACCTTCAATCCAGTGTGCTAACAGTTCTTCTGCTGTCTTAGTAAGCTGCTGGTGTCTCAGATTCTGTCATGCAACTTCCACAAATGTCTTAATAAACTCCTGTATCCTTTTATCAGGAGGATGGTCTGTATTTATAGCAGTGATGGGGTGAGTAACAGGAAATGAGGATTCATGAGAATGAAGATGAAAAGCGGTATCAAGATGACGGGTTTTGACAAAAGGTAGCGGAAACAGGATAAGAGCTGCATGTAGGTAGTCCAGTCAGATATATATACATATATATATATACATATATATATATATATATATACATATATATCTATATCTATATCTATATATATATATATATATATATATAATTATATAGGAAGAGAGAGAGAGCAATGGATGTTAGTTGAGATGTGGGTCACCAAGGGTTGATCACTGGCATATATGGTAGGAAAGCTGTGGCAGAAAGTTCGTGCTTTATACTTGGAAGTTATAAAAAAAAAACTAGAAGCATGCATATTTGGGATTGTAAAGGTGGTGCCATGATGGGAAAGTGCAAAGTATCTGGAGCTGCAGATAATGCATGGTTGGGTCAAGGCCATGACAGTAAGGAGGTGGAAAAGTAGTAGTTTGGAGAGGTTGATGTGGTATGAGTATATGGCATGGTTCGTGAAAGCTAAATGACATCTACAAAGGGGGAAAGAGTGGGAGTTGGGATTGTGAAAAGAGTGTACTAGGTATTTCAAAGGGGGAGGATAAAAGTGGTTCTGGAAGGGGTTTTAAGGGCACTTATTACACACCAAGTTGGGGTATTGTTATATTGCAGTCTTGAACTCGATGGGTGGCAAGACTGGTTTGGGCATGTAAACTGAAGTGTGTTTGATTGGGCACGGGTTAGGAAAAGACTGAGCAGTAGCTGATTGGTTACAATGATATGGATGTAACTTTTACACTGTTTGGGTTTTTTTATGTGTGTTTAGCATGTAAATGTGGACTTGTACAGTGTGACAAGTTAGTGCAATCTTGTTGGATTATTTGTAGTATAATGTGATTGTCCAGTGTGTGATGTGGGAGTAAAATATTAACGTGAGTGAATGAATGTACTGTATTCTTGTTTTAAAAAAGAAGTCAGTAAAATACATTGCAAAGAAAAAAACATGAGGAAGGACATTAAGCACTGACATAGCATTAAGAGCTAAATAAGCACACTGTATAATAAGTGCTACTGTGCATAAACACGGCACATCCACCTTATTGTAAACTGTCAACAAGCTTTCAATGTATTAGGCAAAATTAAAAAAAACACCCTACATAGTGCCTTCTGAAAGAAATGTTTTGTGTGATTTAAAGAATAGTTGACTTTCAATGAAGGCCACTGTCCTTTATAAAAGGGGGGGGTCACAGTCTTCTTCTTCTTTCGGCTGCTCCCGTTAGGGGTTGCCACAGCGGATAATCTGTTTCCATTTCTTCCTGTCCTCTGCATCTTGCTGTGTCACACCAACCACCTGCATGTCCTCTCTCACCACATCCATAAACTTTAATTTAGGCCTTCCTCTTTTCCTGTTACCTGGCAGCTTCATCCTTAGCATCTTTTTCCCAATATACTCTGCATCCTTCCTCAGCACATGTCCAAACCAATGTAATCTTGCCTCTCTGGCTTTGTCTCCAAACCTTCCAACCTGGGCTGACCCTCTAATATACTTATTCCTAATCCTGTCCACCCTCGTCACACCCAGTGCAAATCTTAACATCTTTAACAGTATAAAACACTAATTAATCATATTTACACTGGTGATAACTGAAATAAAGGTCTGTCTTCCAACATTTCACTAAATTTGCTTTCATTTCACAAAAGTAAATAGTACAATGGGCAGAAATGCACTACATAAAATATGTGAAGTGTTTATTAAACAGAACTGTCTAACATAATTTTTGTGAGCCATTTCCAAATCCTTTGGTATTAATTCCACCAACATGTAAAGTTCTTTTGATTTATGTAGTGAAAAAGAGGTAGATCAAAATTAAAAAAAAAATGCCCTACCTTTTCTTCAGTTTAGAGAGTATCATAAATCCACACTACTCCTACACAAACTGCCATAAGGATATGGACTGAGGAGTTTTGGATGATTCATAACCATTTACTGCCTGACAAATATTATAAATAAACTGTAAGCTAATAATCCAGCTATTTGTTAGACTGCATGTAGTAAAACACCAGCTTTATTCTCAGAAAGCCTCAGACAAAAAATTAAGATATCCAACACAAAGTTTTCAACACATAAAAGGATAATTGATGTAAAGGGTGGATCTTTGGCATTTTAAAATTATTTAAATTGTGGTACATAGGATGCTGCAATCATCAGAAGAGATCATCTGACATTGTTAATCCTCATTCATTTCTTATGCATGGGTATCGGTTTCAAGCTCGGAACCGAGCCGGCCATTTTCCAAGCGCACATCAGCTTCAAACTCTTGAGCTAAACTCTTACCCACAATCCCCCTCTCCCTGTTACCTCAGATTTTGTTTGCCGTGTTGCCATTCGGTCATGTCAAGTTACTTCTATTAAGCTAAGTACAGTCAATTGTTGTTTAATAGCTTTACAGATTACTTTTCTGTCAAAAAAGTTCATATTTTATTGTCTCTTACCCTATCGCATCTAGCATTCATAGTTTCTTCAGGTTTTTCTGCTTCTTTCTTTACCACTTTTACCACGAGGCATTCTCTCTTTACCATCGTTGGTAATCCTTTTCCCTTTTCTCTCATACCTTTCGGTGCTCTCTTGTACCATTGTTGGTACCTTTTCTATTAATTAATTTGCTGTCATGGCAGATAAGAAAGGTAGTCCGGAGTTTAAGCGGTGTTCTGACTGTGGACACAAACTGCCTACTTCTGATGCACACTTTTTGTGTGTTTATTGTTTGGGAGCTTCCCATTTGTCTGTTGACCCACCCTGTACTATTTGTGAGAACTTTTCTAATAGAACCTTGTTGGAAAGGAAAAACAAGCTGTTACTGAAGGGACTTCTAAAATCTCCCTTTTCAGAGGCTATGTCTGGGTCGGAAGCCTCAACCCCTCCTAGAGCCCATAAGAAAACCTTGGATGTTCCTACTAAGGCTAAATCTTTGCCTTCATCCCCGGCTGGGGACTCACACCAACCAAAACTTAAAAAGGCTAAAGTTTCAGCTCCAGAGCTCTCTCAGTCAGCCCCAGTGCTTTCAGTGCCTAGACCTTTGGCACCGAGGCCTTCGGCTCCATTAGTGATTTCGGCTCTGTCTTCTCCTTTAGCCTTCTATATATCGTCACTGAGGAACTCCTTGGTTCAGACCATTGCCACTGTATCGGCACTGACTGTTCAGTCAGCGCAGACCTTGACCACATCAGCTCCGAGATCTTCCTCGGAACCGACGCCTTTATTGTTGACTCCAGTTTTGTCGGTTCCAGCTTTGGCTCCGACAACCACTTCGGCACCGATCCCTGTGTTGGTGCAGACCATGACTTCAACACTGATGACTTCTTCGCTGCAGACAACAGTAATCCAGTCTCTCTTGGCACCATTGTCCTTGGTGCAGTCAGATGAGATGGGCACCAAGTGGACAGGCCTGTTTCTCCCACAGTCTCCGTGAGGACCACTAGAAGCCTTTCCGAACATGATGTGTTGGGTCTTGTGGACCAGGTACTCTTGGCCAGAGGTATCCCACCCCTCAGGAACTATCCATCCTTGGGAGGTGATCACCCATCTCCAAAGACCCTTTCTTATTCTCCTCCTTCATTGCCTTTGAAGTCCATGGATATAGCACTGTCTTCCCTTCTGCTGTTCCCTTTATGGACCTCACTAAGGAACCACAGTTGCCTTCATGGCAGGAAAGTTTTGCTATGACACAAGATGTCAGTTGTGACACACATAGCTTGCTGCTCCACAGCTATCCAGGGACTCCGGGTTGGCAGGCTGAGCCACTTAGGGGAGGGGTGACCCCTGTCCTAGACATGCACTCCTCTTCGGGTGGGCCAGCCTTCCAACTGATGGAGAAGGCTTTCGCTGCTGCTGGCAAAACTGGACTGTCTATACCTCCGCCTGCCTCTGGTACACTGGTTTCACAAGTCACACCTAGCGGACACCGGGTGCAAGGGCCATAGGACATATTCCCTCAGGAATCCCCTTTTCCACTGTCTTCTCCAGCTTCTCCCACCAAGAAGGTCCACCGGAAAAGTTTGTGTAAGAGGAAGCACATGGACTCCACAGAGGAGTCCCTCACTGAAGACACAGATTTCGATGAGGAGGAAGGATCCTCTTGGTCACCCTCTGAGGTATCCTTTGGTAATATCCTTGAAATCCTGAAACAGAGAGGTGACCGGCAGTCCTCTAATCTGACCTCTGAGGAATCTGTGTTCCTGCAGGCCTTTTGCGCCCAACCCCCTACCTCCTGGGTTACTCCACCTGCCGATGAACTTGTCCGGCTCATCGTGCAGCATGCTTGGAAGGCTCCTGATACCATCAAAGCTATTCCCCAGAGGCCAGATAAGATCTTGTCCCCTCCTGCTTCGGATCCCCATTGGTCCAAAGGTCTTCCTGTGCATGCTTTGGTTTTGGCGGCGACAACAAAAAAGGATCTGGCAGAAGAAGAAAGCCAGACTGTCCATCCACCTAACAAAGAGTCCCGGGCCATGGACAGGATAGGGAAGCACACCTTTGCTTCAGCGACCTTTGCTATCAGGTCCCTGAATTATATGGCACATTTTACCAGGCTTCAAAGGGATCTGGTTTCTGAGCTCTTTGAAACCTTGGCGGGTGCCGTGTCTGATGAGGTCCGTGACAAAGTGGCCTCTCAGCTCTCCACCAGTGAATCTATATCTAACTCCTCTATGCGACTGATATCTCACGCATCAGAAGGAGCAGCTAGAGCAGTGGGTTCAGCTGCGGTCTTGAGACAACACACCTGGATGCGCTTGTGCAACTTCATGGAACCCTTTGAGTCTTCTTTTCTTAATGCCCCCATTGAGGCCTCCTCATTGTTTGGGCCCAAAGTTAAAAGCACACTGGCCAGATGTGAACAGGATGGTAAGACCCTTTCTGCCATAGGTGTCCGTTATTCTTCCCCTCAAAGTGCTTTCTCCCAAAACCAAAAGAGTGGGAAGACATGGTTCAAGAAATCTCAGGGTCCTTTCCGTGACACACAGGCCGAGTTTTCCCCTAGAGCCAGAGGGGGAAACTCACAGGGAAGATGCTCCTTTCGGGGCAGAGGGGGTCCACGTAACCAGGGTTCCAGGGATTCTTTCCCTGGACAATCCTACCAGTGCTCCTGAAGAGCGGCCCAACTCCTTTCCTCTGTAGGTGGTTGGGGGACGTTTCTCCTTGTACCCTTCTGCCTGACTAACCATCACCACCGATTCCTGGGTACAAAGGATTATAACCAGAGGTTATCATATCCCCTTTGATCTTTGTCCCATCCCTTCAAAAAATCTTCCCGACATTCCACCCAGTCAAAGGGAAGAAGCAGCACTAGAGATAGAAAAGCTGCTAAGAAAAAGAGTGTCATCCAAATAGTCCCTCCAGACCAGATAGGATCCAGATTCTACTCAAGACTATTTTTGGTGCCAAAGAAAACCGGGGACTGCAGACCAATTTTGGATCTCAGTGTATTGAGCAAGTTTGTGAGAGTACAAAAATTCCGGATGGTCGCAATAAAGTCTGTCCTCCCACTTTTGGAAAAAGACAATTGGATGTGCTCTATAGATCTTCAAGATGCGTACTACCACATAAAGGTGGACAGGCCATCAAGAAGATTTCTGCACTTCTGTGTGGGAGCCAGTCACTACCAGTTCAGAGTACTGCCCTTCGGACTCTCTACAGCCCCCAGAGTGTTCACAAAGTGCATGGCAGTTGTCACAGCTCACTTGTGACTTCAAGGATTTCAGGTGTTTCCATACCTAGATGACTGGCTCATTTCCCCCCCCGACATCTACATCTAGAAAGCTGGGCACTCTCTCTCTCTACTCAAAGGGCTCAAAGGCATATAAATAACTAAAAAAAAAAAATCAATATCATCACAGTCAACAGGTTATCTTGGACACAAAACTCAGAGCTGCTATTCCAGAGCACAGAATTCTAAGGAAGGAACAACACAACAACTTCCTTTGGAAAAAAAAAAGAAAATCCCACTGCTCTCCCGCTGTTGGGTTCCATGGGTTCCATCATCACCATTGTCCCATGGCCAGGATGGCCATGAGACTTCTGAGACTTCTACTGCTCACCCAATCACTTAATGGTATCCTTTTCAGCATGTCCCTTCTTTCATGATTGATTGTAACCCACACAACAGGAACAAGGATTGATGAATGACACACAGTCTCTCACAATGGTCTTGCCCCTGTCCCCCCAAGGCCACAAGCAGTGTATCTTGGACACAAAAACCTCAGAGCTGCTATTCAGAGCACAGAAATTCTAGGATAAAGCAACAACTAATTCCAATCCTTTCAAAGGAAAATCCACGGGCTCTCTTTCAGTTCTACAGCTGTTGGGTTCCATAAGCCTCCACTCATTGTCCCCTGGGCCAGGATTCATGAGACTTCTACAATGGCTACTGCTCACCTAATGGTATCCTTTCATCCTTTTCATCCTCTCCATGAAAGAGTAACCCAAATCCAGGTGCAACAGGATTTAAAATTGATTGATGAATGACACAATGGTCTTTGCTTCTTCTCCCTTCTCCCCAGCAGCTCACAGGCCACAGTGACCATGGATTGGGGGGGGGCCACTTGGTCCGAACTGGAGGCCCATCTGCATATAAATGTTCTAGAGCTGAGGGCAGTGCTTTTGGCATTGCAAGCACTCCATCCCCTCCTGCCATCTGGGACAATTGCGATTCAATCAGACAACATGGCGGTGGTCTGGTACATCAACAAGCAAGGTGGAACCAAATCTTACTCCCTTTGTTGAGAGGCCATGAGGATATGGCAATGGGTGATGGCTACCAACCGTTTTCTTCTAGCAATGCACATTCCTGGGAGTTCCAACGTGATAGCAGACAGACTCAGCAGGTGCATTCTTCAACCTCACAAGTGGTCCCTGAATCCCTTGATAGTGGCGGAGATCTTCCACCACTGGGGACATCCTTGCTGTGACCTCTTTTCATCCCCGACCAACTACAAATGCAGCAACTACTTTGCCCTGATTCCCCCTCTGGGACAGTCACTCAGGGACGCTCTAGTCCATGATTGGCCCTCGGGTCTTCTTTACGCATTTCCACCCTTTCCCCTCATTCCCCAATTTCTGAAGAAAGCCCATCTGTTGAAGAGCAAGGTGATCCTCATAGCTCCATATTGGCCTCGGCAGATTTGGTTCCCCTTCCTTTGGCATCACCTACTAGATTGACCATGGATTCTCTATCCAACCCTGCAGTTGATCTCACATCCACAGAACCTGATTCATCCCAACTTGAACAACCTGAAGCTCATGGCTTGGCTACTCCAATTCCCTTGATTGCCAGGCAGAATGATTTTTCTTTACCAGTATGTGCTATTCTCATTGCTTCTTATAAGTCTTCAACTGGAATTACTTATCTGAGCAAGTGGAATAGATTTACCTGTTGGCTGAAAGATAAACAAGTAGACCCCTTTTCAGCACCAGTGTCAATAATACTAGACTATCTGGCCGACCTGTTTCAATCGGGTCTATCAGCCTCTACCATTAGAGTTTATTTGGCTGCAATTTCTAATTTTCATGAGGGTGTCCAAGATTCATCTCTTATGTCCCATAAATTGTGCAAGACCTTCATAAAAGGTGTGAATCATCTGAAGCCACCTTTTAGAGAACCTGTTCAACCATGGGATTTATCACTAGTTCTACAAACTCTGACAATGGCACCTTTCGAACCAGCCTCTTCTTGTGATCTCAAGTATTTGTCATGATAAACCTTGTTTTTGGTCGCCATTACTTCTGCCAGACGTATTTCTGAGCTTCAAGCTTTATGTATCAAGAGTCCTTACTTGATTTTTCATAGAGATAGAGTGTCTCTGAGAACTAATTCGTCATTTCTCCCTAAAGTGATCTCTGAAATGTCTATTAATCAAGCCATTGAATTGCCAGTTTTCTTTCCCAATCATTCAAACAGAGGAGAGTATTGCCTACATACCCTAGATATACACAGGCAAATCCATTTTTACTTAAACAGGACTAAACCCTTTTGTAAATCTGACCAGTTATTTTTGGCCTTTGATGGACCTAGATTAGGATTTGCTGTTGCTAAGGTCACATTAGCTAGACGGTTGAAGGACTGTGTGACCTTTATTTATACACAACTTAATATCTTGTTGCCTACTACCATGAAAGCTCATTCAACAAGGTCGGTGGCAACTTCTGCTGCCTTCCATGCCAGAGCTTCTTTACATGACATCTGTGCAGCTGCAACTTGGGCTATGCCTCCTAACTTCATCAATCATTACAAATTGGATTTGGCCTCCAGGGGAAGAGCATCTTTTGGTTCTATGGTGCTCAGGAATGCCCTTCCATGAGAGCCTCCCAGGAATAGAGGTAGCTGGGGACTCTGTCCCATGCGTAAGGAATGAACGAGGATTAACAATATCAGATAAAGAAGTTATGTCTTACCATAATGTTCCATCTGTATTGTTGATCCTCGTTCAGTCATTATGACCCTCCCTCCTCCCCCCTCCTGTAGTTTCTAGTGGATCTCACCATCCGGTTCTCTTAGGTTATTTGACCAGAGGTAGCCTTTACCTTCTTTGACTTGCAAACTCAATCTGAGGTAACAGGGAGAGGGAGATTGTGAGTAAGAGTTTAGCTTGAGAGTTTGAAGCTGACGTGAGCTTGGAAAATGGCCGGCTCGGTACCGAGCTCGGAACCAATACCCATGCATAATGACTGGACGAGGATCAACAATACAGATGGAACATTATGGTAAGACATAACTTCTTTTTTTCAGTGATTAATGTTGCCCATGTTTCTTCTGTGTCTGTAGTTAGTTTTTCACTTTAGCAATCAGTACGGCCTCATTTCATTCAGTGTCTTCACGTTTTCATTGTTGTGCATTGCCATTTTATTGTTTTTGATATATAGAGTGCCAGCCACAACTCTTAAACTGTCCAGATTTTTGCCTCATATTTTTAGTCTGCTCCTCATAAAATTCATTGCTTTCTGACAAATCACTGAAGATTAACTCATTAAATAATGACAGACATTTGAGTTTCATAATACCAAATCTGTTGATCTATTCACTTTTGAAGGTTGTAAGAGCAACATTTAAAAATTGTCCCATTGTCCCACCATTATTTTTGGCTATGTCCAGATTTCTTTGACTTATGTCTTGAGAGGTATGATGCCAGCTATAGCATTTTGCAGCTGGCCACAAGCTGTGTACCTTTTTTCCTTGATACCTTTTACCCCCATGCCTACTGGCCATCCTACCTCCCCTTGACCCACACATACCCACTCCCCTACCTGGGAATTCTACCTGAGCTCAGCCTCAAAGCTGTCAAGCTGTGTCATTATCCAGGCAGTCATGCTGGTGCTTTAGTCCCTCCATTTATGGCCCTCATATTCTAGCAGCTGCAGAGGTCTTCATCCCTGCCATTGCTAGATGTGTTTGGCTCCCACTCCCAATTATGGCCTGAAGGGGGCCTATCTTTCTAATATGGCCATGACCAATAGTACTATGGCTTTTAACGGTCCTAGTGATCGTTAATCTAATATACATCCATGAACCTCTGAACCTCACCTGAAAACAAAGCAATGAAAACAAAGGTAGCAAACATTTTCCAGTAGTTCATTGGGCTGCTAAGCTAAGACAAATTAACTTTAAGTTATTCTTATCACTAATAATCTCCTATGAATTACTGTAACAGCAGGTGTGAGTATATTATGACTGCTGGAGAGATCACTGTTAGTAAAAACTTGAGTGAATGTTTGGTACTCATAGAATCAGAAAGGAGAGCCATTCCTTCAAGAGCAGTGTTAACAGTCCCAGAGATGTTTAGAAAAGTTAAATCCAGGAGAACCCTACAAATTAAAGCATAAACAGTACATAGAAGGAACAGAGGATGTGATAAATGATGATTATGCGCAACAAGCCATGAGTTGGCACACATACTGTCTGGCAGCAGAGGAGAAGTCATTAAAGTCAGGCTTTTTTAAACACTTCCTATAACTACTGACTGATTTCCATAAATACTAAACAATGACTAACAAGTGCAAAACATTTTAATTATTGTTCTCTTGTTAGACTACTAGCAGCACTGTACAAACTTCTGAATTTAATCTTTTTAAATGTTCCTAACAAAGTATTCAGTAAACAGTGGTATATAATGCCTGCTCATACAGGGGCCAGATTCATAGCTCTCAACCTTTCATCTCCAAAATGAGGAACACTCGCCTTTATAATGTGGAACAAATGGGCAAAATGTGGAACACATACTAATGGGTTACTAACAATTTTAACTAGGAAGGTCATAGGATGGTTAAAATATGCTGGTTTTACTTATAAAGAAGATCCTTTAATGAATTAATATGATTAATTTCTATTTACCATGGGTTTCACTTAAAAAATTCCTAACACTGAATGTGCCACAAACTCTTTCAATGTGGAACTTTGAGGAACTTCGAGGAACATTCACTTTTTAAGACCCCCAAATGAGAGAGGTATGGCCAGATTCACTAATGCCTACACTAAGTGTAAATAATCTGTATTCAGGAACATCCCTATTGAAAAAGGACATTCACAATGTAAAAAAAAAAAAAAAAGATTGTTGAAGAAACAAATAAGATGTCCATATCAAAGCAGGCTTTCTCTACCTTAAATTACCTGTTTAGGTAAATGAATGCAGTTTCTCTGCTTTGTTCTGGTGCAGGGTTGCTGTTTTACAACCCTTGTGACAGGTGTCCCACAGTGTTAGCTGATGGACTCAGATTTCGTCTGCACTATTTTGGTTTGAACCTGTAATCACCTTGCTCTTGTGCAACAATAGCTCAATGTAATAGTGTGTTGTTTCTCGGTAAGCACTTGGTAAATACAATGACTCGACAGCCTTTTTTTCTTTAAACAATGTAGCTGTGTGCAAATGGTTATCCAGTCTTTCAGCATTTACATACACAAAATATGGTTGCATTAATCTGGTTTGAAACTGGGGAAACTCATTATATTTTTATGGTTGACAGCATGAGAACACTGCAGTTAAATATTATTTTTTTTTTGGAGAATAAGAATATACATTATATATTCTATTCATTTCAGTCCTTTCAGCATTGCTAATAAAACTCTTGTTTTTGTTTGCTGATGTCCTGCACAGACACTAAGCAGAAGAAAGGTCTGAAAGATGACACAACTGCTTTATGTGATTTCATTCATTCATTCAGCTGCTTTAGTCACAGCAGGTCTGTTAGTAGCCATCTTAAGTTTGATAATGCTATCATAATGATAAATACAGGCAAGTCACAACATTTTGGTTCGAGTCATTCGTTTGTCAATGTGACTGAGATGAAACATTGCCTTGAATTGACTTACTTTACACTGCAGACAATTTTCAATAAGGGCAAAGAAACAGTGAGTGTGTGTGTGTGTGTGTGTGTGTGTGTGTGTGTGTGTGTGTGTGTGTGTGTGTGTGTGCGTTAGTGTTCATGTGTATGCATTGTGAGACCATGGTTGTGACAGACATGTTCCTTTCCTTTAAAATGTAACAGCCTAAGAGTTGATGACGATGGTGGGAGAAGGGAGTACAGGCAGAGTTCTTAACTGTCCAGATTTTTGTTGCCTCATATTTTTGATCTGTTCTTCTGATAAATCAATGACGACTGAAGCCAATAATAATGGCAGATGTTTATGTCCTTCAGAAAAAGCATGTTAATGCAAAGCCCTTTATTCTAAAACTCTCTATGTTTGCCAGCGATATTTAAAAACTGGCCCTGATCTTGGGCCGGTGTGTCCCCATTATTTCTGTCTCTGTCCAGATTTCTTGCACTAAGAGCTTGAGAGGTATGGGAACAGGGGGTCCACACACCTGCAGAGGAAGAAAAGGTTGGAAGATGCACTGGAAGTGAGACATGCCAGATTTAATAACACCTACACTAAGTGTACATGGTCTGGATACAAGAATATCCCTACTACAACTTTTGTGCTTTCTAGTCACTCAGAAGGATTATACTAAGTGTACATGTAGTTACAGTTTGTGGTAACCTTTATGAATCCCCCTCAGTTTTTAAAGCTGCAAGAAAATCAGTAGGAAAACTAAAATTAGGAGGAAGAAAGTGTGAGTTATGCTTGTATTGTCTGTTCACTCAGAATGGTGTACACATAGTGTGGGCATTAATGAATCCTAGGATGTGTTTTTATGTTTTAATTTTCTTTGCAAGTGCATTTCATTTAGTTCTGATGGTGAAATAGCATTTTCCAAATAGCAGCAGGACACTGTTTTACAGTGACTATAAGGTTATTGGAGTACATCTGTGCAGCGTAGTTAAATGAAATCACAATTTCTCTACATCTTGTGCTAAAAACAGGCTATGTACATCAGTAAAACATTTTTTTACTTCTCTGTAATTATATGTCTAAATAATATGGTAAAAAGTAAGCTGTTTTACATCAGTAAAACTTTTTTACTTCTATGCTGTTTTTTTCCTGTTGCTCAGAAGGCATAAAACAATCACTACTTATAATGTTTTTGATCTATCAAGTAAGATAACAGATACCTAATATGGTAATGCCCGTTTATTTTTGAAATATCACTTGTTAATTCAGCCCTTACAATCATGCTCCATATTTAGGTATATATACATTCTACACACATGCAGTACACTCAGATATACTTATACAAAAGCTTGTGCACATAAATGCACAAGTACATAGCTTCAAATGATGTGACTAGGCTTACAACCCAGAGGCCACTGAGGAGTGCAGCCGAAATTCTCAGTTGCCTCCAAGCACTTTCTGCTTAAGTGACTTGCTTGAGGTCACAGAGCAGGCAAATTAAAGGTGAGGGCATCAAACCCTGTACCACACGATCAGTTCATAGCTCATAACCTTACTCCTCTGCACTACTAGACATTTTTACAACTCCCCTTCCCAC